>NW_026694653.1:1170000-1507855 GCF_021218885.2 Marmota monax | reverse complement strand
ATTTTACTTATTTAAGTGTGGTGTTAAGGATTGAACATAGGGCCTCTCACGTATTAGGTGAGCGCTCTACCGATGAGTCACAAGCGCAGCCCCCTGATATGACTCTTAATGACCCACAATCATGTGTAATTCTCTCCAATTTAATGTAATGGAACCTGTAATTTGGTTCTAACCAACAGAACATGACAAAGATAAAGGATTTTGATGTTATGATTAAATTATCATATCACTTGAATTTAAGATAAGGGGTTGACCTCTTTAAAGTGGGTATAAAGGTCAGACTCTGTAATCAAAATATCAGTCTCTCTGTGTCTCTGTCTTTCTCCCTCTGCCCTCTTTCTGTGTCTTTTGCTCTCTCTTCTTTCTCTGGCTTTGAAAGAACAATCTATAGCTACATGGAAATGAATTTTGCTGACAGTGTGAGAAAGCTTGGAGACAGATCCTTCCTTAGCTGAGCCTCAGATGAAAATATAGTCTTTCTGAAACCTCAAATTCAGCATTGCCAAGAGTCTGAGCAGAGAACCTAGCTAAGCCAAGCTCCTGATTCATGGAAACTGCGAGTAAAAAAGTATATGTCTTGCTTTAAACCTCTGGGTTTTTGATAGTTTCTTGCATAGAATATGAAAACATATTCATTTCACTAAAATAAAGTAGTATGGATAATATTACTCTTCAATAGACATTTAGGAGCAGACCTCACAGAAGAAACTATTCCACGTGTATTCACACTCAGAAACGGAAATTCAAATGAATGATTTTAGTGTAGGGACTGGATGGTATTGATATTTACAAATATGCTGTATATATGATTACTTTACAAAAATTATTATTAGTTAACAAAACAATATAAGCCAAACATTGTCATCTGCTTTCATGCAAATTGATTTTATTATTTTGATTAGCATATTTAATAAAAGGATTCTTCTGCATTTTATTTCAAAAGCTATGTGAATGTAATGTAATAGAAGAAAAATATTTTCATATATATCAGAAATATTTAGAAGAAAAAGTTGAAGTGTTAAAGATTGGTGTTCCCACCACCCAATATTGTTTAAATATTTCATCACTGGTTAAATTTCCTGTGAAGTAGACTCCAAAGGGAGGAAACAAAATGTGTGCAGGAACATTGTTCTAGAGTGTTTTGGGGACCAAAACCTGTAAAAGGGAAGAAGTTAGAATCAGTGGGGCAAAGCAAGAAGTCAGTCTCCAATACATCCCAACCACCACTTAAGCCAGTCCTCAGAGAAGCTGTAAAGCTGAGGTTGCTCTTAAGAGATGTCCTGACCTGGGGGCAAGGGTCCTAGTCTTTATTCCCTTACATAGGACTTTTGTTAGATTTATTATTTGCTGACTATGCAGGGAAGAAGAGCAAAGATGCTCTTGAGCTGAGCACAGTTTGTGGGAAAGTCTATCAGCTGAGGCCTAACATCTGGCAACAGCTCTAACAGCTAAGAAGACCTCTAGTCTCAAAGGTGGCTGGAGGGAGCATTACCATATGCTTGATCCTGATACTCAGCTTTTAATTGCTGTGACAAATGCCTCAGAAAAACAATTTAGGGATAGCACCATTTATTTTGTCTCATTGTTTCAGAGGTGTCAGTCTATGGTCTCCTTTCACCATAGTGAAAAGGTATGGCAGAGGAAAGCTACTCAGCCCATGGCAGTCAGGAAGCAGAGAAGGAGGAAGGGGCCAGGGGCAAATGTTTTGTTCCAGGGACACACCCCCACAGACCTATTTCATCTAGCCTGTGCCCCATCTGCCTATAGTTTCCACCACATCCCAGTAGTCCATTCAAATTATTGAGCCATTTAATGGATTAATCCACTGATGAGATTAGAGCTCTAATGATTCAGCATTTCTTAAAAGCCCCACCTCTGAACATTGCTGCACTGGGGACCAAGCCTTCAACACATGAGGCTTTGTGGAACATTCCAGATCCAAACTATATATAATATATAATTTAATATTATATTGAAATTTAGGCTAAATACACTAATCTGGGAATTCAAAGTACAAAGAAAATCAGTCACCGTTATTTTACTTTCTAAAACAAAAATACTATGATTTTACTTCTCTTTTTTCTTTTCTTTTTTTTTTTATTATCTGTAAAATGTGGATAATCAGAGTTGTACTCTTACTAACCTCAGATATATTCCCTGGATAAGGAGAGACAAAGTGAGAGATAGACTATAAACAAATCAGAACACCTTTAACCATCCTTTTTAGGAAAATATATGTCCAAATTATACTGAAATTAACAGTAATATGTTCATATTTAGTTTACATATTTTAAAAATCAGATCTGTTTCTTAGAAACCTCTTTGCAATTGATAGCTGCAGCCTTCATGACATTGTAACAATGGCATTTCAGTTAAACCCCAGACAGCGTAGTGACTGTGAGTACTTTTATTGATCTTTGGACCCTGAATAAAAAACAATTCTGTGGCAGTTGTAGAGCTTCTCCATGGTGGTGGCGAGTGATGAAAAGCCTCGTCTTTCACCTTAAGCATCACAATTCTGCCCTGGGAGTTTAACTGCTCACCTTAAAACTCAGACAAGTACCAAGTAACTGTGAATTGACACCAAAAACACCCCTCCAAATTTTATAAAGGAAAAATAAGAAAGTAAAACTGGGGGAAAATGCTACAAGAAACTTTCAAGATTAAAGAATAAGAAAAAGCTTAATGAAATCATTTAAAAATGTCATTAAGAGAAGAATAAAAGACACAACTCTCTTGTAACTGAAGACCAGGCCGCCAGAGGAGAGAGCCCCATGGTATCCGGATAAAGTGCTATCATCCTTTACTTTAATGAACTCTGTACTGACAAGTCTTTTATGACAAATTTTGTGCTATAGCAGCAACTTCAAATCTGTATGAGATTTGGAGCGCCATTTAAAGTTATATCTGGCCCTGTCATTCTTGTGTGACGAGTTCCCTCAGTCCTCATCTGGGTCACTAAATGGAGATCCCATGATAGAGGAAACCGACATCCCATCCATCTTGCTTTGCATGAGTGCGCTCTGTCAGAGAAACTACATAACAATGTTAGTTTTATAGACTCTCAAGAAATGCAGCCATGAATTGACTTCAACAGCCCAAATAGGAGTATCTTGCAACCATCAATTTAGAATAGTCAGAACCCTGAACCAAAACCAAACCAAACCAAACCAAAACAAACAAACAAAAAAAAAAAAAAAGAAAAGAAAAGAAAAGAAAGAAAGAAAAAACTGAAGAAAAAGGAAAAAGAAAAGCTACCAATTCCTCCAACTTATGCATGCATTTCTTCAAAGCTCCTGTATAACTGTTTGTTTGGAAAGGAAAGATTAATTATTCTCCCTTGTTTGAAATGAGGGAAAAACATATCATATTAAAAAAATTATTCAAGAATAGTCAGTAAACGCAGCACATTATATAGTTAATTACATTTTATTAGCATTTCACTTCTTACTTTCTTAAAGAAATAAAATCAAACTGTGCCATCAGTTTAAAGGGGAAAATATCTTAAGTTGTGGCAGTTTTTTTGTGCAATTATGTTATTTTTCTAATTCTGTGCTATCTTTGTTTTTACTGCTAACATGCATTTAAAAGAAAAAAGAAAGCAAAACAAAACCTTTAACCTTTTTGGTCTTTCAGGTTTAACCTGAAACGTGGCATGATTAGTAAAAAAAAAAAAAGTGAATTTGTAGGATGCTTCAAAATATTCTGCTGTTTTTAATAAAAGTCATGATGTGCTAAGTAATTCCTAAATGCTATATAAGTCAAAATAAAGGTAGCATTGTCACCTGTACAACAAAAGTGAGTCATGCACATAATTAAAAAAAAAAAGCATCACAAAATCTCTTATGTGTTGCTTCATCTTTATGGTGCATAAGGGAAGTCGTAAGAAACTGCCTAGACCCTTATGAAGCCTAGAAGCAATAAACACAGTATAACCCAGGTCCATTCAACTGTAAATGCTTATTAAAGATTAGCTTAGAATGGACTATAAAGTTACTGGCTTCAAATAGCAATAAAAAGAACAATAATTGAAAAAGATAGAATGACAAGATGCACTTTACTATTACCCCCCAAAAAAATAATAATAATAAAAGGTAACCACTGTCTACCGAAGGATGGCACTCTAATAAGTAACACTTTGAAATGCCATTTAGGAGTCACATCTGCTCCCTGAAGATATCCTCCAACATACATTTTGTTATAATTCTTTCTGACCTCTTGTCCATTGAAATGCTGGGATCTGTAGAGGAAATTTCATAGAAAGTATCCCCTTGAAACGAAAGAACATCTTACACTTGCCCTTCACTGATATAAACTATATTGAAAACAATTTATGTTGCTCAGCAACATTTAATATACCAAAATAAAACTCCACCCTTCACCTGGCTCTTGAAAGCAACAAAATTGAATTTCTTAACGTGGCTTCTGATATCTATTTAGTTTAGATTAAATGTAGGTTAAAGTGTAATCTTTCTGTAATCTGATCACAGATTCCAACAAATAGTATAGCTATGAGCTGGAGATGAAATAGGAAATTCCAAATGGTTCTAAGCATGTTTGAATCTAGACTGTGAAGCAGAATCAAGGTGGCTCCCAATGCCAGCCTTGCATCTTCCAAAATATGTGGCATCTCTGACTGAACTCCCTCTGAACTCCACTTTTCAAAATAATGGTGAAATAACAGAATCATGTAAAGAAAGCAAAACAAAAGACTAGGTGGCTGCTATCGTTAGCATCATTAAAAATTAAGTATTGCTGATTTAAAGCAAATATTTAATGCTGACAATACCATTCTTTGCAACAGTTCTCCTCTAAGAAATGGAGTTGTTTTTAAAAAACTGTGGTTAAAGTGTTAGTATATTTTTTCATAAACATATATTATTTCCTTTGTCTTATTGTTAAATTTTTGCTTGTACTCACAGAACATTTTATTTGAGAAATTTTGGATCCCCTTTAAGCATTACAACATATAAACTCTGACTTTTCTCTTTATAATATCTATTAAAAGTTATATGTGTGTTAAAATATTTAAATACATAATATTTGTATCAAACTTGTAAATAGATTCTGAGGTATCAAAAATATATGATTTAGCTTTAATGCTGAAATAAGTTTTCCATATTAACCTAAAAGAAACAATATTTAAAACACATGAGAAAGCCTGTATCTTAAGAGATTAGTATTGAGGTGCTCTTTCTTATCTTGTGATTTGTAAAACCCTCATTTGTAAACTCTATTATTTGTCCTATTTTTTAATTGGAATAAAATTAACTCTGACAAATTAAACAGGTGCTCCACCTTAATTTTTATGTGTTCTGGTCTATTTTCAAATATGAATAGTTTATACTTACCATGTATACCAACTATCCACACTAGCACCTTTCAAATGTTAAGGGCCCTAGAGGGATTTGCATTTTGACAACTAACAGAAAAGGCTATAGTTAATGAAATGAAAATGCAGTCATGTGATTTGAGGAGTTTATATGATCACCATTAAATTTGTGGTGCTTTAGCAACCTTCCAACAACTATATATACAGTCATGTAATTGACCTTGTGTTTTTTGGTCTAAAGCATTAAGAAGAAAAATTCCCAAATAATCGTGGGCTTTAGAAGTGATGGTACAGAATTAATAGTTATTGAAGTGATGATGAATTAGTGTAAACAATTTTTATTTCTTAGAACATCATTAATTTTTCAGCTGACTAAATGTCCCTACTTCTCAATGTACTCTGCAGTGCTCTTTTTCAGGTCATAAATTATGATCCACTCTGTTTGAACTTTGTCTTTTGTACATTCTGTTTCCTCTTTTTGGAATTTCATTCTCTGCCCTTCTGGTTATAGCCTACTATACTTTGTTGCTCAGGTGGGATGTTTCTTCTGCTGGGATGCTATTCACATTAGTACACCTGACCCTGATCAAAGTAGGTGTTGCCTCCTGTACTCCTAACACAACACACCTTTGTTTGGTCCAACAATTATTTCATGGTGTAATTTGAGGACCTAAATGCCCCATTTACCTTATTCATTTCTCATTTACCCTCAGCACACAATATTGTGTTCGCCAGTAGATTCTTCATTGTCTGAATAAGAGCCAATATGCACCGATACTTCTGTATTCTGTCACCACATCTTTGTGATATCTACCCCTATCATTTGGGTGAATTCACTACTGCACAGTAAATTTTCTTTACATTGTAGAAAGAGACCTCACTAAAATTGTCCATATTGCCCATGAATGTGTAGGCATAGTATATGCTTCAAAGGTAAAGACTAAGCTAATCCCTTTGACACCAAATCTGAAACCACATTCACCAACAGGCTTTTTCTCTTAAAACAGTCAGATCTTTTTCTCATTTCTCTATGAACATCTGAGGTAACTCTCCAGAAAAATCATGCTGCTACAGAATTAGTTGTACAACATTATCCTGTTGTTTATTTTTCTGGGGGCAGGTAATACTAAGGAAGGATTTAAGGAAGCATCATTAGACAGGTGGAGCAGTCTCATCATGGTGCAGACCTCACACCACCTCTGAAACACAAAGAGACTCCATTACAAAAGTCACATGCTAGGCAGAAATAGCTGGATCCATGTTTAGGCATGGCTGGGGTCTGCTCTTCAGAGTGTGAACATGGTGACTGAGCTAACACCCGGGACTGTCATCTAGCCATATTTCTCATGGCTGTGCATCGTGCTTCATGTCTTGACATGAGGTAGGTTCTGAATGGTACATTTACACATCTGCACACTTTTGACACCAGTGTACCCTCTAGAATATTAGTTTCAAGGAGAAAGGTTTTTTTTTTTTTAATTTTATTCACTGCTTTATCACTGTTGTTTTTTAAGAGCACCTCATATGTGTCAAAGCTAAGTAAATATTTGTTGCATAAACCAATGATTATTTCTGGTTTGGGAGTCCATTTCTCCTTTTTGTTCCAAATATTGGCAGAGATTAGGGATAGAACTTACTGCATACCCTCAAATTACAACATGTACATAGTCTATATCACAGCATTCTGATAAAGACCATATTCAATAAGTATATGAATTGATGTTGAAAATTTCAAAGCACTGTAGAAGTATCCAAAATCAATACTATTGACTTTGCCATTTTTTCCTTTTCCTTCTGTATCAGTTGTTGCTTTTAATTGGCATTATCCAGTTTAAAGACTCTTGATTCTGCATTTAAGTTTTATTATCTCATTCATTGTAACATTTTTTACTCATTTAATTTTTTTTCTCCAAAAGAAAATCTGGCAATGCTACAGACATAGATATAATTTAAATTTGAAATTGTTTTCTAGAAGAACATACAAACAATTTGCTGAATGAAAACCTGAAGCCAACAGATACAGTGCAATGTGAAAATTATAAATTTGTCACTAAGAGTTAAAATGAATTCAGTATCTCACACTCAAAAAATGTTATATCTACTTGTTGAGGGCCACTGCAGAGTCGCGATGACGCATGGCATTTTTGCCAGAAGTAGTGGTTGAGAGGTGACGCCAGCGAGTTCTCACGGAGTTCCTGTTGAGTTCCAGGTGAGCTCTTGTGGGGATTCCCGGAGAGTTCCCATTGGTTGGGGAAGTGCCGGAGGAGGGATATTTCCAGCTGCTGGTTCCTGGAGGAGCCGCGTGGTGTTGGAGAGAATTCCCTGGGAGCGTGTGTGGAGTGTGCTGGTGGAGTTCAGAAATAAAGTTTGTTCCTGCTTCAGTGGCTCGTGATTTGTGCCCAGCCAGACTGCAGCATCTACTGGTCTTTTTTATAATAGACAACAACCCCACTAGATTTAGTCTTGATAGCTTTATTATTTCTCAATGGAGGGTCATCCTAGTCAGTCTCAGCTACCTTGACCATGACCACTCTCACCTATTTCCATTGTCTACACTTTTCAGAAACCATAGACACCTTTGCAGTTAACTCCCATACTTTATCTCTTTCCTAAATACCTAGAAACTCTAATAAACTATTACACAAAAGATGCTAATTGCAGCCAACTTTCTTGGAGTGATTCCTTTGTGCCTTATCCTGTGTTAATTATGTTTATGTACCATCACATCTAATTCTCACAACAATACTGTGAGGTAGTTATACAACTACTATTCCCTTGGTTTTCCAAACACAAGGGAGAAAGGAAATAAATAGCAAGTTTCCTCTACCACATAGCTCTGAACTTGGAGGTCATGAAATAAAGTACAATGACCTTAGGGCTCATTTTCTTAATTAGATTACTATAATGTCTAGTTAGTTATTACTGCTATGTTTTCAAATCTAGCACTACTTATTTCTCCTGCTTTAAAATCATTTTTTTTGTTACATATTTTTTAATGAAATAAGTAACAGTGTAGTCTGGCATTCAAATTTGCCTACTTACTCTTTCAGTTTCCTCTTCACCTCTCTCATTTACATTTTTTTCTTAACTGCTTGTTATTAAAATTATTAAATATATTATTTAATAATATAAAAATATTATCAATATATTTATATTATATTAATAATTATAATTATATTAATATTATTATATATTAAAATTATTATCAACTAATAATTCCACCACCTATATCTGAACATATTTCCAATTTTATGAGCTCTGTTTTATTTTACCCATTATATTCTATCTATACTTCAAAGAAAATGTAAGAAAAAAATCAAGAAAATACAGAATTCTCTCAATTCTTAAGCCAACAGGCTTCTGTGGTATGGGCACTTGCATTGCATTACAACTCCTTGTATATCCTCTCATATAATAATGGATATCTAAGTTCTGTTGTACAATGTAAACTGTGGCCTTTCTTCCAGCATGGTGACTTTTGCATAGTATATCTAATAAATAATTGTTAAATTGACATAAACTAAAACCAAAAGGGTACATTTTTCCATTTCCATGAATGTGCAAAGCATGCATCAAGAATGAGATCATAGGGGGTGACTCTGTTTACTATATTTCCTACTTATTTGGGTATGGAAATTTCATTTAATTTTTTTCTAGATGCAAGTATTGCTTTTGAAATGAAATGTTTATGCTTTCATTCAAATTCTAAAAACCTTCCCTTACAATAAAACAGAAGGGAATTTAGGGATGGCACATTCTGTATTGGCATGCTGGTCTTCAAATTTTTAGTACCATCTTTAGCTATTACTTACCTTTACAGAAGGAAAAATACTGGCAGCACATAAAAATCACATCTGCTGTTGCAACTATTGTCATAGGTCCTTTTTTAAAAATCCAAAATGGCAGCATAAAACTGCATAGAACAGAATCCCAAATTGTAGGATCCTATCCAGGTGCCCCATTGTCCTTTCTGTCATATTATAAATGTAACAAATAGACAGCACAGGCATTTGGCTATAGATCTGACTGCCAAAAGTAATAAATAAAATGTTTAAAGGTATGTCTCTTTCAAATGCAATGTCTTAATATTCCACAAAAAGAGACATATTAATTTCAACATAACATGAGTCCATGTGCAATGGCAGTTAGTTTCCTGTTAGATGTGATCCATTGAACTCAGTCATTAGATATGAGGTTCTAGAAAATATGTGGAAAGACATAGTGTAAGAGAACTGTCTTTGCTTCCAAATTCGGTCAAATTTAGTTCACATCTAATTTAATCTTTCCATTGAAAGCTAAGAGCAATAATGTGTTATGGTGGAAAAAAATACCATTTCCAACCTAATAGCACTGGATTAGGATATTGGTTATATAGTTGGGAGATGTTTTCAGGTTAATCTCTTTAATCTTTAGTTTTGTAAATTTGAAAAATGAAACTTTTAGATAATATTAACAATCTCATGCATGTGTGTGTGTGTGTGTGTGTGTATCAACTATCAGAGAAAGTCATTATGTGTGAAAAAATAGGTGTATGACAAGTAATAACTAATTCTATTATTATTTTATTCCTGCTATATATAAATAAAAGCAAGTATAATAGCAAAAAATATAGACACTGAAGTATACACCATACAAATGAAATAGATCATAGGCACTCACTAGAAGTTTCCTTCAAGATAAAAACTGCAGAGGCATTTTCTATCTTCTGTTTCTGAGAAACTCAGTCCAAGTAGGATATGAATAAACACTTTGTAAGAAGTCTATTCTTTTTTCTCAACTCTTTCTAATTTGCAGTTCTTTGAGATAATTGCTTATCAATATCTACTCTATAACCACAGAGGAGAATGTACATAATAACAGACTAGAATGGCAACCATTCTTCCAGTCCTAATTTTAGGCTAGGACAAAGATAACTGCCTACCTATGCTTTTATTGTTAACAAATCACTATGTAAAATTCATTCATTCATCTTTCGTCAACTGACATATACAAAGTTAAATATATGTGCCAGATGCTATACAATATCGATTTGGAATTTGTTCTTAAAAAGCCAGTCAATATGTAAAAAAGGAGAGGGAAAAAAAACCAGTGACTTTCTCAGAAAACTTCAGGCTTTTATAAAAGAGTAAAGAAAACAGAAAAAAAAATATTTTTCTCTGAATGTGTTCACAAAACTAAACGTATCATCTACCTTTCACTTGAGATAGAGGGCTCAACTGAAATTCATGAGCTAAATCAAAGCTTCCGACTTATATTATATTTCAATCATCTCTGTCAAAAAAAATAATGTGGAAGCATAGAGGAGGTTGTTAAAAGAGAATGGAAATATAATATAAATGAACAGATAGTAAGAGCAATTTAGTTGCTCTATATGAATTCATATCACTGAGCCCAGAAGTTATACAGCAAGGAGTTGGCAGAACTTGCAGAAGTACTATAAAAGCAGTGTTGCCAATATTTGAGGAACTGGAGATAATGAAATGCTCACTGGAAAATTAAAGATCAATGAGTGTTCCTTCTTGCAAGCAACTAAAATTTCTGGCATAGATGTTCCAATAGATGGATTAAAAATCTCTACTAAAAAACATTGATCCTTAGCAATCAACATATGTTTATACAAAAGAAAAACCAATTCACCCTTCAGCTTCTAAAATCCTAAGTTCAACAGTGTGTCAAACAAAATGTATCTGAATTTTATCAAGTTTTATGCCAAAATCTTTGAAAAGACTTAGATAGTTCAAGGACTGAGTGTGTAACTAGGTGTTTTTAAACAGAGTAAGAGTGGGAACATTGCTAAATGGGATTAATAAATTTTTGTCTTCTGTTCTATTTGTTCAAAAGTTTGAATGACATAAATTTGAAAGCTCTAAGAAATTCTGTATCAGAATATAAAAAATAATTAAACAGCATATAAAATCTAACATGCTAGTAGTTGGATATCTCTAAATGCATAAAACAAAGTATATTATTACCAAGTCGTAAGACTGACTTGAAAATAGCAAGTGTGTGTATGTGGCAAGGACATACCTAAAAATTGAAACAATATTATATATCATCAAGTCAAATCTCCCAATTATCTAAGAAATTTTTTCAGAACAATAATTTCATGACTTAGTACAGTGGTTGGGGTTTTTCTTCTACATATAAATTTCAATATAAAGTTCTATAGGGACATGAAAATGATAATAGGTTTATAAAATGCATTGTATATATGACAATTATAAGACTACTTACATAAATAACATATGTAAATTTATATTGTACTTAGAAGGTCATTTATAAAATTGTCCACATTCAGAATAGCAACTATTTCCAACCTTATAGTGACTTTATATATTCTAAAAATTTTCTCATAAATTGTTAAGTATTATATATGTTAATCATAAATTAAAATGCAATGGAAATTTAATTTCAACTTTTTGCCAAATTCAAATATTTTTAAAAATATAGGATTTCATACTAAAAAATGATGAAGGGGTGATGGGTCATGGTTGTGTTGCAGACAAAGCCTTTATAAATGAATACCTGGCATTTAAACCAACCAATTTTTGAAAAAAGACATTTAGAAAATTAACTATGGGGTGCTAAACAGTTCCAAAATGAACAATTTCAATATCAAAGAATTAAAAGTGAAACCTTAATAATGCTGGAATATATTGCTGTCTCAACAATAATCTTCTTCACACTCACATTGTCAAGATCCAACGTGAATTAAAAAATATCATCTTATACTATTGTAAAACTTGGTTTAAAATGTTCCATACACACGTGACATGCATTAAAACTTCACTAATTTTAAATGAGTTCAAAATTTATACAATTTAAAATTGGTTAACTATCAGGTAAAATTTCCACTTTGATAATTTTAGTTGTAAAAAAATCTTAATAAAATAATTTTCTCACTTTACAATGAAATGTTCAAGTTTGTCATAGAGGCATTGCAATTGTCTTTTTCTAACACTAGTTATGCTTTGATAACAATAATTACTTACTGGGAAACCTCCTTCTGTATTTCTTCACATTAGAATTTTATAAATTCCCTCCTCATATATTCATCTAATGAAAATATTTGTAGGGTTCTTTTGATAGATTAACCTTTATTATATCAGTCAGGGAAGATTATTGAATAAAACAGATAAAAATCTCATTCCTCATGCATTTCTTATACTGAGTCAATGTCTTTAATAATTTTCTTTATATCTTCTGTCCACTTTTCCTTTTATACTAATATTTAACAATTGCCTCTTAAACACAATAGCTATTCAAATATTTTAAACTGTTTTGATGTTTCCCTTTAATTCGTTTTCTTCCAGTTAGAAATAACCAGGTCCTTCAATTGTGTTTTGTTTGACATAGTTTTGAAACCCATTTCCAACCATCAACTTTATCTGAGATGCCAGGATTTCTGAATTACTCCCTGTTTATTCTTTCCATGCCTCCTTTGTGCCCTCCTATAATTTTTCAGTGATGAGTTAAAATGTAGCTTACCAAAAACAAAATTTTGATTTGTATAAAATATGTAGATTTAGAAAATAAAATACATATTATATGCCTTGTTCAGGACAGTATATAAATGTGTATGTGTGTATAGAAAAAATGTGTACATTAAAGAGACACATAAGAATGTGTGCCTAATTAAGCTTTCTCTCACCTAACTCACCCACAGTGGTTCAGCCAAAAATGTTTCTTTTAAATATTTTCTACCTTGTATTTCTTTCCTTATTTTTATTTTTAGCACTGAAGGACAACATATTCAACCCTGTTGATTTTCATTTTCTTAATTTCAGTCTGTTGTTTTAGCCCTTTAACATGTTGCCTACAATTAATTCTGTCCAAATATTATTTGTTGCCAGACGTGGTGGTGTATGCCCATGATCCCAGCAGTTTCAGGAGGCCGAGGTAGGAGGATCACAAGATCAAAGCCACCCCCAGCAACATTAAGGTACTAAGCAACTCAGTGAGACCCTGTCTCTAAATAAAATACAAAATAGGGCTGGGGATGTGGCTCAATGGTTGAGTGTCCCTGAGTTAAATCCCTGGTACCAAAAAAAATTATTTGTAACATTATCCAATTTTGAGTCACCTATAAATTTAGTAAGCAGACCATATAATTCATATAAATGAGAAATAAATATAATAAACTGTAGCCAAGCATAGATTCCTGTGGCAATTAGCTAATTGCCACAGATGATGGCCATTGTCTAATTATTTACATGAGGATATTAAATCAGATGTTAATTTCTTTTTCTCTGATATCATCCAATATATGTTCCAAAATTTATGGTCAAGCAGTCATAAATGCATTCATAATGCTTTTATGAAACAAAAATATACCATAGTTGTAATGAGCCCAGTTAACTTCCCCCAGTAAAATTGTGTGGTTCCTTCCTTTGTGCTTTTGTTGAACTTATTATGTACCTACAGTACAATATCTATTCGAATTGTATTAGAGTCATTTGTTTGCTCAGCAGGTCAGGAAATGGTACTCAATATTTATTAGTTGAATGAATAAATGAGTGGTAGATAAAGTTTGTATTAACTTCTTAGTCAAGGACCCTAATGGAAAATGACACAAGATTGTTGTCCTGAACATGCTGAATGACTTTTAGCCACACCTAATGTCTTAATAACTAGATTCAGTATATTAAGATTATTACATGGCTATAAATCGTACAGATGACAGGAATTGCTACTTACATTTAGAACTGGGAAAACTGGAGTAACTGAAAATTATGATTGCTTCAGGGTCCATGACAAAGTGATTTAAAATAGGACTCACACATTGTACTTTACAGAAATGTTCCACTCAAATCAGGGACACATCTGTCAAATGAGAAGAGCTGCTAGGGGGTATATCATGTTTTGCCAATGCAAATTAATGTAGCAATGTGGAATTGATGTTTTCTTTTTTTATGTGGTTTCTTCATTTGTTATTTTTTAATAATTATGGATGGAACTATTTCTATTAGTAAATATCATGTATTAGTTATGTAGTGTTGTGCTATGTGTGTATGATACTGTGTAGACTTTATGAGAAGCACTAAATATAAGATATTTAATTTGTTATTCATAATGCATATATGTATAGATAATTTCTCACCACTTTTGGGAGTTCACCCTCTATTTAAGAACATACATTCATGGGAGAATTAAATAACTAAATTGATATATGATTAGCCAGTAATTTTATAATGTAACAAAGATAGTATTTGTTTTTAAATTAACCTAATAATTGAACACATATTTAATGAATGTCTACTATGTGGTAGTAATGGAATTACCCCACTGGATGAAACAGGATTCTATGCTCTGTCAAGTTGCAACTTTATAGTAGAAACACTATTAAGAGACTTGGTTGCTTTTTGGTCCATAGAAGATTCACGAGGATATTGAACTTTCAATGCTGAGTTTTGAAAATTGAATAGTCACAGAATAGAGGGAAGCTCAATTCCAGGCTAAAGAATAATCGACTTTGTGCAAGAAAAGTAATGACAAAAAATAGATACTGCTCCTTAAGAGATGTTGTGTTTTTCTTCTTCATCTTTTGTTCAGTTCTATAGATATATCAAATAGGAAAAGATAATGATACAGATTTTAATTAAAAAAGACCACAGCTTACACTAGAAAAAGATGAGGACAAAATCATATCCTGATTAAATGAGTCTTAGTGTCCTTTGAAAACAGTAAAATATTTATTGCTCTATTACACCAATAATTTATTTTAAGTTCAAAACCTGAAGATCTCATTTATACCCTCCGAAGCTAAATGTCAAACCTGGTGTGAAGACTAAAATAAAACACGACTTAAAGAGAGAAAACGATCACACCACAAGCTTCCAACTTACCTAGAAAAGGCCACTGCAGTGCATTTTCAATGCTGCCTGTCATTCAATTTGCAAATTACAGGTCTTCCATTGAACATTGATGATCCATCACTGCCATGACAACAAAAGCGCTACCTTAGCGACACTCGCTGCTGGTGAGAGGCTGACATGCTGCTTATAAATGCTGTAGTTGGGAGGTTAGTGTAAATTCCTTACAAAGCAACATAATGAATCACGCCTTGGAAATGCAATTGAAGTCTGTCAATTTATTTGTGTGAAAATGCTTTTCAAACTTTTGTGTAGTTAAATTTATCTCCTTAATTACAAGTTCAAAGGAAATGCTTAAATGTAGATATATGAACCTTAAATTTTTGCTTAATGATTTCCTTTAATTGATGGTGAACCACTTCTCATTTTTAATCATAATTCAGAAAAAAATAAATGTCAAACACAGACACATCAGAGTAAACATAATTTGAATAACTTTTTAATAAATGACAGTACCAATATATGAAAAACAGCCATTATTTTATATATTTTAGATACAAGTTAGAATATCATGTGTCATCATTTAAATTTATTTGTTTTCAATTATATTTATTTATTTATTATGCTTCAGTTCTTATGAGAATAAGGGCAACTTTTCAACTATATGTTTGAGAATAGAAAACAAAGTACTATGTAACTTTTTTTTAGAAAATATAATAATAAAACGAGGCCAAAATACATTGATTTGATTTTCCTTTTTATTTTTATTTTACAAAAAGAAACATGTAAAGTAGAACATAAAACATGTAAATACCCATAATTTATTAAATATTCTATAAAGTTCAAATTTTCAACATTTGGAACATCTTAGAATTTCCATTGAGCACATGCTCATTAGATGAGTAATTGGGAATGCTGATCCTCTTATGACTCAGTTTAAGAACAATAGCAACTTTAAGGTACCATTCTGATAGAGAAACTCTATATTTTTATGCTACTTATTAGAACTATGGTTTTACAATATTTTTATATCATTATATATTTAATATGTCTTTTTTACCTTTCAAATGAATTTAAAGAATAATTTTTTATCTTTCTTTGTTCATTGTATCCATTATATTTTGGATATACATCCCTCCCCGAAAACTCATGTTTCAGACAGTGTAAAAATGTTCAGAGGTGGAAGGGTTAGATTATGAGGGCTGTAACCTATTGAGTGGATTAATCCACTTGTATGGATTAACTGGACATAAACTGTAGCCATGTAGGGTGTGACTGGGGGAATTTAGTCAATGGGGGTCTGACATTGAGTTTTTATACTTTATTCCTGGTGAGCAGAGGTTCTCTGTGCTTCCTGGTTTTCATGTTCTGAGCTACTTTCCTCCACCAGGCCTTTCCTCTATGATGTTCTGCCTCACCTTGGGCCCAAAGCCATGGAGATGGATGAGCATGGATTGAACCTCTAAAAGCATGAGCCCAGATAAAATTCTCCTCCTCTACCTTGTTCTTGTCAGGTCTTTTCATTACAGTGATGAAAAGTAAACTAAAACAGTGTTCTTCTAGGTTCTTAGGAAGCTAATAAGCACATTATAGATATTGCCTGTATATTGCCTGAATTAAATAAAACTGATTAAAATAGCTTTTACTAGTTTATGATTTATGGGAAATATAATCTCTGAAAATAATGTGTTAGATCAGAATCACTGATAACTTAGTTCTTTGAATCCAAGCCTCCATTTAGTTTGTCTATCATAATTTCCTCACCAAATCATGATCATTTTTTATATTTGGTACCTGCAATTATGTCAATACATAAACTCTTATGGTTGTCCAATATACACTAAAGATCATATTATAGATATTTTTAATAATATTTATGAAAGCACCCTGTTACAATTTTTTTTTTTCAAAAAAGTATTCCCATAATTAAGCCACACACAACTTGAGGTGTATGTGTTTTTAGCATTTTACTTTACTTACTATAAAATTTTTTAGATTTGAGGTGACTTTTTAAAATTCAACTGTGAATCCCTACCCATTTATTAACATGGATCCTAATCCATGGATAATTTTAAATTGCTACTGTTGGAAAATATTTACATTTGGCAATCACTAATCTGTTTTCCATCTTTGCAATGTTTTTTTGAAGGCCCTGTAAATGAACAACTACTCTTTCTACCTCTTTGAGACTGTATATACCAGTATAATGCCTTTGGTATTTATCTAAATTGTTGTGTATTCATAGGTTATCTTGAGTAGTATTTCATGGAATGAATATACCATAGTTGGTTTAATAATTTACCCACAAAAGGATGTTTTTATTTTCAATTTGGGTTATTACAAATAAAACAGTTATGACCATTAGTGAATAATTTTTTGTAGGGGGCAGTTCCAACAATGGTTGCCAATGTATGGTAAGTAGGATTCATCTTTTTTAGAAATTGGCAAACTGTTTTCCAGAGGAAGTAAATCATTTATATTTGAATGCCTACCAATAACGTATGGAATTTCTCTCTACCCTCTCAAGTGAGTATAATTTTTACTTTTATTTTCTGTAATATGTGCATGTGTGTCTATGATGGGAAAAAAAACCCTCTCCTTCTTGAAATCTAGATAGGGCAGGGGGATGAGAGGGGAAGAGACGGAGCATGGGGTTATTAATGATGGTTGAATGTAATGATCATTATTATCCAAAGTATATGCATGAAGACACAAATTGGTGTGAGTATACTATGTATACAACCAGAGATATGAAAAATTGTGCTCTCTCTATATTAAAAAAAATTGTAATGCATTCCGTTGTTATATATAAATAATAATAATAATAATAATATTAATAATAATAATATATGAATGCTTAAATGTAGTCTCCACTTAAGTAAATAGTCATGACATAGGAGTAAGAGATATTTTTAATTATTATTATAATCATAAGCAAAATTATAAATAATGGAATATTTTGTTTTGTTTTACAAAACAGAGGATAGAACGTGGGGAACTCTATCACTGAGTTATAGCCCCAGCCCTTTTTGCTTTTTATTTTGAGACAGTTATGTAGGCTGGACTTGAAATTGCAATCCTCTTAACTCAGCTCCCAAGTAGTTGGGATTATAGGAATATACCACCATGCCCAGCAAATAACAGAATATTTTAAATTTTAAAATTACCGTCAGTTTACTTAGGATATCGCATAAGGACTTTACATTCAATCAAGAAAAAATAAAACTAATAATAAAACCAAACAAAACAGATAAGTAGAATGACTTTGTTTATTATTCAAAATAGTTTAAAAGACTTCTTAGACAATTGATTAACAACATTAAAGCTTAGAACAATTAGATAAAGTCTTATCATCAAACTTGTCATATTTCAAATGGCCATTGGCTTCTGGCATAGCAGTACTACTTGCAACAGTGTTTTTAGCATCACCTTCTCCATCACTTGCTAATTCTTGCTTAAGTTTGATGTCTAACCAGTTATTGACCAACTCCTGAGCTACCAATAAAATAAAACATCTTTTAAATAAAAAAAAGAAATTATCATGCAAAGGGAATATACATAGATACATATTGTGTATATTCAAGTTGGAGTTTTTTACTTAATATTTCATTTCATGCCTTCATACTTCCATATATTCTAGTTTTTAATGCCACATTTTATTGTGAAATCCATAAGTCCTATAACAACATTTTTTTTGTTGTTAGATAAATTGTGCTTTTAATATTTAAAGGAAACTATCACATTTCTGAACTGTTTTTCTCTACAGATAATAAAAATATATCTTGAGCAACTCTTTGGGCAACTTTACATTCTTCAATTCTATCTTTAAATATCACTTACTTAGCAAATTTATATATAATAGTAACTCATTTAATTCTTAAGGAGAATCTAGAAAGCATGAGCTATCATCACTCTAGTACAGAAATTGAGGTATAGGGAGGTTAGTAATTTGTTTATGATTGATAATTATTTGGTGGCAGATACAGAATTCACTCAGGATATCTGGTCTTAGATCTATAAACATTGCCAATAGCTTACTACAAATGTCTAGTAATCTGAGCATAATCATAAGAAAAAATAATACAATTCCAATTGAGGGACATTTCACAAAGTGACTGACTGTAACCCGATACTGAGAGCCATAGCTAAGTAGGAATGACGCATGGCAATTTCCTTGTCAGCCTACCCCATGTTTAGAGGAAGGACTCTCCATTGTGGAAATGGGCTTGCCTTGGACCCAGGTCATTTGCAGTGACATTGTATGAATGTTTGAGAAAGGTGACCCAGCTCAAGGACCAGGGTGGATCCGGGTTTAGGGAGGATCCTGTTGGATTAGGGTAGGTCCAGGTTTAGGGTGTATCCTGCTGGGAATAGGGAGTATCCTGCTCCTTGGGTTTAGGGCAGTTCTAGGTTTAAGGTGAACCCTGCTGGGAATAGGGCGTATCCTGCTGCCTCAGGCACCCGCCCGCTCCTGGAATTCCCATTGAGTTCTCGCGGGATTCAGAGAGTATTCTGGGATGCAGAGCCGAGTGGAGGTGGATTTTCCCCAGAACATGCGTGTAGAGTGCTGGTGAGAGTTTTGGGAATAAAGAATTGCTGTTTGAATCTACAAGGCTGTGAGTGGCTCATGATTTTGTGCCCAGCCAGACTCTGGCAGTTGGTGGCCCATGCGGGGGACGCCTGAAGCTTAGAGGTAAGTAAAATTACTCGCCCCTGAAGGAGAGCGAAAGAATGGGTGACCATTTCAAAAAGCAGTGTGTTCTTGTTTTGATTTATTTTGTTTTTATTTCAAGTTGCCTGTCCCTAGAACTTTCTCAGGCAAACTGGGAAAAATGGTTGACTCAAGATTTGAAGTTGTTCGCCCCTGAGGAAGAGAAATTGTTAGAGGAAGGAGGTACCCCAGTAAGACCAAGAACAGTTAGGACATATGTTGATACAATACAAAAATGTAGCACATGGCTTTTTAAAGACAAATTATTAAGTATATCAATGGGACCATCATGCGATCCTGTAAAAAGATTTTTCTTCAACAAGAAAAAGATGGCTAATTCTGTTTACTATACTTGTCTAATATCTTGGTTTTTGCAGACATCTGATTAATTTACAAAGCTAAAGTGTTACAATATCAACCACTAAATATAAAATCAAGTACTCTTTACTTATTAAGTTCCATAGGTAATATATTTAAATTTTATGTGTGTTTTCATAAATTGGTAAATGGAAAAAGGTTTAATATTGCTTTGTGTCTGTGTCTTTGCTAAAACAAGGTTACTAAGAGTTAAGATTCTATCATGTGTAATTTATATACAAAGAGTATAAGAAGTTTCAGTTGGGTTTCAATTATAGTATTATAGTACCATAAAAAACATGAAAGTATTTCATCTTATTAAAGTGGAGTAATTTGTCTAAATCAGAAATTTTTTAAGAGTTGTTTCAGAATGTAAATTTATAAAAAGCGTTAACGGCTAGAAAAGAGATATTAAAAGATTCAAGACGTGGAAATATATTTTAATATGGAAGGTTAAAAAAATGTTTCTAGATGAGATAATCTCTGTGTGGTAAAGTAAAAAGTTGTAAAATGCCAGGCGCCATCCAGACTTGTTTACAGACTCTAACATTTGCCAGGCGCCATCCTGACAAATGGCGAGTATCCAGCTTCTTGGGTTTAGGGTGGTTTCAGTTTTAATGTGGACCCTGCTGGGAATAGGGCGTATCCTGCTGCCTCAGGCACCCACCCGTTCCTGAAGTTCCCGTTGAGTTCTCGCGGGATTCAGAGAGTATTTTAGGATGCAGAGCCAAGTGGAGGTGGATTTTCCCCAGAACGTGCGTGTAGAGTGCCTGTGAGAGTTTAGGGAATAAAGAATTGCTGTTTGAATCTACAAGGCTGTGAGTGGCTCGTGATTTTGTGCCCAGCCAGACTGCGGCATTTTGGTGGCCCATATGGGGATCGAACCCACGACCTTGGAACCCGCGACCTTGGAACCCGTGACCTTGGCGTTATCAGCACCACACTCTCCATCTGCCGCAGTCCGGCTGCAGCAAAATAACCAGGGGGTGACGAGCAACTTGTGTAGGTTGATACAGCAGGAGTGGAAGCTGTTTATTGTAGGACAGGAGGGGTATATATACATTACACACAGCTTATCTAATTAACATAAACTAGATACAGCAGTCAACCAACCAATGAGGAATCTCCACACTTAATGGCTTGCTGGTGTTACTTCACAAACCACTCCCTCTGGCAAAATGCCAGGCGCCATCCAGACTTGTTTACAGACCCTAACAACCCTCAAAACTGACAGTCATTAAGAATGATGACATGGAGCTGGGGTTGTGGCTCAGTGGCAGAGTGCTTGCCTTGCATGTGTGAGCACTGGGTTCAATTCTCAGCACCATGTATCAATAAACATAATAAAGGTCCATTGATAACCAAAAAAAAAAAAAGAAACTCAACTATTAAAAAAATGATGAGGGCTGGGGATGTGGCTCAAGTGGTAGCGCGCTCACCTGGCATGCGTGCGGCCCGGGTTCGATCCTCAGCACTACATACAAAGATGTTGTGCCTGCCGAAAAATTAAAAAATAAATATTAAAAAATTCTCTCTCTCTCTCTCTCTCTCTCTCTTTAAAAAAATGATGATATGTAGGAAGATTTCACAAATGGAGGATGTTGAGGAGGCATGAGAAGAAAATGTATTGTAGTATTCTAGATGGTGTCATTTAATAGAAATGAGCCACAGGAGGAAATTGAAAAAAATTCAAGAAAGTGTGGATTTAGTTACTAATAATGTCTTAATTCTGTTTCTCTAGTTGTGAGAAATGTACTATGCTAATATATTAAATATAGGGGAATAAGTTGTGATATATTTGAGATGACTGTATTTTCTTTGTAATTGTTCTGTGCATCTAAAAATATTCTAAATTAAGGTTATTGATAAAAATTCAAATTACAACATAATATTTATATTATCATTCTTTTGTTAAAATATAACAAAGTATTTATATATAATATTTATAATATTCATATATGCATGTGTTTTATTATTTTGGAAAAATGCATAGAAAAAAAGTCTTGGCTAATAACATAACTACCCCATTGACTAGTTCAGAGAATGAAATGGAGAGGTGTTGGAAGAAAATTGGTAATTTTTCTTTCATACTTGTGACTTGGGGTTTACTGAACCCTTTAGAGAAGGGTTCTAACTCAGAACTTTCTTGATTATGAGTACCACAGGACACAGGGAGAAATCATTCCTTACCTATCAAATGCAGTTGCCAAACAATATTCAACATGTGTCTATCACAGTGAATGACATCAGTCATCTAAGGTGTCTTGGGCTCCAGTCTGAATATCTTAATACATTCCTTTAGTGATTAGAACTTAGGCTGAGCTCCACCAGTTTCCATTCTTGGGGGGAAGGAGGAGGCAGGAATGCAAGAAAACAAAAGAGAGAGAAATTGATGGTTTTACCTTGTCTCTTCCTTGAAGTTGTTGTGACAAATGTTTCATACTTGTGTGCATAAAATAATGTACATAGAATTTCTAATGAGTGCATGATGCTTTCACATTAATGCAAAGCCAAAAAATCATAAATCAAAGCATTTTTAAGTCAGGATCATTTGTATAACATTTGAGTTTTGAAATCAAACAGTATCAAAATACGCCATCCAGTTAAATAGACATTGTTGAAGAGCTGCATTTAAAACTTGTGGCCTATTTGAAAAATATAAAATAATAGGCCTTGGAATTTAAATTAAAGCTCCTTTTTGCTTTATTTTTAATTAAAAAAAATAACAAAGTTCACCACGATGTACATATGAAAATTAAAAATCAAGAACACAACACAAAATGATATCTAAACTGAACAGAATTTTTACCAAGTGATTCATTAGATAATTTTTTCTCATTTCTGACAGTACTAGGAGCTCATCTTTCACAAAATATTGAAGGGATCCTGGCCCACTATCCTTTAATAAAATGTCAAAATCTATTAGTCACACATAAAAAGGAAACATGATTACACTATGGTGTGTCACGAATTTGAGTCCTTATTTGAGAATTTCCAAAAGATTACGATGATAACATATTGACAGTCTCATTAGTTATAATGATCTCATATGATTTTACAGATATTAAAGTAAAATGAATAAGTAAAAGTGAAGCTTTTACAGAATAGTGCAATGCCTGAATAGAGTAGTATGAAATCAGAGAGGCTTGCAAAATCTACACCTTCAGTCTATCACTATCTTTCTTCACATTTTTAGATAATGTTTAAAAAGTCTTTTCATAGAAAAAAATTCTCCGAAGTTCATCTTTTAGCAGTCAATATAGTGTTTGAGAATTCTGTCACAGTTCCCATTTTATATAAATTAACCAAAATACAAAAACAAAACTCAGTATCTCCAAAATTTACCTAATAGAACTTTTTAAGATTTTCATCAGGCATAGTACTATTTGATAGTATAATCTCACCTCAATATTTATTAAAATGAATAATTTGAAAGGAGAATATTTAAAGATTAATATAATTTGATTAGCACATGCCTGACATGGGTTCCATCTCTAACATCATGAGAAAAAAGAAAAAAAAGGAGAATAAGGAGGAAAAATTAATTTGTGTGTCACTAGCTCCCAATATTTTAACAGCATTAGGTTTAGAGAGTTCCATGAAAAATACATATATTCTAGATTTTGTTTTGCAGAATTTTCAAGGATAATAGCAATTATTCAAAAAATCGAAACCACTCAGATTATAAGAAGAATAACATCAGGTGGAAAAAGCAATGAAAAAGAAAAACTGCTTATGGTAGAGTTGTTATTGAAACATAAATGCCTGTAAGTGTGTAATTTTTTGGTGATTTGTTTTTTCAAATATCACTTTCCTAATCCTACTAAAAGTTCCCATGGCTGCAGTCTTTGGTATATTTACCTATTTCATATTTCCCATATTTCCCTTGATTCCAGCTGTTGTTTTTGCTCTTTTGTTTCAAGTGTCTCTCTCTAAAGATATTATTGAACGTAGAACATGTTCATTTTGTTGTAGACTGAACAGTTTTTCTTTTATTAAGTGTCTGTGTGAGGAATAGTCATCACCAATACTTTTGATAAAATTCTATTGAATACATTGCCTGGTATAATATTACATTTTGTTTGCACAAGCACCCAGGCAATGGTTCTGTTCATCAAACTAACCACCAGGCAATCATCTCTTTTTGGATCAAAGACATTGTTTTTGAACAGATGAATTCAACATAGCCTCATCACCTGATTCTTTTTTTGTTTTAGCAGTTAGACCAGAGACCCTGTACCTAATAGAGTAAAAAGTAGGCCCAAATCTTCATCATGTTAGATTAGGCCCTGACTTCCTTAACAAGTGCAAGAAATAAAATCAAGAATTAATAAATGGGATGGACTAAAACTATAAAGCTTCTTCTCAGCAAAAGAAACAATCAATGAAGTGAACATAGAGCCTACATTTTGGGAGTAAATTTTTGCCATATGCACATCAGATAGAGCACTATAATCTTCAGGATATATAAAGAAGAGTAAAAACTTAACATCAAAAAACAAACAATCCAATCAATAAATGGGCTAAGGAGCTGAATAGACACTTGCCAGAAGATAATTCAATCGACAAATATATGAAAAATGTTCAACACCTCTAGTAATTAGAGAAATGTAAATAAAAACTACTTTAATATTTCATCTCATGCGAGTCAGAATGGTAGTTATCAAGAATACAGACAACAATAAATATTTGCGAGAATGTGGGAGAAAAAGCACACTCATTCATTGCTGGTGGGACTGCAAATTGGTGCAGCCAATATGGAAAGCAGTATGGAGATTCCTTAGAAGACTTGGAATGGAACCACTATTTGACCCCGATATCCGACTCCTTGGTTTATACCTAAAGGACATAAAATCAGCATACTATAGTAATGAAGCCACATCAATCTTCACAGCAGCTCAATTCACAGTAGCTAAACTGTGGAAGCAACTAGATGCCATTCATTAGATGAATGGATAAAGAAACTGTGGTATACATACACAATGAAATATTACTCAGCATTAAAAGAGAATAAAATTTTGGCATTTGCAGGTAAATTGATGGAGTTGGAGAATATCATGCTAAATGAAGTAAGCCAATCCCCTCAAAAAAAACAAATGTTCTCTCTGATAAGTGAGATCGTGCTGTTCCATAATGGGGGAGACAAGAGGAAAATGGAGAAACTTTGAAGGTACAAAGGTGAGGTAGGGGTGGGAAGGAAGAATGAGGTATGAAAGATGATGGAATTAGATGCACATCATTACCCTAGGTACATGTATGACCGAACAGATGGTGTGATGCTCCATTGTGTACAACCATAGAAATGTTGTGTTGCAATTGTGTACAATGAATCAAAAATGCATTCTGCTGTTATATATACCTAATTAAAATTTAAAATAAAAAGAAACAGAAAATGTAATGGGCATCTGCAATCCTCTGGGAAATATTTTCCAAATCACCAGAAACTATTTTACTTAAGTTTCTATCATGTGTACACAAATGTCTTTCATCTCTAACTCCTCTTCCCCCTCATCAGTTTCTTCTTTTTCATGTTATATTTTTCTTTTGCTTTTTTTCACTTATATTTACTAAAGTAACTTCAACTATATTTACATTCTACTTCTGCTAGTCTTGTTTAGAACCTTCACATGATGATTTTATGGTGTTACCTCAATATATCTAAATCAAACCTTTCCTCCCTTGAGAATGGGTTTCCAATATTTTATTTCTTCTAAATTTTAAAGATATTAACATGACTCAAGCTAGAAACTTCAGAGTTATTTTTTACTTTTTTGTTGTTGCTACTTTTTTTGTTGTTATATGTTCATGATATCTTTCTAGTTCAAACACTTGGTTTGCAAGTGGATTATTTTGATTATTTGTTAAATAATTTATCCTCATTTAATTTATATACCACTAGAGTTACTATCCAAAATATTATTGGAATTATGTTTTTAAGCAGTCAGTAATTACACCAATTTTATTTAAATCTCATAATTGGTTCCCTAAATCCTATTGGTATAATTAAAACATTTTCATAACTTTTTGACACTTCAAATATTTTCACTCACCTGCATTTCACACCACTGATTCTGTGCTCCCTTATAAGACTCTTTTATTCACCCCATGCATTTTCATTCAATTACTGTTCTCATTGACAAATGAATATCCTCGGTTTAAGTCCAAAGAGTCAAAACATCAAAACATAAAAATAATTATGACGGTCATGAAAATATATAATGCTTATTACATAATATTTTACTATTTATTAGGACTTATTTTAAGTTCCTTACATGTAAACTTTAGTTATTCATAGCAATCAGATTAGATAAAATATACTATTAATAAAAAGTGTAATTTTAACTAAAATTTAGAATTCTTTCCTAAAAATCTTTGATTTTTTTTAAGACCTTTCTTTACTTCTTTACTAGTAAAATGAGATCGATGATTCTATTTCATAGGGTATTTGTGTTGATTTCAAAAGTTATATATGCGAAGCATTTAAAACAACAGCTGGCCCACAGGAAAGACTAATAAATTATTAGTGTTATGGTTTAGGTATTAGACATCCTCAAACAGATAATGTATGAGACAATGCAAGAAAGAGCTTATATGTTAAAGGATTTGATTATGAGGTTCTTAATCTAATTAATCCTCTGATAGGTATTAACTGGGTGGAAACTGTAGGCTATTGGGGTATGACTGGAACAAGGGGTGACTGAGAGTAGTTTTTGGACTAAATATTTGGTCATTGGTGAGCAGAGTGTCTCTCTTTGCTTCCTGGTGTATTGTTCTGAGTTGCTTTCCTTTATCACACCCTTCTGACATGATGTTCTGCCTCACCTCAGGCTCAGAGCAATGAAGCCTGCCATCTGTGGACTGAGATCTGTGAAAACATAAGCCGCCAAACAAATGTTTCCTCCTTTAAAATAATTTTTGTCATGTCTTTTGGTCACAGTGATGGAAAAGCTGACTAAAACAATCAGCATTCATTTCTATACTCATTCAAGAATCACCCTCTCCTAGACATCAGTTAAGATCACCTCACTTAGAATAAGTTGTTTTTATATTTCTCTAGTACTCACATTTTTTTATAATTGTCTGTTGTATGTATCTCTAGTTTCCCCAAACTTGATAATTATATTTTATTTTTTAAAAATGTCATTTATTTTAAATAATTTTATAGGCTTCCAGTGTCACAAGATCTGTGTCTAATAAATATGATTAGATATAACTCTGGATTACTTATCTCTCAGAGGTTTGAAGAAGTGTAATGAAAGTACAAAAATAAAAAATGACAGAAATGTAGTTTTTTTTTTACTGAGTCTCTATCCAAAGGAGACAGTTCTTTTCTAGGTTCCCTCAATCCTTTCCTCATCCGCTAGACTCTTATGTGAGGGACATCTTCCTGGTAGCTGTGTTAGCTTTTTGTCAGTGTAATCAAAATAGCTGACAACAACCACCTAGAGGAAGGAGAGTTTATATCAGCTCATGGTTTCAGAGGTTCAAGCCACGCTCTCTGCTGCTGCCATTGCTCTGGGCCCTGAGTGAGGCAGAACATGGTGGAAAGCTGTGGCAGAGAAAAGCTGCTCACTTCCTAGCAGCCAGGAAGCCTAACAGGAGGAAGGTAGGAAGAGGTGGGTGGGGGAAGGAAGGAAGAAGTGGGTGGGTGGGGAATAGGCCCCAATGTCACAACCTCAGTGACCTACTTTCTTCAGCCACACCCCACTTGACTACATATACTACCCAGCATTTCATTCAAATTGTTAATTCATCAAATGGATTCATCTACTGGTGGGATTACAGCCCTCATAAATTAATCATTTCACCTCTTAACACTCCTACATGGCCTAATATATGAGCTTTTCAGGGGATATCAGTGATCCAAACTATAACAGAAGCCATTTATGATTTATTCCTTTGTCATCAGGGCTGCTTTCTGAATTTCTACCAAACAGCATTACTCAGCTGTTCTTATAGAATTTACATTGGTCATTGGTGTAGGTATTTTCTTAGAAATTTGGTGACTGCAAATTGGCGACATTAATTATGCCTTTAGATTAACAAAAGAAAACTATTTGCACAAGTTTCAATGCAATGGTTCATTTAGTGGCACATTAAGTTTCTGACCACATTCAAATAGTGTTGTTTTTAAAAAATAACTATGCAGGGATATTATATCTGCATTTCATCATCACATAAAAGTGAGACAGCTTCTGGGTAAAGCACATACCAAGTTCTATGGTGAGTGTAAATGACTCATTCTCTTATTTCCATTCACTACATTCCTTAGTAATAAATAGTAGTGAGCATTGAGATATAAATGCTTATTTTTATCTTTCAGAAGTTATTGCTGAAAAAAATTTGGGGCTGTATCTTTGAAATTACCTAAGTTTAGTGGACAGATGAAATACAAAGAAATACATAATAATGCAGAATAAACATAACTAATTAAATTCAAACTGAACAACTTCTATTAGTAATTTCATAAGTCTTTGGGTATCTGGAGGGTTTCCATAAAAGGTAGTTTAAAAGAAAGTGGTTGTTTAGAAAAATACATGTAATCTAAGACAACTTGTGAATAATGAAACATGTGAGAGAAAATCAGGATCACTTTACAATGTTTTATATGAATAAGATAGAGGAGAAGGTACTCCCTACTATGTATTTCCTTAATAGAATAATAAATTTTCTATATATTTATTAGAAATATCTTAAATTCTTTATAATGGAATATAAATGTTATTTTATCAATAAAATTTATCAAAAGTAGTGTGCATTTAGAAACACCAGAAATTGTAATTTCTACAACTTAATATTTGATATGCAAAAATGTATTATACAATTTAAATCTTATAGTTTCATTATAACATTAATTAGGTGGTTAATATTTTGGAAATATATATATATATATATATATATATATATATATATATATATTTATATTTATATCTAGGAACATACAATGAATAATTTTATTTAATATGAGATATATATTATGTTTATTATATATTATAAATAGGTTTAAAATAATGGTGCTCTGAATCAAAAAATATGTATTTGATAATCAGTAATGAAAGATAACACAACAAAAATCAGTCTAAGATAATAACTTACTTAACTCCTGATTATGGTTTGAATATAAATAGCAGCTGGCTCACAGAGAATCTTTAAAAGATAGGAAAAAACTTTAAAATTGGTACACCTTTTCATCGATGCTGTACAATCAGTTGAAGAAGGGTCTGATATAACACGATTCGAGAAAGAAAGAAACTGAAAACTTTTATAACTCTATTTCACCATTTATCTTTTTTGAAATCTAGAAAGTAGGATTCTCAGCTATTTTTTCCCCTATAAAAGAATGTTAAATCAGTTCCCTCTTCAATTGATTACATTGGGTGATAGAGAAATCTAAAATCTGACTTGTAGACATTTTTCACACACTTGCAAAACTGACATTAAGTGACAGTTGATTTCACAAAGTTTTCTTTAAAAATTTCTACCTAGTGAAAGGGTAAAGAGAAGAATAACAATTTATTTTCAATTTAGGAAAACTTGTGATGTGCTTGTAAAAGTCATGATTGGATCAAATAAATATGAAATGTTTATAGAGATGAAAACATTTATGTGCTCATCTATCCACCTACCTGCATATTTTCTATAAATTAATGTCCTTCAAAATAGAAACAATATAAAATAGAGGGAAAAGATAAGAAGAGGATAGATATAAAATATAACCTATCTTCAATTTAGCTTCTATGTGGCTATTCTGGCACAGGAGTATTTAAAAAATACACAACAACAACAACAAAAACTTCTATGATATACAGTCAATTTAAGTCTTTAAGATTCATCCTAGAAATGCCTAAAGTGATTCCCTACACAACACAAGCAAAACTTAACAATTTCACTTCTGGGGGAATACCGGGGATTGGGATTGAACTCAGAGGCATTCAAACACTGAGCTACATCCCCATACCTATTTTGTATTTATTTAGATACAGGGTCTCACTGAGTTGCTTAGCACCTTGCCATTGCTAAGGCTGGATTTAAACTCGTGATTCTCCTATCTCAGCCTCCCAAATTGTTGGGATTACAGACATGCACCACGGAGCCCGGCTACAATTTTCTTTTATCTCTTTTCTTCCTTGTAACATCTCATAATCATAACAGTTACTCCAAAGTTTTTAATGTCAACCCAAACTTTACAAAACTTCCTTTACATGCTAACTCGGTGCTGACACTTTCTTGTCTTTCCCTTTTTGACTTTAGAATCTTTTCCACCAATAACTCTATGCTTCAGTAAAGATCAAAGTGGCCTGGTTTCTCTCATTCTTTCTGCTTAGTTTAATTACCCTGATTATAAACTGCAAACACCCAGGAACTCGAGCAGTAAAATCCACACTTTATATAATGGACAGAGGAAGAGCTTTTGTGAGCATTCCTTTGTAAATATTTTCCTATTCACACATCCACACACTCAGAAACATACGCATTCATGTAAGATATTACCAAATAAAAAAATGAGTGATCAAATAACATGGGGTGATTCATGTCAACTTTAAAGGTGGACAAAATAAATGCCTCGCTCACTATCATTATCATTTCATTGATCTACATTAGACTCATCCTTAGCAAAGTTTATCGAAGTAACATCTAGACCTTGTTTTTAGTTTGTAAAATCGTGTTTACTATAAAAAAATTATATTCTCCTGTACTAAATATATCTGCAACTCTATAGAACATCAGCAATAATGTAATATGCACATATGTATGTTTCCCTACCTGTGTAAGAACAAGATGTTGATGTAACTGAGAACATTAGGTGACACTTTCATTTCCCAAAACAATGACCAAGATCACTTGTGCAGGATTTACACAATCATAAGCTGAACAGTGGACTGCCAGTATTAGTTCTTCACCTACCTCCTGGCTCAGAGAGAGTTGCTTATATGCTGGGCATTCTGCATCTCCCACCACAAGGCTACCTGTTTTTTTCTGGTACATGAGAAGGTCTTGAAAATGGACACTCAAGACCATGTCTTCAATCTTCTATTTTGGGGAGTTTCACAAACCAAACTGACTCCTGTTCAAAGAGTCTAAATTTGAGACAATGTGACTGGTCAGTTTGGACAATCGGGTGGGAAGTGACTGCTTCCAAAATGATAGGTAAGTGCAGTTTGGTGATCAAAGGATCTGTGAAGCACTCTTGGTCAGTGTTAAGCATCGAAGAAGGGCGTTGGATGGCACTGCCTTGAGAGGGGCAATGTGTAAGAGGCTTTTCTGAGAGCTTGGGTGATCTCAACAGAAAAAAACAACATCAGAAACTGGGACTAAGGAGAGAAATCTTTAAATCCTAGGGATTTTCTCCTGTTTTTGAAGGTTCTCAAAGAATAAGGAAATCCTAAAAACCTACAGAAGTCCCCATGAGAGAATGGATAACATTATGTGCACAGTGGACATAATCGCTAAGTTAAATTTATATTAAATGAGCTAAATGTTACTTTTATTTACCTCTATAGATTGTCCCTGCTGCAAATATGTGGGTACCTAAAACACTATCTAGAGTGTCACAGGAGTAACTGAATGAAAATGAGAGAAGAAAGTAACCATGTTACTTCCCCAGTGTAGGTTTCTTAGCTGAACCTGAGGGAGGGGGAAAATGAACTGTATGAAACTTTGGAACTTTGATATATTATACTAGCTTGGAATACTTTATATGTGAAAAGTAACTTACTCATTTGTTATCTGAAAGTGACTGAATCAGTTATAAAAATTGCCTGAGATTTTATTGCCCAGTGGTGAATGTAGGTCAACAGAATATATTTAATTATTAATGCAAAACAATTTTTAGCTTTCTGTTTCCATCCTTCTGTAAAATTCATTCAATCAAGTTGTTAAATACGATTAAAATTGTAGGAAAAAAATAGATATAAATACTTGTTTTTATATTTTCTATGGAAATAACATTAATATAAGCATCTTATAATGTGAATTTTAAAATGAAAACATTATTTGAAATGAAATAAAAGGACATTAATTAGATCAGGAGACTGAAATGATGTGCTATTTTCTATGGAATATGCTTATTTGCTAGTGTTTGAAAGAGTTATACTAATTAATGGTAGCCAAATAATTTAGATAAGAAATCAAATTTATTCATTTAAGTCACAATTTAGTTAAATGTTTTATCATGAGTATAGTTCTACAATGAAAAACTCCCAAAGTAAACAAAATTTTATTATCTTTGATGTGTGTTCAAAAGTATATCGATATATTGGACTTTTTATATGTTTGATAAATATATTAAAAGCCTTGAGGATTTCAATTCTGTTTTCAGAGAGGTGACATTGCTATAGAGACTAACATTTGTTTTATGAGTATTTAACTGGTACTTCCAGACATATTAATTTACTTTTAAAAAATTATGAACATTTGAATTAATAATGTATTTAAAATTATATTTCAGTCATGGAACTATATGCATAAACTATTAATCTATGTATATTTTTAAAATTTTGCCCTTCAATAGGGTTTTAAAAATAATCATGTGCAGCCCACACTTACATAGCATGGATTTATGCCCCATCTCCTTGAGAATAATGTGTCTTCATAATTCCCTCAGAATTCTTCTCCGTAGCATATTTGTTTATTATCCTGCTTTTAATTTACTTATTCAATCATTTATATCAGCATGTACTCACCAATACTTGTTTATTATTTTGTTATAGTCCAATATTAACGTATTGATTTTTTTTTCTTTCTTTAAGTTGTTCTAGATTTGGCCAGTAAGGGTTTCTGCAAATGAGTCCTATTCTTTTTGACATTTCCCCATTGTTTTGTTTGTATTTTTGTTTTTAGTTTATTTAAATGCCTTCCAAAGGGTATAGTATAGAAAATTGACTGAATGAAACAGTGACTTTAAAATGGAGAAAGTTGGTAACTACCTCACTCAGAAAGTAAGGTGTTATGGTTTAAATGTGAGGTATCCCTCAAAAGCTCATGTGTGAAACGACGCAAGAAGGCTTAGAGGTGAAATGAGTGAGTTATGAGAGCTATAACACACTCAGCGTGTTAATCCCCTGATTAGGGGGATTAACTGAATGGTGACTATAGGCAGGTAGTGTGTGACTTGATAAAGTGGGTTTATTGGGGTGTGCCTTTGGGATTTGGATTTTGTCCTGGTGAGGAGAGCTCTTTCTCTGCTTCCTGATGTGATGTCTTGAGCCATTTTCCTCTACCACACTCTCTTGCCATGATGTTCTGCCTCCCCGCAACCCCCAAGGAACAGAGCTGGCTATCTATGGACTGAGACCTCTGAAACTGTGAGCCTCAAAATACACTTTTCCCCTTCTAAAATTGTTATTATTAGGTCTTTTGGTTACAGCAGTGAAAACCCTGACTAAAACAGAAGGTTAATATCAACAGTGGTAAGTTCAAGATTATACTATATACCTTTGATATGATATGATAAGAATGGCGCTTTACCTCTCTGTTTTTTCCCTCCAAAAAATCCATAACATAAATTGAATTGTAAAAAAAAAAAAAGAAAGAAAGAAAACATAGCAGACATATCTCTGTAAGAAACTATTGTAACTGACCAGTGGTTCGAAAACACATGGAAAATCTGACAAACATCACTGCCAAGGGGAACTTAGAGAGCCATGAAAACTAGATGTAGTGTGGGATACTAATTGAAACCCTGAAACAGAAAATAGCTTATTGAGTAAAAATTAAGTAAGACTAAATAATGTATTGACTTCAGTTAATAATTATTGATAATTTTTTTTTCTAATTGTGACCAGTATAGAAATTAATGAAAGATGTAATTATAGGGACACTCTGGGGTATATGATAACTCTACTCTTGCTACCTTTGTGAATATAAAGATTTTTAAAATAAAAGGTTATTTAAAAGAAAAATGAAGAGAGTTAATGATAATATAGGAAATGAGTATCTAAAAACTTCAAAGAAAAAATGACATGGAAACTTTACATTCAAGTTAAATTTTACTTCATCTTAATACTTACTTTTAAATAAGCATTTTCGAACTTTTCCAATCCATAAGTAAAATGATGAAACTAAAGACAGAATAACTAGATAAATATAAATAATATATGCAAATATCATATAAATTACAATAAAGCTAGTTATCCAAAAATCTGTCATTGAAAAAAAATTGGAAGAGGGAAATACTCTGCATACATTTAAATGTTTTAATAGATGTCTTCTTAAAAATGTACCCAAGAATTCTACATTTTCCATTTTAGCTTATCATAACATGCTGTTGTGGTGATTGTAGGGACATATTTAAATCTATAGTAGATAAGATGAGATGGTTTAGCCCACTTGTTCTTACTCTAACTGTATTGAAAATCTCAGGGATCAACCAGTCTGATTAAATCAGAAACTCTGAAATTGGAATACATAATTTTTAAAGGATTTTTCAGGTGATTCTAAATTTTAGACAAACACATAGCAATTTTATCCTGTGGATATCCATGTGTGAACATCAGGATTCACCTGTCCACAGAGCAGAACTCTCTGTGGTCTTCTGTTCTGAGTAACACTTAACTCAGGTCATGAATTAAGGAGTAATTGTGATCTTTTTGTCCCCATGTAGACTATAACTTTTTCTTTCTTCAGTTTCTTTTCGCTGGCTACTTTTTTATCTGCTTACCAAAGTATGTTTGTTTTCATTTGTAATTCCCATTTATCACTGACATCTATGTAGTTTCAAAGATGCTACTTCAGTCTGTTCTGATAAACGTTCCCGCACTGTCTCTTCAAGGCTTCCACCATTGGCTGTACTGTGAGTTTTGTTCACAAGGCTTTTTCCACTTTCTACTTTCTGTTTTCTGCCTCTTTTCACTTTACTCCAACAACACTGAGTGGGTTGAGAATGCCTATCTTATTATAGGCATCATCAAGCAAATAGATCATCCATTTCCTTGTACTGATTGACCCGTTCCAACCTAGTACATTGAATTGACCCTGAGTTCTTACATATTTCTGCTGAATTCATATGGTCATTCCAATTCCACTCATTGCTTGGACATCAGGGTTTTTTGACCTGTCATTGTTGCTGCTTCTGTTTTTGTTATGTTTAGTACAGGACTTAGTCAAGTCACTGCTAGAAAGTTTCTTAAAAATTGGAATTTTTTCGTTCCTGCTATAAGGCAAGAGACAGATCTGCCTAACAGTATCCTATATTACTCCAGCATTATGGAAGCTTCTGAATCTTTGCTCAAGGCTATACATCTTAAACAGGAGGTTGCCATTTATTGAAAGTATAACAAAATCATAAGCCAATTCTGTGGCAAAATCAGTAATTTCAAGGAGGATGAGAAGAGTGGTAGCCATCCTCAGTCAGCCTGGGAGATCATAGTTTCTTGACTTTGATTTATAACCAGAGTACTGAAAGAATCTAGATGAATGATGATTTTACTTGATATCTTGGTGGGTGTTCATCACAGTAATATTAATTATTACTACCTCATATTAATTATTATTATCTTATATTAATTAAGGGAAAGTAAGTATAAATATGAAGATGAATGTGTTACAATCATTTCTTTTTTAACAATTACAGAAATATAAAATGGTAGAAGCATATAAACACCTCTAATGCTGTGAAACAGGGGCAAAACACAAAATAAAATTGATTAAAATGAGAACCTTACATCTTTTTGATGAATTAAAAAATAAATATTTCTCTCAGTTTTGTTTAAGAAGTAATAAGAAGTACTTATTTTAAAAATTTTCCTGAATATGTGTGTGTCCATACTTATGGTACATATTATGTCTTTATATGTATAATTTCCAAATATTTTAAAAATGCCTAATTAAAAAGATGTAATTGTCCACCCACCTATGTATAATTCTGCAGAGCAAAGTGTACATTTTTCATCTAAGAAATATAAAATTAAAGTATACTTCCTAGATTATGAAATATGAAATAGGGATGAACTGGACTGCCAAGCCCTTTGGATCTCACATGTCACTACCATATTCCTCAGATGCTGGATGTGGAATTACAGGGCATAATGTTTGCCTGGCTGAGTTTTGGTCTTGTTTTCCTCTATGGCTCTATTTCTCCTTTTCAGAATAGAAATGTATTGTACCATTGTATATTGGCTGTATGTAAATTGATTTTGATCCTTTACATGGGCATGTAACCAAGATTTTGCCTTAAAGGAGCCTTTGGACTTGAACATTGGACAATGATGGAACTGTTAAGACTATGGTGACTCTTTCAGGTGAACTGAATGTATCTTACATTTTGATACAAAGCCTTTGGGGATTGGAGCAGAAATGTCTCCTAAAATCTCATTTGTTAATGCATAAATTATGAGAACTGTAACCTCATCAGTAGATTAGTTTATGTAGTGGGTTAACAATTTAAATGGACTATGGGTGGCAGTTTTGGGTAGGTGGTTTGTGTTTGGAAGATGTAAGTCACTGGGGGTGTGGCCATATCTTGTCTTTGGCACCTCTTTCTCTCTCTTTTTCTTATTGTTTCCCAGTTGTCATAAGCTGAGTTGCTTTTCTCCACTATGTATTTCCTTCATTATTTTTCCTTGACTCAGTCTTGGAGCAAGGGAGTCACATCATCATGGACTGAGACTTCTGAAACTGTGAGCCCAAATAAAATTTTCTTCCTCTATGTTGTTTTTGTCAGGTATTTTGGTCACAGGGATGAAAGGCTGACTAACACACAGTTTTTACTAAACTGCTTATGAGCAAGTACTCTTTACATTTATTCTGTTCTGATAATATTGTTACTACTGTATATTTTTTCACATACCTGACCACTTAACATTTATCCAAGTAGTAGTTTTAGATTTATTTGGTACATCTTTGTAAGAAAACTTTCTTTGCCATAAGGAATCAATGGGTCAACTGCAATATTTTCATTTAGGGATAAGTAATTCTAATCTCACTGACATTCTTTTTCTTCTTTTTTGAGATGATATTTCTGGTTCTTCAAAGATTGTCAAATGTTTCCTCCTTCAGAGAATTTTCTCTTAATATCCTCTTTCTATCCTACACTGTTCTCATCACAGAAATATATCAAGTTATTTAATAAAAGCTTTTAAACAAATTAAAATATAAAACTAAAAATGCTAAATCACTTATGTATCACCTTGATATTTTCAGGTTTTTAAATAATCACCTAGCTATCTTCAGCTAATATACAGAACACTTAATTGCTAATAAAGATATCATTAATAATTCATTCATCTTTTTAATCTAGAATCTATGTAAGCTAGATTCTTTTCATATGCAGTTGCCAGAAAACCCTATAGGATGAAAAAATTGGCACATGATTTCTATATAGTTCCTTTATATCAGTGTACTATTCCAGATAATTTTTTTAATCAAGTGAGGCACTAGGCATTCTTTAAATTTGTTTTCTTCTTTAATATTCCTCAATGACAATTTCCTAATGACAAGTAGTACATTAAGTTGTAAAACACTTTAAACCGTAAAATTGGACTGAAAATAGTCTAAATACAAAATGCAACACTAATCAAGTTAAATATGGGGATCTAAAGTGTAGAAGTATGTTTTTACTTTTGTTTTTGCTATGAAATATAACAGTTAGTTATAATAATATATATAGAATTTATCCACATTTACTTCAAGCCCGCTTTACTTTTGATAGACTTAGGATAAATCCTTTTAAAGGTAATATTATCACTTAGCATTATATAAAAGAGAACTAATCCTAACCCTAACCCTAACACCACAAATCTGGAGGTGTTCCTGTTTATGAATCTCTATTTATACTGGTGCTTATTTGATCATATTTTTTTTCAATATATACTTTTCACACACATATCTACATTGATTACTCAGAAGAAATTAAATATGCAGTCACAATGTAATAATGAAGCTAGTTTAAAGTCAAGAGATTGCTACTAAAACCTTCTGTGATAAAGTCTGTAAATGTCAGTTTTTCTTCCACTATGCCAGAACTTTAGAATTTCAATCTCTTAGCAGTACTAAGCTTCCATTTAAATTATTATGGAAATTTTTTTTTCCCCTCCCTGGTCTTCCACAACATTTGATGTGATCATGTGTCCTTGTCTCTTTTCTTTAATCTTTTCATTTTCTCTTTTTCTGAAGATTTCACCTGTACAAAAAAGTGGTGCAATTTCTGCCATTTCCATCAAAGATATTTTTATGTTAACCTTAAAACTATATGATGGGAAAGCTGTGAAAATATATCAGGTGAAGCCAAAGTCATAGTATAACTTCACAACATTGGCTTAGCCATCAATATTCTCTCAGGAATTTTGTCCTAGACCATTGTATTACAAGGACCTGAAAGTAGAAAGAGAAGTAATGTATCACTAAAGAAAGAGGATGTAAAGTGGTATTACTGATTTAATGAATGAACTACTTAAATTATAGCCATGTAATTGAGGAAACATCAAATACTTAAAAAGAGACACGAAGAATTTTTGTTCTTTCCTTAATTAACTATTTTTATGGTATTTAGAAGGTTTCTTCCAAGCAATTTTCGAAGGGAAAAATAATCTTCCTTACTGAAATGTTAACTGCACATGTGCACCTGCCCATTGAGTAAACATTAAAAGTATGGATATAAAGTGTTGTGTATGTTTATAAGTGTGTGCATGTTTGACAGAGCATATTTCTCTATGGATCTGTGGAATTCAAAATCATAAGTAAGAAAATTCTGATTTCTAGCAAGAAATCAAATAATTAGGTTTTGGCTACTTGTTGGTGGTTGACATGCAGGATTTTACCCTCCTACTATGAGAAAAAGGGGAAAAAATTGGCTCCAGAATTCATAAAACAATTTTGACAAGGTTTCATAATTTATTATAAAATTTGAGTTTACTATATTTGAAATACTAAGAAGGGACTGTCAAACATTTTTAAAGCATATGAACGAATAGTGTAAGATTAATATATAAATAAAACCTTCTCTAGGGAGACAGTCCAATATATGGTGAGAAAGACCCAGTTCGATGGGATTTCACCCCCAAATAAACATGGAAATATTTGAATATAGAAAAAATATTCAAAACAAATTAATCAAAAGTTCTTTATAATTAGAATGCAGCAAGGACTTAACAACTTTCATTATCCCCACTGATGATACACTACAAAGAAACATATTTTACAGTGATTTTATGATCATTTCTGAATTCATATATTCGAAATATTTGTTTTTACAATTGAGAGATAAAGGACAATCTCATATACAAATATATTTTTATTTGGCCCACACAAATTATATCTATTACTGTTTTGCAAAGACCGATAGCAGTGAATTGACGGGGTATATTTGGATAAGTAACTTGTACTCAAACACACTAGAATGCAGGTACCCTGGAGTAGCTTTGGTTTGGTATTGTTCTGTGGACTACTTTTATCTGTAACTAGAATCTGGACAATATAGAATATAAGAAAAACAGAAAGTGCTTTGCAAATTTTAAAATTTTACAAAAGAGAGAGTGGTGTAGGTGATATTATATGATAGCACATGTGTCACACATGTGTTATCTCATGAACACACACACAAATTCATACACATCTGTCTGTTCAGAATACAGTATACTGGTACTGACATTAGAAAATATAAAAAAGACATGGAAATATTAGTTGATTAAATGTCAATAAAACATTAAAATGACCTGAGGTGGTGAAAAGAGCTTTGGGGTGAAAAGAGCTTTAGTGTGAAAGTAGAACACTGTATTCACACTTCTGGGTAGCATTTGTATAGGGAAATACTTTGGCTCATTAGTAGTAACCAAGTTCAAGAAGAGGGTTTTTCCAGTAACTTATGAGGTTAGTTCTTGTTGTCTTTACCTATGGAAAAGCAATAAAAAAGTTGGAAGACTCAAAAGGCATCAATGAGTTTGAATAAAGAAATCTGGGGTCTAGAGGACTACAAAGTTTTGTTGCTATTCAAAAATTCTATTAAGATTTTATCTACAAATTTCTTACTAGAATTTGAAAACTTTGCCTGTGTTATTTTGAATTGTTACGTAAAATATGGGTCTTTTGTAATTAATAATATAATGTGGGTAGGTAGAGCCGCCCCCTCCCCCCGCGCCTGCAAGGTAGACGGAACTGTGACCACCCACAGAACAGGCCCAGCGGCCTGCTGAGGGGCAGAGCCGCCCCCCACCCCCCGCGCCTGCCAGGTAGGCGGAACTGTGACCACCAACGGAAAAGGCCCAGTGGCCCGCGGAGGGGCAGAACTGCCAACCACACCTGCAAGGTAGACGGAACTGTGACCACCCACAGAACAGGCACAGCGGCCTGCTGAGAGGCAGAGCCGCCCCCTCCCCCCGCGCCTGCAAGGTAGGCAGAACTGTGACCACCAACAGAACAGGCCAGACCTGCAACCGACAGACAGAACAGGCCCAGCGGCCTGCAGAAGGGTAGAGCTGCCCCCCACCGCGCCTCCAAGGTACGCGGACCTGCGACCCACCGGCAGAACAGCCCCAGAGGCCTGCAGAGGGGCAGTGCCGCTGCCTGCGCCTGCAAAGTAGGCAGAACTGCGACCACCGACAGAACAAGCCTAGCGGCCCGCAGAGGGACAAAGCCACCGCCCGCGCCTGCAAGGTAGGCGGACCTGCTACCGACAGGCAGAACAGGCCCAGCGGCCTGCCGGCATGGTAGGCACATTGCCCCAATTGGAGGAGGGGCAGAGCCGCCGCCCGTGCCTGCGAGGGAGACTTTGCAACTATACAAGAACAATATAAATATATAGGGGGAAAATTCAATAGCACAACAGTTTCACCAAGTAGAAAGAAACGCAAACAGTATGAAGAGACAAGGAAAGAAAGGACCACAAGCAATACAGGTCAACTCAACGTTAGAAGAGGTAATATCTGCAGCAGATGGAATGTCAGATAAAGAATTCAGGATATACATGCTTCAGATGATCTGGAGTCTCAAGGAAGACATCAGACAGCAAAATCAGACAATGAAAGATCACTTAACAATGAATTACATAAACAAATCCAAGCAGCAAAAGATCAACTATACAGGGAGATAGAGGTTATAAAAAACAAACAAACAGAAATCCTAGAAATGCAGGAAGCAATAAACCAAATTAAAAACTCAATGGAGAATACTACCAGCAGAGTAGAACACTTAGAAGATAGAACATCAGACAATGAAGACAAAGTATTTCAACTGGAAAAGAACATAGACAGCTCAGCAAGACTGTTAAGAAACCATGAGCAGAACATCCAAGAAATATGGAATAACATAAAGAGACCAAATTTAAGAGTCATTGGGATACAGGAAGGGACAGAGTTTCAAACCAAAGGAATGAGCAATCTATTCAATGAAATAATACGAGAAAACTTCCCAGACTTGAAGAATGAGACAGAATCCCAAATCCTAGAAGCCTACAGGATGCCGAATGTGCAAAATCATAAGAGATCCACACCTAGACACATTATAATGAAGATGCCCAACATACAGAATAAGGAGAGAATTTTAAAAGCTACAAGAGAAAGGAAGCAGATTACATTTAGGGGTAAGCCAATCAGGATAACAGCTGATCTTTCAACACAGACTCTGAAAGCTAGAAGATCCTGGAATAACATATTTCAAACACTGAACGAAAATGGTTTCCAACCAAGAATTGTGTATCCAGCGAAATTAAACTTCAGGATGGAAGATGAAATTAAAACCTTCCACGATAAACAAAAGTTAAAAGAATTTGCATCTAGAAAACCATCTCTTCAAAACATCCTCGGCAAAACATTACAGGAAGAGGAAATGGAAAATAACAATGAAAACCAACAGTGGGAGGTAGGACAGTAAAGGGGGGAAAATAATCAAAGAGGAAAACGAACCATGTTTAGTAACAGAAATAAACAAATATGGCTGGAAGAACAACCCATATCTCAATAATAACCCTAAATGTTAATGGCTTAAACTCACCAATTAAGAGACACAGGCTAGTAGAATGGATCACAAAACAAGACCCAACAATATGCTGCCTACAGGAGACGCATTTGATAGGAAAAGACATACATAGGCTGAAGGTGAAAGGTTGGGAAAAATCATATCACTCATATGGACTTCGGAAACAAGCAGGTGTGTCCATACTGATATCAAATAAAATAGATTTCAAGCCCAAGTTAATCAAAAGGGATAAAGAGGGACACTACATACTGCTCAAGGGAACCATACACCAACAAGACATAACAATCATAAATATATATGCCCCTAACAATGGTGCAGCTATGTTCATCAAACAAACTCTTCTCAAGTTCAAGAGTCTAATAGACCACCATACAATAATCATGGGAGACTTCAACACACCTCTCTCACCAATGGACAGATCTTCCAAACAAAAGTTGAATAAGGTAACTATAGAACTCAATAACACAATTAATAACCTAGACTTAATTGACATATATAGAATATACTACCCAACATCAAGCAGTTACACTTTTTTTCTCAGCAGCACATGGATCCTTCTCAAAAATAGATATATATGTTTTCACAGGGCAACTCTTAGACAATATAAAGGAGTAGAGATAATACCATGCATCTTATCTGATCATAATGGAATGAAACTGAAAATCAATGATAAAAGAAGGAAGGAAAAAGCATACATCACTTGGAGAATGAACAATAGGTTACTGAATGATCAATGGGTTATAGAAGACATCAAGGAGGAGATAAAAAAATTCTTAGAGATAAATGAAAACACAGACACAACATATCGGAAATATGGATCAAAATGGATCAAGGAGCTTGATATCAAATAAGAGACACGCCGTCTGATAGAAGAAAAAGTTGGCTCCGATCTACATACTGTGGGGTCGGGCTCCAAATTCCTCAATAGGACACCCATAGCACAAAAGTTAATAACTAGAATCAACAAATGGGACTTACTCAAACTAAAAAGTTTTTTTCTCAGCAAAAGAAACAATAAGAGAGGTAAATAGGGAGCCTACACCCTGGGAACAAATCTTTACTCCTCACACTTCAGATAGAGCCCTAATATCCAGAGTATACAAAGAACTCAAAAAATTAGACAATAAAATAAACAACCCAATCAAAAAATGGGCCAAGGACCTGAACAGACACTTCTCAGAAGAGGACATACAATCAATCAACAAGTACATGAAAAAATGCTCACCATCTCTAGCTGTCAGAGAAATGCAAATCAAAACCACCCTAAGATACCATCTCACTCCAGTAAGATTGGCAGCCATTATGAAGTCAAACAACAACAAGTGCTGGCGAGGATGTGGGGAAAAGGGTTCACTTGTACATTGCTGGTGGGACTGCAAATTGGTGCAGCCAATTTGGAAAGCAGTATGGAGATTTCTTGGAAATCTGGGAATGGAGCCACCATTTGACCCAGCTATTCCCCTTCTTGGTCTATTCCCTAAAGACCTAAAAAGAGCATGCTACAGGGACACTGCTACATCGATGTTCATAGCAGCACAATTCACAATAGCAAGACTGTGGAACCAACCTAGATGCCCTTCAATAGACGAATGGATTAAAAAATGTGGCATTTATACACAATGGAGTATTACTCTGCATTAAAAAATGACAAAATCATAGAATTTGCAGGGAAATGGATGGCATTAGAGCAGATTATGCTAAGTGAAGCTAGCCAATCCCTAAAAAACAAATGCCAAATGTCTTCTTTGATATAAGGAGAGTAACTAAGAACAGAGTAGGGTCGAAGAGCATGAGAAGAAGATTAACATTAAACAGGGATGAGAGGTGGGAGGGAAAGGGAGAGAGAAGGGAAATTGCATGGAAATGGAAGGAGACCCTCAGGGTTATACAAAAGTACATACAAGAGGAAGTGATGGGAAAGGGAAAAATAATACAAGGGGGAGAAATGAATGACAGTAGAGGGGGCAGAGAGAGAAGAGGGGAGGGGAGGGGAGGGGAGGGGGATAATAGAGGATAGGAAAGGCAGCAGAACACAACAGACACTAGTATGGCAATATGTAAATCAATGGATGTGTAACTGATGTGATTCTGCAATCTGTATATGGGGTAAAAATGGGAGTTCATAACCCGCTTGAATCAAAGTGTGAAATATGATATATCAAGAACTATGTAATGTTTTGAACAACCAATAATAAAAAATAAAAAAAATAATAATATAATGTGGCTTTAAAATACCATTTTTTATATAATTAGGTTTATTTCAATACTTATATGTTGAACACTTATTTTTTTTTTTTTTACCAGAACCTGGTTTAATAGTAGAAATGCAAAGGTAAATGAGAAACTTTGACTTACTGGAAGCTTATAATATAAGGGGGACATAGTTATTATATAACCCTACTCTTATGTTTGCTATATGATATAGTATAAGATGTCATAAAAACAAAGAAAGGTTATTTAGTATTGAATTTATTCTTAAGAATATATCTCCTAATTTTTTTATTCTTGGAAAAATCTTCAAGAACAAAAATAGTCCAATTGTGAGATTAAAATACACAGAAAATCTGACTACATTTGCCAGGATAGTTTTATTTCCTCTGGAAAATTTAGTTGACTATAAAAATGGAGTGAAAAGTAATCTTTTTGTTGTTTGGTTTTAAAGCACTTGAGAGGATAATACCCTGTTGTCCTACTGGAAATTTATGTGTGTGAGTGTGTGTGTGTGTGTGTGTGTGTGTGTGTATGTTTGTGTGTGAGAGAGATTACAAATTTGTATGAAGTATTAAATAAACATGTCTATTTTTAAAATGTGGATACTGTTAAAGAACATTCTGAATCTATTATGAAATTTTAATATTCAGTAGATTTATTATATCTTCAAAATGTGTTTATAGTTACCATGATTAACTAACAGTGGCCATTTTATATTAATAATGTTTCTGAGACCAGAAATCTGAGTATGACTCTTGAATTTTCTCTCACCTTCATACTCTGCATCCAATCCATCACAGGCTCATTCCAAGTCTACCTGCATAATAGGATTCAAATCCATTCATTTTTCCTATCCTTCTTTGTCTTTTTCCTCAGACTATCATCATTTATCTCTCTCCTAAAATACTGCAATTACCAATATGCAAATGCTTTGGTTTTTCTTTCATCCAATTAATTTTTCCACAGCATAAGGAATTATCTTTCAAAAACAACAAATCTCATCAGGTTACTCCACTGCCTAAAGAACTTTAATGGTATTAATAATATTCGTAGCTTGAAAATTGCTTACAAAGTGAACATAAACTCTCTTACCACAAAAAACGATACTGAGGTAATGCATATATTAATTAACTAAATTTAATTATTCCACTATGTATATATACTTTTAAACATATGTGAATATGGTAAATATGTAAAATTTTATCTGTCATTCAAAACTAAAACCTTAGCAGATCTACAAAGTTTTAGAAAAATGTCTCAACTTTGTACCAGAGGTTACAAGATCTGCAATGATCAAATCTCTCCTTACCTTCCTAGCTCACCCACTCCTCTGTACCTTTTCTATTAAGAATTTGTTTAGTTAGGAATTTTCCATATTTCTAGTTGCTCATTACGCATTATCTGTCTTCTAACAAAAAAGCTAAAATCATTGTCATGTTTTCTATTCATCTCTAGGGTTGGAGCTTATATGTTACCTTATTTGTCCATCCATGATCCTCTAGATCTGTACTGCTTTTATTACAGTACCTGCCACACTGTGTGTTGATCTCTTCTTCACTTTCACTCATTACAGTGTAACCTCACTGATGGAAGAAATTCCAAGATCAAGGCCCAGCACAGGTTTTTTATATAACTTACCTAAAGAGATATGGACTTTTTATACATGTTTCCTAAAAACAAAATAAAAATATCAAGATTAAATTGACCCAGGAAGTCTCAGCTTAAAAACAGATCTTCTCAACAATATGAGACATATTCTTTTCATTCTTGACTTAGGTTTATTTAAAACAACTTTCAAGAAGACAATTATCAAGTGAGCTGAGAACTTTGAGAAGCCAGCATGGACTGGAAATGAAAATGTGACTTCTAAGTCCATTAGCTCTTCTGCTAGATTTGCTTTACAGAAAATAAAGACAAATTGAATGTCTAGATATGCTTCTTAAGTCTGCACTCTTCCTTCATTCCATCATCTTAAGGTTGAATTTAATCCTTAGATTACTAGATAGTAATCCAATGATTCAGTTAAATTTGGACTTCTGATTCATAAAAAATAAAAAAAGACTTGTACTGCATCTTCCTATTGATTGTCTTTCTGAGCCATGTAAATTATCTTATGACATAGTGACATATTACTACAATGTCTGATCCCCCTGGTAAATTGGGATTTGAACATTTAAGGGGACTGTGATTCTAATTTTGTTTTGCATATTTCTGTACCATAAGATAATAATATGTTTTCCCATTAGAAAAAAAAAATTACCGCTGGCTAGGGGAGGAGGCATGGGAGACAGTGGAGGCTGTGGATGTTCTGTAGCTCTGCATTTCCAGGGCCCTTAGTGCCAGCCCCACAAGCCCATGGAGATTAGGAAGTGGCTGCCTGAATTATTTTCCAAAGGATAAATATTATAAATAATTATATCTAGAAACTAACCAAGAAGATCCTTTTGGGGTGTGGGGAGGGAACACAACTTCCATCAATTACCAGGAATGCTGCTGCTCAGATGCCACCTGAAATAAACTCCTCCTCCTCAGGCTTCCTGTAGGTTTTGTGCCATGAAGGGGGAAAATGCAGAGCAAACTCAAACCCAGAACTTACAAAAACAGATAGTCATGGCCTTTAATTGAAAAACTGAAAAAGTGGTGGAAAGGTTCAAAGGACATGAATGTGACATCACCAAGGTACCCTGTATTCCCCAGTCACATCAGTTCTTCAGTGCCTCTCATGATGGTCCTGTTGTAGGTCTTACATGATTCCTCACAGGCAAGGCAGCAGCTATCCCACCTTACAATTTTGGTTGTTGGGTTTCCTATAAACCCAGACATGTCGAAGCTTTGCACTGGCTCTGGGACACCACCTTGCTCCTGTGGGATGTGGAAAGTGGACAGTGTATGGAAAAAGCATCTGCTTCCAGGAACCTGTCACTAACCTGTGCTGGCTAGGTCCTTACATACATTCCCATCCTCTGAAAATAAACCATCTGAATATGGAATGGTTAAGGGTTGTGGGTGGCTCACAGGTTTCCCACAAAAAAAAGCACATTCACAATCACTGTGAAGTCAAATGGATGGACACATGTATATCTCCTGCAGCAATGGCTTTGGAGGTGAAGGCTATAAAGCCACATTGTGGGACGTAAGGCAAAGAGTATAATATGTGAGTATAAGCAACTCTTCAGACAATTGCATCATGTGTCTTTCTTTTAAGAGCATTGGCCTTAGTGCCTGAGATTAATGTCTCATTGCATGACTCTAAGGTGAATATTGGAACCAAGATACTGGAGCTTGCCTTTTCACCTTGTCTGTGGATGGATCTGGATCCTTGACTCCCCTGGCTGTTGGTGATCCTGTCTCATTATGTGCAAGATTTAACAGAGGAATTGACTTTCTCAGAGTGGATCACAGCCAAGGACTGGAAGAAGAAGCATTCTGAAGCTGAGAGGTATGCACTGGACAATATCAAACTATGACTGCTCCTTTCTATGACTTTGTGTTTTTTTATGTTATATTGGGTTAGGGGGATGAAAAGTAGGGCTGGTGTTCTTTGCTTACATTCACTTAGAAGGTATGTCAGTGTTTGATATCAATTTAAGTTCAGTGGTTCAGAATCAATTATATATTTTAGAAACATGGACTAAACATAAAGTTTGCAATTAAGTTAAATCCAAATGCAAATTTTTAGTGAGCTTTTGGGTCTACTCTTAAAAAAAAGATATTTTACTCAAAATGATGATCTGGAGGTGTAGGAATGATGGGCCTGTGTCTGTGAAAGAAGAAGCAGAGGGCTTGATTCCATCCAACTGGTATTTTCCATGACTCTCCAAAAAAAATAAAATAAATAAAAAAGAAAAGAAAGAGGAAGGAAAGGAGAAAGAAAAAAAAAAAGAAAAAGTAGCAGGTCAGAGTCTGCTTTGGTTGCCTCAAAAATAATCAAGATGGTAAAGAACAGCTGCTCCATAGAGAAAATGGATCATCTACCATCGATTAAGCTCTGGGCACTGTTGCTCAGCAATGTAAAGAATCAAAGCTATAGCAAGAAAGCAAACTCCTTGAAATCTACCCAGAGCAGTAGAGGGGAGGTAGTAAATCCAAGCCTGTGCACATTCCTTCCTAGAACAATGCTGATGAGGTGGCATAAAAACAGCCCCTGAGATGGCTTCAAGTGGCTGACCAGAATGAGGATATTGCCCAGATTATAAGAGTTATCATATTTTTTCCTGGGTAAGAAAATGAAGAGGTTCACAGATTAAGGCTGAAAAAAAATTCATTTGCAATTTGAATATTTGTATTTAGTTTACATTAATAAAATTTCATATACATGTATGTACACATACAGAAAAGAAATGATTATTATTTTGACTTCCTTAATTTTATTTCCTCAACTTAAATATGAAATATTAGAGAGAAAAACTTCAATGTTTTATTTTCCATGCCTTAAACATAAATATTTGCTTTGATAAATTTTTGAGGGTAACCCAGATTTTGGACTTAAACTGTTATCAGTAAGCAAGAAATGGACCCAATATATTAATTCAAGGATCAACACCACCTTTTTCCCCCAAAAAAATCATAATAAATGCTATCCAATATTAGAAATCTCTATAGAGATATAGCCCCTAATCTTGACCTGAATGCTGAACAGAAATGGATGCCTGTGATTTTTAAGTCACCAACACCTCATTTGTTCATCTTATACCCCTGCACTTAGCCTTTTAAAATGTTTAAATTTTTCTCTCTTTTGTCTTGGATCATCTGCATTTTTTTGTACTTCACAACATAATAAAATTTACTGATATTACAGACAATAAATGTGGTTTTTGCTCAACTTACTATAATTTGCTGAATGTAGTACTTCTTTATGATAGCACAAATTATATGTTGTGTATGAGAAGGACTAAGTGCTCATTGTCAAGGAAGTCTGTGAAGGCATAGTCAGGAAAATGAAGCTATGTTTCTTGGCTAAATTACCGAAGCTAAGAATTAACCATTAATGGCAAATTGACAGACAAGAAAATATCTTGAAAATGCAAGAATTGTTGCCTCTGCCACTTTGAAAATGGATCAGCTCTTAGAATTCAGTAGATCTAATGATAATGTAATTCATAGCCTTGTGTAATTTTGACTTGAATTTATAATACTTCCAAGACTTTTTGCAATATAAGGAGTTGTAGCACCCAAATCATGTTTTCTCCCAAGGATTGCTTTTAGCATGTGATTAACCTCCCAAATGATAACTTATTTCCAAAAGTCCTCTTAGGAGGTCACACTTTGGGAACAGCAAATAGAATATAATCGCTGACATTAGTCACCAGCTACCGTCACTGCTATTTGTTTGTCACATAATGGTTCATTATTTTATAATTTATATAACTGATGATCATTAGCATACAGGTTTACAGTACTTGATGTAAAATGGAAGGAGAAAGAGCAAGTGAGTAAAACTAATTTACTTACAGAATGGCAACTTAAGGAAATGTATTTTGAAGGAATGACATTTCCTTGAACTCATCTTTTTATAAGTTCCATTTTTAAGGTCCTTTGTAAAGGGACCTCAGTGTTCCAGTAAAATTGCTAGAGTGGTAAATTTTCCACCAGATGTGTTTTATTCAATCTTCTACTTAAGGACTTCAGAATTAGTATAATAATCACATTAATAATATGTTGCTATCAAAATTTTACCACAGTTTCTCCTAAGAGCTCATAATATACTGTGTAACCACAGTATATTGTTAAAAAAAATATCCTCTTGAAACACTGCGTGTGTATCAGAATGTACTGTGGTTTTATGATTCTTGAAGAGAATGGGAAATCTAAGCATTTTTATTGGCTTTTCTATTAGTTAATTACAAAGTTTCCTGGGCTCAAGAATAGGTGACCTGTAAACTTTAATAACTACAACTTTGATAAAAATTTTTTGCAAACTGTCACAATTCATTCAATTTTGTGAGACTCATGCTTTCCTCTCCAAAAGTAGTTTTGCCCAAATTACAAAAAGAAACAGTGACATAATAAGAACACCATATCTATAGCTGTGAATCACAGCTTGTCTACCAGATGTGTCAGAGCTGGTAGAAGAGTAAGGGCTGTAGTAATTGATATTATTTTAGATAAGCCACCTGCTATATTAGAGCATATGTAAATATGTGTTCTCATGAGTGACTTAATTGAGTCTAAGGAGTTCTGCCCTCCTCTGAAAGAAAGTTACATAAATACAAGACACTCGTCACCATCACTGGGAAATTATATATGAGTCAAGTCAGGGAATCATTAGATGGGCTAAGTTGAGGTCACTTGAATGATGATTTGGCATGATTTTTAAGTATGCTGGCTTTGATTATGCTGTTATCCTTTTTCTAACCTTATAGCAATTGAGTTGTTATATTTTATTTAACATTTTCATATCATATGGTGATTCAATCTTTTGTATCCATATTACAGAAAACAAATAAGGCTTTTGAACTAGCAAAATTTGCCAAATTTTGCAATATAATCACTAATTAATTTGAATCTTGAAAGAAGTAGATATAATGTGGTGCTATTTCTCTTATTACTTATGTTATAGTTCACTCAATGAAGAGCATAGGATATAATAGAATGAGCACAGAAATTTCTCCTAGTCTCCATTGTTCAACTTATTATCTCTGAGACTTTAGTGACTTACCCTGATACTTGTCATACCTATCATCAAACTGCAAAAGAAATATTTCCCCTTGTTTTTTATAATTAGTCATAGACTTACATAATAAGATGCATATTGAAATGGATTTGTGAGAAAATAAGACTGCTATAAACAATCAAGTATAGATTTTGTGTGGTCATTCATTCCCATTTCTCTGAGATAAATGCCCAAGAATGCAAATACTGACTTTATATAGTAGTTGTACATATACTTTTTAAATAAACTACCAAATTCTTCTGGGGGCCAGTTATATCATTTTATGTTCTCACCAGCAATATATGTGTCAATATATGTATGAGTGACTGACTTTCTCAGCATCCTCACCAGCATTTGGCATTGTAACTATGTTTCATTTTAGTCAGTCTTATACATGTATATAATAGATCATTGTGGTTTTAGTAATGTCCCATTATGATTTTCATTTACATTTCCGTAGTGACTAATGATTTTATATATTTCTGTTTGCTTAGTTGATTTCTTTATATCCTTCAGTGAAATGTCTTTAATTTCCATTGCACATTTCTAACTGTTGAGTCTTAAGTATTCTGTATTTACTCCAGATGTAAAGACTCTGTCAGACACAAAATTTACTAATATGTTTATTTCCAGTTTCTTATTTGTAATCTTCTTAACAGTTTACTTTGCAATTTTGATTAAGTCCAGGTAACAAATTATTTTTCTCTTTTGTGAGTTACAAGTTATGTCCAGTCTAAGAACACAATGTCTAGGTAGAAAATATTTTCTCATCTTTTCCTTAGACAGTATAACTTTATATTTACATTTAAGTAATTCGTTTTGAATTACTTTCTGTATAAGATATGAAGCTTTTTGTTAAGATTTATCTTTTGAAGGGTATGAATGTCCAATTACTCCTTTTAATGACCAATGGCACATTTTGCCTAGAATATCCAGGTTTTGAAAAAGCTGGTATTCTTCAATTGAAATGCTTTTGTTCCTTTGTCAAAAATTATGGGCATATTCATTGTGGTTACTTCTGGGCTTGTTATTTTTTTCCATTAATGTGATAGTGTGGTCTAAGTTAGTACCACACTATCCTGTATACAGCATATATATATATATATATATATATATATATATATATATATATTATCCTTAAACATTCAGAAGAGTGACTAATCCCAGTTTATTATTTTTCAAAACTGCTTTGGTTATTTTAAGACCTTTTCCTTTTCCTATAAGTTTTAAAATAACCTTGTATATGCGTTCAAAAGCTCATGCTAAGATTTTGATAGAAATTTTAGGAGAACATGTTCTCTTACCATCTTGAGTCTTCTAGTCAGTGGGCATTACACAACTTTCCAACTATTGAGGTATTGTTTGATTTCTTTTAGCAGCATATCCTCCTTCTAGTTTTCAGAGGGCAAACTTTCAGTCTTTCATCATGTATGATCATAGCTGCACATTTTATCTTTTTAGTACATCTTCTGTTTCAACCTGAGGATGTCCCTCTCTATTTCCAGCATAGCAAGAATCTTTATCTTGAATGGATATTGCATTTCCAGAGATTTTTCTGAATCAATTAGCACGTTTATATGTCTTTAGCCTGATGATGGTAGATTACATCAACTTATATTTATATACTACATTCCAGGAATAAATTTTGTCATAATATATTATTATATTTATATATTAGTAAATTAATATTTTAAGATTCTTGCATCAAGTTTACTAGATATATTGGTCTTTAGTTTTCTTTTGTAAAGCTGTCGGTCTATTTTGGTATTGGGATTACACTGATATCATGAGTTGAAAAGTGTTCTTTCCTCTCATGTCTGGATAATCTTGTATAAAATTGGTGTTAATTATTTTACAGTGTTCAGTAAAATCCACAGTGAAACCATATGGTCTTCGACTTTTCTCTTCTCAGTAGCTTTTAAAATACAAATTACATTTCTTAAATGGTTACATGCCATGCTGTTTATATATTTCATTTGATCTTAGTTTTGGTAGCTTGTTGCACTCAAGAAATTGATCTGCTTCTTCTATTTTGTTGAATCTCTAAGTGTACATTCTTTCAGGTAATTTCTTTTCATTCTTGTAAAAGTTGTAAACTTCATGATATCTTATAGTGATAACTTATTTTTTTGTTTTTTGTTTTTATCAGTTTTCTTACTGTTTCGGCTTCATTCCATAGATATTGAATGTGTTTTCATTTCATTTTGTTCTAAATATTTTTAAATGTTCTTTGACATTTTCTTTTTGACCCTTGAATTCTTTGGAAATATGTTGTTTCATTTTCAAGCTTTTGGAAATTTGCCTAATGGCTTTCTATTATTGATTTGTAGTTTAATCCATTATAGTCAGGAAACATATTCTGTCTCTGTATGACTTTAATTATTTAATTTTACCATTTATTTTCTGATGCAGGATATTGTCTCTCTTGGTGAATGTTTCACAGGCACTTGAAAAGAATGTGTATTCAGTTGTTCTTGAGTATAGATTTTATAAATGTCAAATCAATCTGGTTAGTTGAAGGTGTTGTTGAGTATCCCCTAACTGAGTTTCTGTCTAGTAGTTTTATTAATTGCTTAGAGTGGGATACTGGAGTACCCAAGTGAGCATAGACTGGTATATCTACCTTTTCATTTATGATAGTTTTTATTTAATATGCTTAAAGTTCTTTTGTTAGCACCCACTATTTAGGATTGCTATACCTTCTTGATATATTGACTGTTATTATTACTGTTGTAGCAATTATCTCTGCTTTGAAGTCCATTTTCATTTTAAATAATAGAATTACTATCATTTTTATAAATGTTTTTTCATGATAAATATTTTTGGCACCTATTTAGTTTTAATCTATTGATGTTAATAAATTTGACATGAGTTTCTTGTAGACAGCTTATTGTCAAGAGTTATTTTTTTTCTTTGAATCTAACCAGAAAAATCTCTGTCTTTTGTCTGGTACCTTTAGACCATTCACTTTTAAAGTAAATACTGATATCTTATGACTTACCTCTTCAATGCTATCATTTTTTTTTTCTGTTTCTTCAGCTTCCTTTGTGTTTTAGTTAGCTTTGCATTACTGGGACCACCACATCTGGCAAGAGCAAGTTAGAACAAAATTGTTTTGGGCTCATGGTTTTCAAGGTTCAATCTATTGTTGGTTAACTCCATAGTTCAGTACCCAATGTGAAGCTGAACATCAGGGCAGAAAAGCATGGGAGAGGAAGGAAGCTTAGGTCATGATAACCTTAAAGGAGGTAGCAAGGAAATGTAAACCCCAAACACACCCCCACTGATCTACTTCCTCCTGCTACACTCTATGTGCCGATAGTTACCAATCAGTTAATCAATTCAAGTGGATTAATCTGTTGATCTGTCTACACATCTCATAATCTAATCATTTCACCTCTTAACATTCTTGCATTGTCTCATACATGAGATTTGGGGTGCCACTACATATCCAAAACATAATACTTCAATTTTTAGAGGCTGATTCATAGTGTGGTAGGGAGGGGGAGCATGGGAGGAATAGAGGAACTCTGAATAAGGCAGAGGGGTGGGAGGAGAAGGGAGGTGGCAGGCGGTTAGAAACCATGGTGGGATGTGATGGACATCATTATCCAAAGTACATTTATGGAGATACAAATTGATGTGACTATACTTTGTATAGAACCAGCGATATGAAAATTGTGTCCTATATGTGTAATATGAATTGTAATGCATTCCATTGTCACATGCATAAAAAATTTTAAAAACATTCAGATTTTTATGCCTTCAATTCCTGTTGGTTACTTGATTTTCTTTAGAACTTCATTTGATTCAATTATAATAACTTTGGTATATTGATTTGTGTTTTCTTAGCAATTTTTCTAGATAGTATGATATACATATGTAATTTATCACTTTCTAACACTATTGATAAGGAAACCTCATTTTAATTTGGGTGACTTTACTCTCATTACTTCTAAATGTCAAAATATTTTCTCCATATACATTGAGCACATTAGAATTTGCTAATTTCTTTTTGCTTTAGTCATAAAAATATAATTTAAAGAAATTGATGATTTGAAAGACTATTTGCTACATTTCATCTCTATTTTTACTCATTTCATTGTGGTTCAGTACATGGGACTGTTAAAGCTTCTCTGAAAGTGAACCAATAAACCAATATCTTTTTTTGTGAATTAGGTGTTGTTTTTTTTACATTCCCAATCCTTTAAGTAAAGAGAGTAGGCCTTTCTTGTTTGTTCTATCTATCTATTTATTTGTTTATTTATTTTTTTGTTCCTAATGTTGGTTCCAGATTATAGAACACTCCAGTGAGCAGTTCAGGATATTTGGGGCATAAAAAGAAAACTGAAGGAACAAAACTGCTTATTATTCCTTAAGGGTTAATTTTCTTAGCCAATCCTTGTTCTTTCCAGCTTTTAAGGTATATTAGCCATTATGAGTTAAATGATTTATATGGTATTCAACTGTATTTAGAAGAGAAAAAAAAAGATTATTTACTATGTTGGTCTATAACTAGATTCATCATCTGCTTTTGTAAGTATATTTAAATAAAAGCGCTGGTGCTTGTGCGTTCTCTCTCTCTCTCTCTCTCTCTCTCTCTCTCTCTCTCTCTCTCTATCTCTATCTCTCTCCCTCTCCTTCCTGGTGTCAGGGCCTAAGCTAATTTCCTCTGCCACACCCTTCCACCATGATGTTTTGCCTTTCCTCAGGCCCAGAACAATGGAGTCAATCATCTATGGGCGGGCGGAGACCTATGAAACCTTGAGCCCCAAATTAATGTTCCCTCCTCTACATTGTTCTTCTCAGGTGTTTTTGTTAAGGCAAAGAAACACAGGGTTCTCGCTCTCTCTCCCCCACACCACCTTTCTGATTCCTTTAGTCATGTTCTGATCTGCTTTCCTCTGGAGTACCATTTTGCCATAATGTCCTGCCTCACCTTGGCCCAGAGCTATGGAATTGGCCATCTAAGAAGTGAGACATCTGAAAGCATTAGCCCCAAATAAACTTTTCTTCCTACTCAAATAAGTAAATAAATAAAAGCTGAAATGACACTTATTTCACTTGCTTACAAATTTTCTACAACCATTGTTGCACTATAAGAACAGAGTTGAACAGTTATAAAAAGAACCACACGGTGTGCAAAACCTGAAATATGTGCTATCCAGATTTTACATGAAGAGTTTTCTGGTCTTCTTTTTGAGCCCACAACTGTGAGGGCAGAAGGTAGGCCAAACTTAATGCTCAAATAATTAGAATGAATAAATATTTGACAAATAGTGAGAATTTGATAAGGAAAGAGCAATCACTGGTAGATCAATGAGGTATATTGGCTTATTTGTTAATTTTGGGATATACAATGTAAAACCCCATCATAATCTCATGGTAAACATTAAAGCTTACATTTCTCACTAAAAATTACTCAAAAAAAATAATACAACGTATAGTATATTGACTTTTAAAACATTCAGGAACACCAGTCCATTCACTTTTGTTTTTAATTGATTGGTTTGTGATACTGTGTGTTATGTGTGTTTGTTTCTCTGTTTTGTTTATTTATTTATTTTTGCCTTAAAATTATAATTTTATCCTAGGTAAAAGAACACTTTGTGGGTTACTATAATAATAAGCTCATGAGACTGTAATAATAAGCTCATTACCTAAATTTTAGGTAATAAAAGGATAAATAGACACAGATAATATTTAAATCAAATTTATTTTCACAGGTCAATCTTATGATGAAATACTGAATATATAATACATATGAACTTGTAAAATGAAGTTTGGTGAATAAAATGGCTCTTTATATAAAATTCCAATTCCTAGTGAATTTGCTTGAAAAAGGGTTCTACTGATTTTTTAAAAATATATTGATTTTCAGAATGAATAAATGTGATGGTATCAAACTAAAAGGCTTCTTTACAGCAAATGAAACAATCGAGAGCTCAAAGAGAGTACTTACAGAATGGAAGAAATTCTTTGCCACTGGCACCTCATGTAGAGCATTAATCTCAAGGATATAAAACAACTTAAAAAATTTAGTGCCAAAAAATAAATATCCATAAATGGGCAAAGAAATTGAACAGTGAACAGACACTTAATAGAAAAATAATATGAATTGTCAACAAATATATGAAAAAAATGTTCAACATCTCTACCAATTAGAGAAATGCAAATAAAACACTACACTGATATTTCATCTCACTCCAATCAGAATGGCCACAATACAATTGACAATAAATGTTGGTGAGGATATGGGAAAAGAGTACTTTCATACATTGGTGACAGAATTGCAAATTAGGCAACCACTCTGGAAAGCAGTATGGAGATTCCTCAGAAAACTTGGAAAACAAACAACATTTTACCCAGTTATCTGATTCCTTGGTATATACACAGGACTTAAAAACAGTGTACTATCGTAATGCAGCCACATCAATGTTTATAGCAGTTCAATTCACAATAGCTAAGCTATGGAACCAACCTAGATGCTCCTCAACAAATGAATGGGTAAAGAAAATGTGTATATATATACACAAATGAATATTAATCAGCTATAAAAAAGAATGACTTTTTAACTTTTGTTGGAAATTGGATGGACCTGGAGAATATCATGCCAAGTGAAATAAGCCAATCTCCAAAAAATCCAAAGGTCGAACGTACTTTCTGATATGTGGATGCTAACACACAACAAGGGAGAGAGGGAAAGAATAGAAGTTCAGTAGATTAGACAAGGGGAAATGAAGGGAAGGTATGGGATAGGAAGACAGTGGAATGATTCTGACATAACTTTTCTATGTACATATATGAAAATACCACACTGGTTTCTACATTATGTACAACCACAAGACCAGATCCAACTTAGATGTACTCCATGTTTGTATAAATAAGTCAAATTATACTCCACAATAATGTATAACTAAAAATGAAAAACATTTTCAAAAATATCAATTTTTCAATAGGTGTAATTTTTACCTAAAAATATTGCCACAAATACTGGTTATATGACTTTTGAAAATCAAATCGTTTTGGTTTACCTTGTGAGCCAAGATAGGAGAGTCCATGCCCAAAAGTGGACATTGAAATAGTTTATATTGAAATTGTATGTATAAAGCCAATCACGTAAGGTTACTTTGGTATTAAATAAGAAGATATAGGATGATCATAATTCTTTTTTTCCCCCAGAGTAATAGATGCATTCTTACAACTGTTTCACAGATGTGCATGTATTCCCAGAAACTTGTCAAAGATTGACATGCTTATTTCAGCCTTTTCCCAGATGGTTTTTGTGTGGGGGCTGAAAGAACCCAACTAGCTCGGTTTACCACTGAGCTACATCTCCAGTCCTTTTTTTTTTTCTGGAGACAGGATCTAAGTTGTCCAAGTCAGCTTGGAACTTGTGATCTTCATGCTTCAGCCTCCTGAGTCTCTGGGATTATAGGTATGTTCCACCATGGCCAGCTCTAGATCATCTTTTATCACCCACCATCTATAAGAGGAAACAATCGTTCGATTTATCAAATATACCATAGGATCTTCACTGGCAGCCCTGTCTCTCTGTGTTGTTTTACAGTACTGGGATTGATCCCAAGGGTGTTCTACCACAGAGCTACACCCTTAGCCATCTTAGGGCATCTTCCCCACTTTTGCCATTTTATTTGAATATTTTGAATGCAGATCATAAAGTCCAAAGCATATCAGTCATTTATGGGTGGGAGTGTTACCTGACCAACCAGGGCGCCCGCCTGGATCTCAGCTGGACAGATTCTGCTGCTCATCTTCATAGGAAATAAGCAAATGATGTTTAAAAAAAAATCACTTGCTTTTTAGTTAAGCAGGCAGGCAGCCGAGTCCTGGCTGAACTGAAGGCCATTGGAATACTAGGGCCCCAGCATAGACAATCCCCACTCTTCCCTTTAGGATCCTTCCACAACCCACAGCATATGGCCTTCCCTTGTGACCATGAAGTACCAATAAAAGAAGGAAGATACAGGAGGGGGTACTGGGCTAGGTGCCACATACCTATTATCCCAGTAACTCAGGAGGCTGAGGCAGGAGGATTGCAAGTTCAAAGACAACCTGGGTAATTTAGTGAGACCCTCTCAAGACAGAAAAAGGGCTAAGGGTGTAGCTCTGTGGTAGATCATAATTCTTTATAAAATTATTCTATATAAAGTGTCAATTACTTGAGAAAATGAAGTGATAATAGGATATAATCAAAAAAAGAGAAAAAAATCAGAAAACATGCAGTGAAATGAAGGAAATGAAATACACAGAGCACAATATATTTTATTTATATAGAAGTGGTTACCAGAATGCCTGATGTTTATTCTTTGAGGAGTGATCGTGATGTTTGGTGTTCTAATTTATCTATTTTTTACTTGTATAATCCATTATTTTTTCTTAGTGATAATGTCTTTTTTAAAAAAAACTTAATTTGGTTAATCTCAATCCTTAGTACTTCTCCTTCTCGATCCTATGGATCCCCTTGTGTTTCAGAAAAAAAATCATACTAAAGACAATTTTGATAGGTAAACAAGAAATATGGAATTTAAAGTGTTCATATATAACAGTGTTTCCCATGAGAAATAACTTTTTTTCCTTAACAGAGAAATAGTCACATTTACTTAATGATGTTAAATCATATTATATTTTTCCATGTGTTGGAAAAACTGTTGATTAGCATAACTGGGAAGAAGCATCCAGTTTAATAGATGGAGATCAAAGTGAAGGGAGGAAAACAGCCAGCATCTTGTGAAGGAAAGAACTAGGCTGATGCTAGAATGCTTTCTTTTCTTGTTTTAAAAGCAAACACAGAATTATTTAAGTAATATGTATTCACTGGAGAAATAGAAAATGCAGAAGAAAAGGATGATAATAAAATTAACATTACATTACCTAAAGATAATTACTGTTCATAATTTAAGTATGTGCATCTAGAGTATTCCCTACATGAAACGTATATTCATACACAGTAATATCTTCAATATTGCAAAATTGAAATTATACTGCCACCTTATTTTTGCAACCTGATATGTTTTTTTTCTCTCAAACATCACAACACTATTTCTATGTAAATAATTGCAAATATATAATATCACTCTTAATGGTTCAAGGCACTTAGCAATATATGTTTAACAGTTTATTCACAAACCTTTTAATTTTGGTATTGAATCTTTTTCAGAAACTATATTAAATAAATGCAAGAGAATCAACCATCTTCGAATTTAAGAGAGAGAAAAAAAAAGGAGGATCATTGAGATCACAACTTGCACTATGGATGGAATGAGCACAGTTAACTTTTCAGCCTCATTCCAAACACAGTAAATGATAAATAATAGACCTATAGTATTATTCTGACATTAATTCCTGTCTACACCACGGGAACTGGTAAAAGATTTATCTAGAGTACAATAGCAAATATATAGCAAATATGAATTGATAAAATAAACATGAAAATATGGTGTTAGAATACAAAAAGTCTGTCTCTATTTTTCTATTTTTCTTCTCTCGTTAGCACTAATCTGTCTTTCATAATCATCAGCTTTCATCAATGTTTGTGTGCTACCTTTGAATTTCAGGTTGGATCATTTCAATAAAACTTCTAGAAAGGGAACAATTAGTTTTAAAATAATATAGTTTTTGAACAGCTCATCTGTGTAAAAGGAATTTCTTTCCAGATCACTAACACTTTGTCTGTACTGTAACAATTATTCAACTGCCTGCAGACCCCTCATTCATTGGCCTTTTTGTACTATTAATTATTTATTCTTTCCATCATTTCTCACCTTGTCAGCTTATATTTTGTAGTACAATGTTAATATGATTTCCTTCCATACATTTGAACTCCCTTTCTTTTATTTCTTCTCTTGTACTATAAACAAAACAGCCCCCTTTTTTTTTTTTTGGTACCTGGGATTGAAATCAGGAGCACTCTACCACTGAACCACATCTCCAGCCCTATTTTGTATTCTATTTAGAGACAGGGTCTCACTGAGATGCTTAGTGACTCACTTTTGCTGAGGCTGTCTTTGAACTGGAGATCCCTCTGTCCCAGTCTCCTGAGCCGTTGGGATTATAGGCATGTGCCACTGCGCCTGGCAACACTTAGCCTTTTGAAACCAATTATTTTTCTCTGTAGGAATTCATCTCAATATTTGAATATTTGGGTAAGTTAAATACTGATTAAACAAAATAAATGCATGATACCATACATGAATTGGTCAAATGGTCAATACCATGAAATCCTACTAAGATTACAAAATAATTTCACCTGTCTAATATTCAAGTTGATTTCAAACATTTTTTTGCCTCCTTTCAGCTCCTATCCTTGCCTTTTATTCCTCTTAAGAAATAGAAACTTTATTTCAGTTTTCCCAGCAAACCTTGCATCATCCTGTACCATATTGTCTCCCTGACATTCAGTTACAAGGAAAATAATAACCTTCATTCTATCACAGGTCAGTTCTCTACTTATGTTTAAATTCCTTTCTACAGAATATTTTACACAGATTTCATTCACTCTTTTATCCTGATCCCCAGTTTTTCTTGCTCTGCTATTCATTCCATAAATACAGAAATTAATTATGGTAACTCTTAATGTAAAAATCTACAGTGTACTCACAATCTCTTCTAGTTACCAGCCCTCCCTACTGAAAAGTCTTGTAATTGTCTGTCATTTCCAACTACTTACTTTTCTTATCCCTTTCCTTAACCACTATAAAACCAGGCTTCTATGCATGTCACTGACTTAAGGTTCTTCCTGTCAAAGATATCAATCATCTTCCCAGTCCTTTTTACAACCTCTACATCAGTGCTATTCAAAACATGGGACAAGGCACAGCAAAATCCACAATGTAAGAACAACTTCAGTTGATCTTCTCTTTATTATTCATCCCTTATTAAAAGAGGCACTCAGGTGCTCAATCCAAAATCTGAAGTCATCCTTGATTTCTCCCTTTGCTAAATACTCACACTTGTTCTTTCAGCAAATCAATTTTGTCTGACATGTTTCTTGTAAAAAGCATTTTCTCTCATGCAGACTATTACAGTGACATTATACAAATCCTTCTATATCCTCTCTTTTACCACCAGAGTACATTGTATTAATAGCAACTAGAGTAATACTTTAAATGTAAATCAGATTACAATACTCCTCTACTAAAAATCCTTCAATATCTTCCTATTTATCTTAGAATAAATTCAAACTTTCTATTTTGGTCAGTGTACATGACCTGACACTCATGTAAAGTTGAATTTTGTTGTTGTTGTTGTTTTGTTTTATTTTTTAAATACAATTACTCCTTTTCTTTCCAGATAATAAATTTATTCTACATAGATTAGCCACATTGATACCTTTTTAAAAAATTAAATTTTATTGTGTATATTTAAGATATGCAACATGGAGTTATGGGGCAAATACAGATCATGAAAACCTTGCTTTAGTAAAACAAATTAACAAACACATCATCTTACCTAGTTACCTATATATTTATACTAAGGAAGCCAGACTCGGTGGTACACTCCTCTAATTTTAGCAGTCTGGGAGGCTGAGGCAGGAGGATAGCAAGTTCAAAGCCAGCCTCAGCAAAAGTGAGGCACTAAGCACTCAATGAGACCCTGTCTCTAAATAAAACACAAAATAGTGCTGGGGATTTGGCTCAGTGGTTGAATGCCCTTAAGTTCAATCCTGAGCACCTCCAAAATAAATAAATAAACAAACAAACAAACAAATAAATAAATGGTAAGAGACAGCTAAAAGTAAATTGAGCTTGAATTCTACATACAATAGAATTTTATTACCTATAGGCTTACCCTCTAGATCCATTTATTCTACATTATGCTACTTTATATCCTCAGGCACACCTCTCCTATCCTCTCTCCCCTCTTCCCTCACCCCTGGTCAACACTATTTTGTTGTCTCAGTTTATATTTGATTTTTTTATTGCACATATAAATGATGTCATATAATATTTTTCTATCTATATGTGGCTTATTTCAACTTAACATTTTGGTCTCTTCTAAAATCTTCCTCAAAGCCTGGTCCCCAAACCAGCAGCATATACACTACCTGGGAATTTATAGAAATGTGAATTCTTAAGTATTTCTCAAGACCTAGTGATTCAAAAACTCTGGATGTGGGGCAAGCAGCTAGGGTTTAACAGGTTCTCCATGTGGTTTGGATGCATGTTCAAACCCAGGCATTGCTGTTAATGCATGGTATTGCTGCCTTAGGGGCTGTATTTGTCCTTTTTCATACCTGGGATATCCAGCTTCAGCCCTTGGCTTGGAAGAGCTCCTGAGGTCCAGCATGTGTTGCTGAATCTAAACTTCCACTCCCATTAAACATGATTGAGTCACTTGTTTATTGTATTATCTGTCACTCTCTCTATAATGCAGTCTTCAACATGGCAGGGCCTTGTCAGCCTTGTTTAGTGCTTTAATAATACTGCCAGCTCAATGTCTGACACAGGGTAAGCACTCTGTAAATGCGTGTAAAATGAGTGCATCCACCATGAGAATCTGTAAATAATAATTTGATTAGTGAATAATTTTATAAGCTCTACTAAATTGCCTGATATTTATCTTTTGATTGAAAAGAAAAATCTTTCACTTTACCTCAGAATGAAAAAAGGCAAACTTCATTATTTGTACAGCAAATATGTTTTAATGAAAGATATTTTTATCTACTTCTTCAATTAGCAAATTAATAAATAATTTTACATTAACTATTGATCATCTAAGCACTGAGCAATTTGTCATGGTTTATAAAATGGAAAAGCTGACTTTGAGTTAATATCTTAAATAGGTTATCAAGGAAGAAATTCATATATTATTCATATATCTATATGATACAAATCACAAATGTAATATATAACTGATATTTTTTAAAGTTGTAATGACTTTGGCTATAGATCACTTACAATTGCACTATGCAATAACTTAAAAAAGTACATGGGTGACTGTTTTAATCAGGAATACAGAAGACTTGAACTGAGTGAAATATAGAGCCACTGGTAATTTATTTGGTATATGAATTTGTGTATAGAATAAAGTTAAAAAGAGAAATCTTGAGTTGGACGACACCAAAAAAAACTGAGAAGGGCATCTCATAAAGATTATTTTTAAAAAGAGTATTTCATATTATAATACAGAAAATATATTTTCAGCACTTAATAAATGTAGGTTTCACTATATGAACAAGCAAATCAGGATACAGATGAGAGAAGAACTCCAAAGAAAAATACAGTATTTCTCTTATCCATGAGTTCACTTTCCTTGATTTTAGAAACCCACAAATAATCAGAGTCCAAAAGCATTAAATGAAAAATTTTAAAAACAAATAATTCATAAATTTTAACTTCCATACTATTATGAACAGTATGATGAAATCAACCTGCTCTGACCATATTGAGAACTGAATCATTCCATTGTCCAATAAGTCCACACTGTATATGCTACCCATTTACTAGTCACTTAATAGCCACCTCAATTGTCAGATAAATCTACGTGATATTGCTGTGTTTGTGTTTAAGCAATCCTTATTTTGTTGAAGAATGACCCCAAATCCCAAGGGTAGTGATGTGGAAATTTAGACATGCCAAAAATAAACTGTAAAGTGCTCCCTTTAAGTGAAAAGTTCTTAATTTAGTAAATGAAAGGTGGTAAAATAATGTGGTATGATTACTAAGATTAATGGTAAGAATTAATCATCTATCCATGAAAGTGAAGATGGAAAAAGAAAGGCATGTTTGCCGCAGTCTGGCTGGGCACAAAATAACCAAGCCACCATGAGGCACTTGTAGGTTCAAACAGGAACTCCTTTATAGCCCGAACTCTACCGGCACTCCACGCGCACTCCCCAGGAACTCTCTCACCCTCCACCGGGCTCTGCTGGAACTCTATGGGAACTCCCAGAGAACTCAAAAGTAGTGGGCACGGAGGCAGTAGGAACCGCCCTATTTCCAGACAGCAGGGGTCTATATACAACTGAATACACAGCCTGTTTCAATCCAGCATCATCCAGCCACAGCAATTATACACAGCTTAACTTAATTATCATCATCTTAATGGCTCGCTGGCATCACCTCTCAAACACTCTTTCTGGCAAAATGCTAGACGCCATCCCACCTCAGCTGTGCCTCTCAACACATATTATTTATGCAGCCACATTTCCAACTGAAAAAGTTGCAACCACATGCTATGTGCTTAGATGAGATGGAAAGACATCAAATTATGCATGTACAGGAAAATCATAACATGTAGAGTTTCTTCTCTGGGAAAACACTAAATGGCAGAGAACACTGGAAGGGTGTGGAAGCCCTGGGGGCTCTGGAATGGGTAGCCATGGTGACTTCCTCAGAAGCTTAAGTAGCCATCCCTAAGGCCACTGTTGCAGACATAGTAGGGGTCAGAGCCACGGCCATAGAGCTCATAGAGGCAATACTAAAGATGAGGAGTCAATCAGTCACCAAGCTGGGCTACCTGGTCAAGAATATGAAGATCAAGTCCCTGGAGGAGATCTACTTCTTATCTTTGCACTTCAAGGAATCTTAGATGATTGACTTTTTCCTGGGAACATCACTCAAGGATGAGGTTTTATAGATGAGGTCTGTATAGAAGCATACTCTTACTGGCCAGTGGACCAGGTTGAAGGCATTTGTAGCTATCCAGGATTACAATGGTTGGTTGGCCTAAGAGTTAAGTGTTCCAAGGAAGTAGACATTAATATCCAAGGGGCCCTCATCCTGGCCAAGCTCTCCATTGTTCCTGTACAGAGAGGCTACTGAGGGAACAGGATTAGCAAGCCCGAAACTGTCCCTTGAAAAGTGACAGCATGTTGTGGTTCTGTGCTAGTGTTGCTCATCCAAGAGGTACTGGCATTGTCTCAGCCACTATGGCCAACAAATTGTTGCTGATGGCTGGTATTGATGACTGCTTTACTTCACCAGGGGCTGCACTGCCACCTTGGGCAATTTTGCCACAGTCACATTCGATGCCATCTCCCAGACATACAGCTACTTGACCCCTGATCTCTGAAAAGATACTGTTTTCACCAAAACTCCCTATCAGGAATTCACTGACCATCTTGTGAAAACTCCTACCACAGTCTCTCTATGGGAAGAGCCTTACTCAAGCTGTGGCTACAATTTTGGAGAAAAATAAAATGAATGTAACCTGTTTATAAAAAATTAAAAACAAAATAACTTATATAGGGGTTAGGACTATCTGTGGTTTTTGCATTCATTGAGGGTCTTGGAGCACGACCTTCATGGATAAGGAAGGAGAACTATAAAGCTAAGACAATATCAGAGTACAGATTTTAAAAGGAACAGTAGAAACTTAGCTGAGTTTTACATTATATATTCCTTATTTGTTGAATTGATTGAGAAAATTTTTGTTGTTGTAGGCTAGCAGTTAAGTAATTTATCCTGCTACATATTGCCAAACAAGTTTGAGCCTTCAGGTACAACATAGTCACATCAATTCTATCCTGTCTATAATTTGTTATTGTTTTTTGCCATTGACTTTAAAATCAGGTTTTTGAGGGACATTTTTGTGTATTCTCCAATCCAGTCTTGACTCTTGCCTCATAAATGATTGTAAATAAATAGGAAAAAAAATTAAATCAGAGGATGGGAATGGTTTCCTGTTGTTGGTTACTTGCCCAGAGCTCTCTGGGATAATTGTTCTACAAATATCTTCTCTTCTAGGAGGTAAGTTCATGATGCCAGGAGTTTTCTAACATAGAAACTTTGTTACCATATTTTACTAAGGATCCTACCCCACCATTCTATAGAAAGTACTTCCATCATTCTCACCAATCAAGTCTTCCAGAAGACACATTTTTGTTTTATTTAATTTCTTAATAGTGTTAGCCATAATAAACTATATCTTTGGAAGAGCCTTTAATTTTTTATTTCTTTTTCCTATTTTTTTTTTTTTGTGTGTGTGTCGGGGTGGGTACCAGGGAGTGAACTCAGGAGCACTTGACCAATGAACCAAATCCCTAGCCCTATTTTGTATTTTTTTTTTTTAATTTAGAGACAGGTCTCACTGAATTGCTTAGCATTTCACTTTTGTTGAGGCTGGCTTGAACACATAATCCTCCTGCCTCAGCCTTCTGAGCTTCTGGGATTACAGGTGTGCACCATGAGAACTGGCTGTCCTATGTCTTTTTGAACTTTGTCCTTATCAGTTTTATTTACAGATGTATTTCTCAGATCATCTTTAAATAATCTAACCAGCCTCCTGTCTTGATCTCATTACTCATGGTAATTTTTTGCTCACTTTTACAGATTCTTTTTTGAAATATATGTGATAACTTTTGAAGCACTTTTGTAAATTTGACTGAATAACTCCAGTTTGTGCCTAAATACAATCAACTGTCACCTGGACATATTTATGCCAATATGAGGAACCCCAGCTCAGCACCTCTGATAAGGAACTCCTTGATTGCATAACAGTTATTGGTGTCCTCCCCAAAATCATATGTTGAATTCCTAACCCCCAGCACCTATTTGGAGGTGGGGTGTAAACAAGGTAAACAAGTTGAAATGAGGTAATTAGTGCCATTAGAATATAATCCTATATGACTCATGTCCTTATTCAAAGAGAAAATTTAAAGGCATATATACACAGAGAAACGTCATGTGAAGAAGAAGGTAGAGATCAGAGTGATACTTATACAAGATAAGAAATTCTAATGGTTGTTCATAAATACCACAAGCCAGTGAAGAAGCATGGATTGACTTTTTCCTCATAGCTTCCGACAGGACCAGCTTTCCTGACACTCAAATCCCAATTTCTAACCCTCAGAACTATGAGATGACAAATTTCTCTTATTTAAGCCACTCAGTGTGGTATTTGGCTACTATATTCCTGATAAAATAAATAAACAAATCCAATTAAAATATGTACAAAAGATTAAATACATACTTCAGAAAAGATAAATGATGAATAGCTACATCACACTGTGTTCCATATCATTTCTTATAAGAAAATGCAGAGTAAAACCGACATTAGATACTGTTGCCCAATAAAACTGTGAAAACATAAAATAAATGTAAAAATTATTAGTACCCTTGAAAATATGAAGTACTGATAGGAGTGCAAAATAGCTAAAGCTCTCCTATGTTGCTAAGAAGGTTTTGAAATTCTTGTGGAAAGTTTAGTAGTTTCTTACAAAGTTCAACGTTTATTTATCTCATGGTTCATCAATTCCACTATATATTCCCAAGAGGTATGAAAATTGGTGTCCATAAAAGATTTATACTCATGCAAGTTTTATTCAAATAGCCAAAACAGAAAATAACCACATGTCCATCAAAATTATATACACACACAATGCTGTCTTAACCTGTTTGGCAATAGAAAGGAATGAACCTGTAGTGTATGTAATGTGGATGTATTAATTTCCTAGGACTTTTGTAATTAATTAAGCCACACCATTTTGGCTTACAACAACAAAAATTTATTCTTTTACAGTTTTGGAAAGAAGAAGTCCAAAATCAAGGTGTTGACAATTCTTTGCTCCTGCTAGATGTTGTAGGGAAGAATCCATTCCTTGGCTTTTCTAGCTGTGGAGTCTTTCAGTTCCATCTTCAATTGCCCTCTCCTTTGTGTGTTTAGTTCTATAGTCCCTCTGCCTTCTCCTATAATGCCGCAGTCTGGATGGGCACAAAATCACGAGCCACTCACAGCCTTGTAGATTCAAACAGCAATTCTTTATTCTTGAACTGTCACCAGCACTCTACACGCACGTTCTGGGGAAAATCCACACCTCCACCAGGCTCTGCATCCCAAAATTCTCTCTGAATCCCGCGAGAACTCAATGGGAACTCAAGGAGCGGGCGGGCGCCTGAGGCAGCAGGATACACCCTATTCCCAGCAGGGTCCACCTTAAACCTGGAACCGCCCTAAACCCGGATCACCCTAAACCCCGATCCGCCCTAAACCCTGAGCAAGGTCACCTTTCATGAAAAGTCACTGCAAATGACCTGGGTCCAAGGCAAGCCCATTTCCACAATGGAGAGTCCTTCCTCTAAGCAACATGGGGTAGGCTGACAAGGAAATTGCCATGTGTCGTACCTACTTAGCTATGGCTCTCAGCACTATAAAAAATATATATAACTGCAATTCAGGATCACATAGATAATCTAGGATTAGCCCCTCCTCTTATTACTCTATTCTTCAGCCATGTAAGATAATATTCACAGGGGGCTGCCATAAGCATGGACATGTATTTTGGGGTCAACATTCAGGTCAATACACTAGAAACTACCTCAACAGTTCTGTGCTAAATTAAATGACAGTTATAAATAGTGCATGTGTTCATTTACAGAATTATTTTTTTAAAAACTAGCAGAACACTATTGAAAGAAAACAGTTCAGTGGTTTCTAGGGACTAGAGATGGGTGGCAGAAAACTGTGAAGGAATGCAAGGAGACATTTTAGGACAATGGACATGCATGATGGTGGTTCTTTGGTTGTACATATTTGTCAAACCCACTGAAATGTGTATCCAAATTGCTAATTAGAAGAACTTTAAATATACATTTTAGATGCCTTGAAATTTCCTTTCATTAAACTTTTCATTTCCTTCTTTCTTCTGTTTTGTTGTCTTCATAAGTTAGACATTGTTATTATCAATAATGGAAACTTTAGATTGTACTTCATGAATTTTCTACTAGGTGTTGTTCCTTAGAAATGTGTAAGGATGTAACAATGTCTGGGAGTTCAGATACCTTAGCACTAGAAGCAAAGGAATTGTTATCATAAGGGAAAGGAGAAAAGAGAAAATAGACATAAGAGAACAAAGTGTTTCTTTTTCTTTTTCTTGTTTCCTATAAATATGGTAAATTGCTCAGTTTCTGGCTCTTGAATTTCAGCACCTATGAAACTTAAAAAAAAAGAATTTAGTATGAGGCAAACATTTGTTAGAGATGAAAAGATCAAAGAAGATCTATGGTCATGTGAAATGAAGGCAACCAGTCATATCAAGACTGACTTTTCATATTTGCTTAAAGTGTTCCATATAGTAATCTGACATAGTACAGATAATTAAATTATGTCATGCAATATATTGGAAAGGAGATGGTAACATATAGGGAATAAATTAAAATAAAATATTGAAATTAATAATAAATGAAATAACAAATTATTTAATGCAATTAAAGTATTAAATGAAATTAATGAGTATATTAAGGAAGGACAAATATATATATAGGACAAATGTATAAATTCAGTTAGCATCATATTAAATGTTTAATTATTTGTACCATTTGTCAGTTTGCTTTCCCAGAATCACTAATTGCTAATCCTTTATGTTTTATATATCAATATTACCTAACTGAATGTTTTTTAACATCCTTACCGTACATACAGTCATACAATGCCCTTCTTTCTTTTTTTCCTTTCTTTGATTTCTTCCTTCTTTCATCTATTCTCCCAATAAATTCTTTCTGCCTCCTTTTTATGCCAGTTTATTTCATACTCATTTCTGAAGTCTCAGATTCATCTTTGGTTTCAAGATTTCAAACTTCTTATTGTCCCAATAAGTTCTTCTTCTCTTGACCAAACTTGAAGTACATCACTTTCTACTAGAATCAAACAAACAAATGACACCCCCCCCCAAAAAAAAAAAGAAAAAAAGACTACAACTACCTCTAGTAAATTACGGAGTGTTGCAAGTTTTTTTCCCCTATAAGTCCATAAGCTCTTGCTTTGAAGACTTGTTTTTGTTTTCTTTTTCTTTTATTACTCATCTTGGTAAGTTAACACTAAACACAGTACTTGGTAGAATACTGTGTAGTACTTGGTAGAGGAAATCAGCAAAAAGTTTTAAATGAATAAAAATAAATAGAGCTGAAGGTGTTTCTAAAACAAAATTAAGTAAGCAAGGAGCCTACATTAATTTTCATTTGGAGCCAGAATTCAGTTTGAAGGGTTAGGAGACTTGAGCTTAACCTTGTAGCATCCTGAGGTATCACTATAATCATCTCAGCAGAAGTTGTTGAACAAAGAGTAGCTATATAGGGCTAATAAGCTTTCCTAAGAACGTAATCTCAAGATTCAAATCTGCTCAAAAACACTACCAGTAGCAAGAAAAGACAAAAAGAAAAAACGATGAAAAAGGAGAAAAAATTACAATAATTTTTAGAATATGTTAAGTCTCAATCTATTATGAGTCAGAATCTATAAACTTAGTATAAGCTTTTCCTTAATGTCTCAATGTTTATGAAATCTTAAGGACTTCACCTGATGTCTTCCCACTTATTGATTCTTGCTTTTATTTCTTGAGTTTTAGGGGTCTTGTTAAGGAAGTCTGTGCCTGTCCCAAATGTTGGTGTGTTCAGCCTGTGTTTCCTTCTGTAAATCAGAAAGTTTCTGGTCTAAATCCCAGGTCTTTGTTCCATTTTGAGTTGACTTTTATGTGGGATGAGAAGGATCTAGTTTCATTCTTCTGTATATGGATATACAGTTTTCTCACCATCATTAATTGAAAAGGCTATGTTCTGCAATGTATATTTTTGACACCTTGAGAATCAGATGACTATCAATATGGATTTGTCTCTGTTCTATTTGCTTTAGTCAGCTTTTTTTTTTTACTTCTGTGACTAAAAGACCTGACAAGAACGATTTTAAAGAGAAAGAATTTATTTGGGGGCTCACAGTTTCAGAAATTTCAGTCCATAGACAACAAACTTAATTTCTGTGGGTGTGAGGTGAGGCTTAACATCTTGGTGAAAGAGTGTGAAGGAGGAAGCTGCTCACACCATAATCAAGAAGCAGAGACTCCATTGTCCAAATGCAAAATATAAACCCTAAAGTCACACCTGCCTTCAGTTACCACTCAGTTAATTCCCATTGGCCCATTAGGCATTAATTCACTGATTGGATAAAAGCTCTCATAACACAATCATTTCACCTATAAGCTTTCTTGCATTGTCTCAGACACAAGCTTTTAGGGGAACACTTAATATCTAAACCATAACACCATTGGCCTTTATATCTGTTTTGATGCAAATACCATGCTGTTTATTTTTTATATCTCTGCATCATAATTGAGATCATATATTGTGATTCCTCCTTCTTGCCCAGGATTGCTTTGACTATTCTGGTTTTTTGGTCTTCCAAATCACTTTAGGCTGCTTTGAAAAATGCCAAAGGTATTTTGATGGAGACTACATTGAATTTGTACAGAATTTTTTGTAGTATGGCTGTTTTGACAATATTATTTCTGCCTATCAAAGAAAATAGGAGGTCTTTTTATCTGCTAACGGTCTCCTCAATTACTTTCTTCACTGTTCTATTAGTTCTGCCTGGCAAAGGAAACAAGAGCCTGAAGAGAAACCCTGAAGAGCAGGGGAAGACCTTTGCTGACTGTTCCTCAAATAGGGGATTAATAGCCACTCAATAAATGACAAAACAAATGAACAGACATTTCTCAAAAGAAGAAATATAAATGGCCAATTAATATATGAAAAAAAATGTTCAACATCTTTAGCAATCAGGGAAACTCAAATCAAAATCAAAACTATACTGAAATTTCATCTTACTCCAATAAAAATTACCAAGGATACAAATAATACTGGTGAGGATGTGGGGAAAAAATTACATTCATACATTTTTGGTGGGGGAACAAATCCATACAACCACTTGGGTAAGCAACATGAAGATTTCTCAAAAGACTTGGAATATGATCCAGCCATCTCACTCCTGGCATTTATCCTAAAGAATTAAAATCATCATACCATAGTGATTCAAGCACAACAATACTTACTATTGCACAACTCACAATAACCAAGATATGGAACCAACCCATATGCTCAAAAAAAAAAAAAAAAAACCTTCTGTTGATTTACTTGTGTTTATTAAGCAATAGTTATGGGATAAAATATGATATTTCATGATATGCAAATTTTAATGTTTGTTTTCTTAATGTGTAATGTTGACTGGAATTCATAGCTTGAAATCTTCTTAGTATACATCATTAATCCTTTTCATTGCCCAAGGGAGCAAAAATACATGTAGAAACAGAATTAATTGACTCATATAGTTTATCCATAGAGTGGTAAACAAAATCTGTAACATTAAAAGCATGAAATTAGTATAACACGAATTAAATAGAGAAATAACATTTAAATGTATTGATTTTAAAAATTATAATTAAGAAAATGAATTATATTAGGCTGTAATTTTAAGCTACATATTTATATAAAAAGTTATATATACTTAAATCTTATGTAAATATACATATCCACATATGCATAAGATAATATACATTACGTATTTGTGTTTCTTTTTGTAATTTGAAATGAACTAAAATATATACAAAACTGTGCAATTAATTGATTCAAAAATATTTATCCTGTATTTAATCCATAATAGGTTTTCTTGTAGTTTCTAGAAAAAGGAAAAACAAGAGGATCAATATCCCTGAACTTATATAGTTTATATTTTAATAAATTATCAATAATCATGCAGCAAAATTATCTCATTATGGCTGGAAATGTTAGTAATGATTAATCTCAATGTCATACCCTTTTACTTTAGCTTTATGCTTGTTATTTTATTATATAACCACATTTTTGCCAACTTTAAGAAACTTTTGGATTTAAAAAACCTTTTAAAACTTTTGTTGATTTCAAAAGTTTCAGAGTTTGATTCCTTTCCTCTTTAACATCTATTTTTAGCTTTCTGAATCTGTATTCCATTTAAAAATAACTTTAAATATGCAGAAATTTCTTGTATATTTAGGTTATTTGACTAAATGTAAAGGAGCAACCATGTAACCATGTTTAAAATATTCACTTATTGAGACTCTAGTAATACTGATATATTTCACTTAATTCTGATCACTAATGTCAATGAAGATTCACACCATTTATTGAACAAACTGACATTATAACACCTTTAATTAATTTGTTTACTATTTCTAAATTAAATATCAATTAGAGCCTACTATGTTCTTGATAGGGGAAAATAAAACACTAAGGAGTGTATACATTGGTTTTATCTTCTGGAATTCAGATTAGTGGAGAAGATAAAAGGTAATCTAAGAGCAAAAGCAAGTAAATACATGAAGGTAAATATGCTCTCAACTGTATCCAAAGCAAAATCACAGTTTCTTCCCTCCCCTTTTTAGTACCCATGTAGATGCCAAATATTATCTCCATGAAGTCCTTGTTTTTCAGTAATCACTTTACATGTACTTGGACAATCTATTTTAAAATTGTAAAACCATATTTGTTTTTTAAAAATATTTATTCAATATGCCATAAAATAAAACCATGTGGTCTGTGTTTGGACATTTTTGGAAATATGAAATCACAGTGTTTAAATGTAATTTGTGATAGTATAGTAATTTAAACTCAACCATTTTTAGTGTTATCACTTATACATTAAATATAAAGTACAGAGGTGAAGAAATGCATGCTACTTTTCATGAGTTTTGTTTTTCATTTGTTTTGTGTTCTTCCTTGTCCCTACATTAAAAAAAAAATCTCTTTTAAATATGTGAGATTCCCAACTAGACCTTAAAATACCTAAGATATACTTGGGAGAACTGTCTTATTTCTTACTTTCTCCATAATGACAATGCCATATATTAGCCAGTTCCTTAATTTTTGATACCTCAATTATATAAGATTGTTCATACATGGATTAAAAAATATTGCATTTAGTTTCTATAAATACTAGTCTTAACAATATTGATGTATTTCAACTATTTTTACAATAAAACATCTTAATCATTTTTGAAGGGCTATGTGAATATTTTGAAAGTACATATGCAAATGATTTGGTTTCTTGGTTTGACTAAATGAAAGAAAATGTTGGAATTCTAGTAATCCATAGGATTCAGATGGTAGGGTTTTGGGAAATCCAATGCATGTAGTTCCAATGGCAAGTGCTTACATAACTTTCTACTTCTCTGGTTACTGCCTCTGACACATGGTTTCTTGACTAGTCTTATTCAATTTGGATATCAACAATTTTTGTAAAATCAATATGTGGAAGCAATAATTAACCCACAAGACAGTTGCTCAAAAAGATAAAGACAGCATTCTGATTTCTCAGAATTATTTTCTAGTATCAGTATCTTCAGTTTCTTCAAATACTCCTAAGAGTTGTTCTCATGTTTTCTCACCATAATTAGCAGTAAATAGGAAGCATTCTCATTTCTTCAGGGGCCTGAAACTTCCACCACTGTGCCTCATTCACAAAGAGCAATATACCTTCTGTCTTCAGAAAAATATGTCCAAACCTCAAGTCTGTATATGTGTTTCTCCTTTTTCTATTTTATGCAGTTTTAGCATATTGAAAGCATTTAATGGACTATCAGAAGGTAACCACATTTAGTCTATTCCAATTCAAATCTTGATAAAATTCTCATTTTCTCTCATTTCCTTACATAATTATTTACTTCTGTATTCATAGCATAATATCGCAAAGTATTTTTTTTTAATTTCATGAATTTTACTTTCCTTTTCTATGGCTCCTTCATCCTCCCTTTTCTTCTTCTCTGACCCACAGATAACCCCATACCCATACTCAACACATGGACATGAGCACATACTAGAGAACTCAAGTAACAATGTTTCCTTTCATATCTTTCTTTATGTTCTTAAGATTTTATACATATATTATGGAGCTGGTTAAAATTGTAGAGGGACTTTAATCAACATATTTATTTTAATTTTTAATTCGATGATAACATGGTTTCTTTCAAATCACTTAATAAAAATCTAATTCACCATTTATGGTGGATGTGTAATATGACAAGGTATAAATATATTATAATGTTATAATTTATACAATTTATCCTTTATCAATAGAAATTCATTTTATTTCAGGATTCTTTGAAACTCTTAACAATGTTATAATAGCACAATTACTCCCATATCTCTATAGATTGGTATTTTGGTATCTGTGGGATGAATCATCCAAGAATGGATGTTTTAGTCAGCTTTTTTTTGCTGCTATGACCTAAAGACCTGATGAGCAATTTTAGAGGGGGAAAAATTTATTGTGAGGCTCATGTTTTTCAGAGGTCTCAGTCCACAAACAGCTGGCTCCATTCCTCATGGCTCCAGGGGAGTCAGAACATCATGGCAACAGATTATGGTGGAGGGAAGTGGCTCAGAACATTGCACCAGGAAGCAGGAAGAGTGAAAGAGAGACTCCCCTCACTGGGGACAAAATATATACCCCAAAGGCACATGTTCAATGACCCACCTCCTCTAGCTATTTGATATGAGTCTACCATAACCTCCCAGTTAATCTCTATCAGGAGATTGATTCACTGATTGGATTAAGGTTGCCATGATCCAATCATCTTACCTCTAAACCTTCTTGCATTGTCTCACATGAGGTTTTAGGGGACACCTCAGATCTTAACCATAGCAATGGTGTTAATGGACTAAATGTGATATATCTGTGTGTCTTTATATATTTCCCAAATGCTTTGCTAAGAAGCTGTAATAATTTATATTTACATGAGCAATATTATGGAGCCCTTCAGCATACTTTTCTACCAGAAAAATAGGAGTTAAAGGAGTTTGTAAATTGTTGCATTTGATCCTATAAAGTGTTAGTTCATTGTTTCTTTGCTTTGTATTATCCTGAAAACTAATGAATCCAAGCATCTTTTCATTAGAATTTGTTCTTGTATTAATTGCCTCTTCAAATACTTTGCACATTTTCTAATATTTAGCACACTTCATGTCATTTATCAAGTACTACTATAAATTAAAGATAATAACTCTATCTTTAGCATTGCAATTTTTGTTGTAATTTATTATCTACTCAGGTATTTTTATGTTAGCATTGATTTTTTTTTGCACTGCTCAAGTTTTTTGAATCAAATAGGTCCCTTTTTAGCTTTTGAGTTTCTAGTCTTGGTCAACTCATCAACACCTTTACCATTCATATAGTCTCCTTAGTTATCCTTTTTAATATTTAATATTTAATATTTAATATTTAATATTCTTTCAAAAAATATAAATTTGAACTTTCCCATGCCATTAGGAATATAACTCTTTATAACTGACCCGAAACCATCTTTGCCACATAATAAATTGTAATACATATTGCATTTACTTTTCGATTCCTTATTCTATTCAATTATTTTTGGTCCCTCAGCAAATACAATTGATAAATTTAATATATAATTGTATTCCTAGGAAGAAAAATATCTGGATCTATTTTTATCTGGCCACACTATAGGTATTTATTCTTATATAAAATTATTAAAATAATTATAGAAAATTAAAATCAATAACAACTCTGTTGGTATCCCAACTGAAATTTCTGACATGTATAATTTTATAATTATTTAATTTTAACTAATACACTTTTTGTTTATAAGGACATGAAGTTTATTTACATCCCAAGAACTCATTTTATATTTTTTAACAAGATTTTATATAGGCTATAGTATTTTCTAAATTTAAAGACTTTCACTAATTTGTAATATATGTTGTGTCCCTTTCCTGTGAGCTTATTACTAAAGTTGAAAATAATGCTTGATTATCATAGTAAATTAATATAAAAATCACATTAGAAAACTTTGGTTTTAATTCCAGTATTAAACAAAACAATCATTAACAAAAAAGCAAAATATCTTTCTGTTGTTTGGTTGTTTGGTGATTGTTTCATTTTATAAAAATTTCAATATACTGACAAAAACATGCAAATAAATTTAATAATGGAAAATTCTGTTCAGATCTTAATTTCAACAGAAATTATTTTAATATTATACTTTAATTTCTATTTTATTTTATCTAGAATAATATTATCAATGCTGACAGATTTTGGGAAATATTCATAAACATTAATAAGATCATCAAGATCATATATTAGGGCTGGGGATATAGCTCAGTTAGTAGACTGCTTGCCTTGCACACACAGGCCTTGGTGAAATCCCCAGCACCACACAAACACAGGAAAAAAAAAACATATGCTGTTTTCTCCTTCAATTTGTTGATGTTATAAATTATGGTAAGAGACTTACCAATATTAATTATAATTTACTATAATAAAACAAATTATACTTAAAGCATTTTGTTATAATTTCAACTATGTATGGATTCTATTACTCAACATCTATTTAGAATGTTGCATATATGTTAATAAATGAGAGTGATCTACCATATGTTTGTATGTTATTTTACAAGTTATAATCATAATTTCTTGAGGAAGAGTGCTTTGTTACTTTGTTCCCTGCTATATTCATCATATTTAAACCTGTTTTGTTCAATATAGTATCCTCTAGCCACATGCAGGTATGAAAAATTAAATTAGTTAAAGTTCAATTCCTCAGTTTCATAAGTTATGTTTCAAGTGCTTTTGTGACTGGTACTACCACTTGGGACAGCATAGATCTAAAACATTTCTACCAGAATTGCAAGTGCCATGAGTAGCCCTGCCATGAATGGCATACATTTTGACAATGCAGTACAAAACTGGGTTGGCAAAGTTTCAAATTTCAAGTAGTTAGTTACATTTTGGTAAAAGGCAATAAGTAGTAGAATTACAAAAAAAATACATAAAATGAAATCAGGATCTAAATTCAGACGATATACGCAAAATTTTACTCTCATCAGCGCTTGACAGGATATTCAGACATTGTAGCTGATGTGAAAAATAATAATGGTTGAGAAGTCCTTTATACATTAAGGTAGATTTTAGTGGCTATTCATATTGCATAATAGAACTGTACATGTTTGTGTAGAACAAATTGACATGAGCCAAGTTAATCCCTGAAATTCAATAAGACATGTAAATTATATATATATATATATATATATATATATATATATATATATATATATATATATTTTTTTTTTTTTAAGGGTACATTTCTTCTACATAATTGAAATCAAATTCATATTTAATTTAAAGACAAGAATGCTTAATATCATTATTTTAATATCAGAGATCACTATTACATATTGTCATTAGAAAATATATGAAAATTTCAAATACAAAACTTCCAACTTTTCCTTTTGAACAATCAAGGGCTATTTAAATATTTAGCTTCCTACTATCTTAAAAAAATAATGAAAGCAGAATTGAAAAGAATCAATGTATTGTGTGTGCCATATATATGTCATTTATAACTGAGGACAACATTGAAAATTATTCTTAATATCCCCATTCTGTATTATGTGTACCTTAAATTTTTTATATAACATGTCATCCCTTTCTCAGACATTGGAAATCGACATTTCATATAAGATTTGAACCATTAGCTGGGCAATTAATGTAAAAAAGTGAATTAATGCAAGGATTAAAAGAATGTTTTGGGACATTGTTTTTAAATTCAAGATATATACATATATTTTATTAAATGGTTCCAGAAAATGTATAAGGAAAAATTCTTAACAAACATATACTACTATGTACTTTTCTTTAAAACAAAATAAGAATTGAATGGGATTTTATACTAGCATGATTGTATCCCCTTGTAAATGACCAAACAGGACATGAAGAAATTATAAAGCAGAAACAATAATTGCTTAAGTGGAAAAAATCTATAATGAAGGCAAACAACTCTTTAACTGCCAGCAAAAACTAGAAGGAAATTATAGAATTTATTTGGCTGAGCTTGAGTCATGAGAAGCCCAGAAAGAAAATTTTGAGTGCATTATTAAAATTTGAACATGGTAAAAAGCAATCAATTATTAAATTTTAAAAAACAATATCAAATCACAATTGTATAATAGCAGCACATTTATTAAATGTAAATATTATTTTATCTATAAATCTATCTACCAACCTTTTAAGTTTCTTTAAATCTGTAATTTTCCAAGTAATATTAAAATTAGCTTTCTAGGGTTAAAATATTTCATGTAATCTATATAGGATGAACTTGTAAAACTTTCATTTTTTTCAGTCTATTATCTCATTTTGTGACTCAGAGAACTATGCTATCAAATAAATTACTGTCACCTTCATCATGGTCTAATTTCAAGTTATATTCTATATTGTCAGTTAACTCTACTAAACTACCTGGGATTCTGGCTTAATTAAAAATGTATGTTTATTATTTGAGAATAAGATGGAGATTATAAAACATTTAAGTGTGTTTTTGAATTTTGTATATTTGTTTAATTGATTTTTGAAAACTTAAAAATCCATTATTTTTTATTTTCCCCAAAATGTCTTTGCAAACAGGGTAAATATGCTGTTATTATAAATGCTCAAACGTTATGAAAAAATGAAAAAAAACCTTCTCTTCCCCTAATTGAATAGATCACATTACTAGTTTTAGTATATAAAGCTTGGCCTGTGCTTCTTAAAAATATGCTACTTAAAATTCATTTGAGTATTCAAAAATTTAGTGGATTAACTTATTTTGTATGGTCATCATGAGGATTTGCTTTAAAATATTTATCATATCTGCCTCAACTTACTTAGCTATCGTTCCAGGACTACTCAGCATCTGCTTTCCCCTTTTATTCTAATTCCTAAATGATTCCTCCACTTTTAACTTCCTCTGCATTAACCTCCTCTTTATAAAACATACCAGTTTATTATTTACACGTTAAAGATCAGAGTTATGTGAACTTTCTTTTTCATAAAAAAATAGAGTAACAGGTAATAGAATTACTCTTTTGCTTGAGAGAACCTCCAAAAAATTACACAAATATATTAAACAGTAGTTTTTAAGACATTGGACATCTAAAACTGAAGGCCAATGGTCCCTGGGAGATGACAACTGAATTCAGCTTCATTGTAGTTCAATGCCTGAGAAGCAGTCAGAATCTTTGCAGGGAGAGGGATCTAAGTTGGAACCCAGTGGAGGTCCTGAATTGAGGAGACTGAATGGAAAGCTGGAGAAACCATGTGAAAACTTTGCATAGATTAGAGAAGCAGAGAAGAAAGAGATCCAAATTTGGGGGGAAAAATATATATATATACATATATATATATGTATATATGTGTGTATATATATGTATATGTATATATGTGTGTATATATATATATATATATATATATATATATATATATAACTGAAACCTAGGAATGAACCATCCAACAGGATTAGAAGAAATAGCACTTAGTGCTGACACACTGCCTGTTTTCCCCAGTCAGATGGGGGGAAAATGTCTTGTAATTCATAAAATTGGGCTGAGTATTCAAAAAACTATTTCCTCAATAGTGGGAGTAATTAACTGGAGACAGAGCACTGTTCCAAATCCAACAAACAAATCTTTAAAACAATATGCCATAGATAAACCTCTCTCCAACTAACTCTCCCAGGAGGAAGCTCAAGACTTTTAGGAATATGAAAAAAGCCAGCCCCCAACAAGGTAAAATTCATAATTTCTGGTTCTCAGTCAAGGATTACTAGGCATGTAAAGAGGCGGAAAAAACATGACTTCTAACACGGAGGATAATCATTCTTCAAACTGTCAACCGATAATAGAAGAAAACCTTTTCTTCATGAAGGTAGCTTTCCTAAACATTATAAAACATTATAAAGTGACCTTTATATCCTGTCACTATGATATGCTTCCTGTCCATAAATACAGTACTTGATCAACACCTGTTTGAGGTACTAAGAGAAGTAGAGCAAGACTGAAAGCACATTTTATTCTTTCACAGATGGTCGTAAATTCAGTGATTCTAGAACTGGAAATTATAAGCAGTAATTTCCTTAGTAAAGATTTTTTTTTAACTTCTAGGATTGATATGTTTCTTGAACAGGCAGCTATAGTGACTCCTCTCTGAGGTTTTCTGAACTTGGTGGAAACAGCAACTCCCTTGGTATTCCTTTTTTTTTTAAATTTTTTATTGTTGGCTGTTCAAAACATTACATAATTCTTGATATATCATATTTCACACTTTGATTCAAGTGGGTTATGAGCCCCTTGGTATTCCTTTTCAAGTATATCAGTGGTCCCTGGGAGATGACAACTGAATTCAGCTTCATTGTAGTTCAATGCCTTGAGAAGCAGTGGTTAGTAGAGAATCTGTTTCCTCATCTTGGGTGGTTAGTAGGGAATCTGTTTCCTCATGCCCTACTGTGAACCTATCATATAGAGCATCCCAAGTTATGGACTATATTATTTCATACCCAAAGGGGTATGGATGACAAAATTTTTATTCTTCACATTCATTGGATAACTAGTTTGAAGAGCAAGTCAGAATTGGTACAATTCTGGTACAATCACTCAGATTGGACATGAGAAGAATAAATATTCCACATGATGTGAGCCATTTAATTAAATACAATAAATACATTTCTGCCAAAACCCAAATAGAATTTATTCCATTTTTCCCCATGTGACTAGTTATTAATTCAGCAGCAGTTCCTGGAACATGATTATTTTAACCTGGGATATCCAGAAACTAGACAGAAGAATTTGATCATCACCAATCTGAAAATCTGAAACACAAAATGCTCCCAAATGCAAAACTTTCTGAGCACTGATAATGATACCACAAGTGGAAAATTCAACATCTGACCTCACGTGATGGGTAACAGTCAAAATGCAAGTACATTAAAAATATTGTATAAAATTAACTTCAGGCTATGTGTTCAAGGTGCACATGAAGTGTAGACTGGATTTCATCCCCAAGATATCTCATTAGGTATACCCAAATACACCAAAATCTGAAAAAAAAAAAAAAAAAAAACCTGAAATCCAATGAACTTTTACTCCCAAACATTTCAGATAAGGGATATTCAAACTATATTGCTTTATTAGGGTGTACTGGCCTTAGAAAAAGAATAAAAGTACTTACAGAGGTGAGGAGGGAATGATTATGAGAGTTTATTATTAAGCTCATCTTCATTAATTGTGATTAATTTCTTATTACCAAGACACAATTTTTTTTTAAATTTAAACTGTGTTTTGCTCCCATATAAGGTGGGAGAAAAGGGGAAAGAAATTTTATTATGACCTTCTTGCCCCAGAAAGTGTTAAATACTTATGCATTCACTATTGTACATGTGTAAACCTTGATTAGGTTATAGTTGCCTTCTTAGTTTTTGGCCCCATATTTTCTCCCTTCTTGTTTTGTATGGACTCTCCCTTACTTGAGAGTGTGCCTGTCTTAGGTTGCTCTCTTATGAGAGTCTTACCCGTCATTGACTACTACTCTGGCTCTTCAGAAGAAAGTCCATACGAGGGAGGATCATCCCTCACATATTACTTTCACCTTGGGGAATGGGCTCATAAGTAGAGTGGGCCAGGAGGACCTGGACAGTTCCTGCGAAACTCTGTAGTAACCTCCGGAGGGCAACTTCTCTTTCCTGACTCTTGGCATATCCTAAAGCACAGCCAAATACTGAATAAGATACATCCCAATATCATAGCTCCCACTCCTGACCAGGCCTTAAAGAATTGGAAACCTTTTAACAACATATCAGTAAAACAATTGAATGGGGTTGACCCGAGTTTCATTGACAGCCACAATTTGTTTGGCCAATTAGAGAGTAAAATTTAGGTACTTTTGGTCCCATACACCTCGAAGGTTTTGGTTGAGTTCTTGAATGTTACTTGACCAATTAGACACTTTGGCAGGAGGAACACAAATATGTCCCAGATTAGGCAGACAAGTGACCTGATGCATTTGGTATAGCATTTCCACCTCCTCCTGAATAAGAAACACTTGTTGGTTGAGCATTAAAAGTCCAGTTCTTAAATGTTCATTAATTAAATTTTGAGTAGCAAGGGCTGAGGCTATTTGTCCAAACACCTTGTTGATAACACTATATCTCACCTCCTACCTCCTCAGCATATCATCCTACTCCTCACTCCCAGTTCATTGTCTACCATCAGAAACTGTAAACTCTTTTACAAACCTACTGAGTATATTGTAAATAATAATTGAATTCACCATTTCTGTACATTGTGAGAAAACTGTAAATGTCTTAAAAGCAAACATTTGTTTTTAGGGTGTATATTGTTTATATGTGGATCTGTTAACATAGTACTTCACCTCAAAGGAGAGGTATTGGATCCCTACGGGGGCACTCTAAACCTATAGAATAAATATGGTAACACCTCAGATCCGCAGTGCTAGAAGGGAAATCAAACAAGCAATATGAAAAGACAAGGGAAAAAGGTGCCTCAAACAAATCAAGTTACCACATTATTAGAATCTATGGCCAGCACAGCAGAAGAAATAACAGAGAAGGAGTTCAGGATGTACATAATTAAAATGTTCTGTGAATTAAAGGATGATATAAAAGAACAAATATAAACAGCCAAAGATCATTTTGATAAAGAACTACATAAACAAATACAGGAAGCAGACGATTACTTCAAGAGGAAGATATTGGTTCTAAACAAAAACCAAACAGAAATCCTTGAAATGACAGAAACAATAAACCAAATTAAAAGTTCAATTGAAAGAATCATCAACATATTAAACCACTCAGAGGACAGGACTTCAGACAATGAAAAATAAATATATAATCTTGAAAAGAAGGTAGACCACACAGTGAAAATGGTAATAAACCATGAGTAGAAAAGTCAAGAAATACAGGAAAGTATAAAAAGACCAAATTTAAGAGCTATTAGGATAGAGGAAGGCATAGGGTTCCAAACCAAAGAAATGGAGAATCTATTCAATGAAATACTATCAGAAAAGTTTCCAAACATGAAGAATGAAGTGGAAAACCAAATTCAGGAGGCTTACAGGATGCCAAATGTACAAAATCACAACAGATTGACACCAAGGAACATTATATTGAAAATTCCTAACATACAGAATAAGGAGAGAACAATGAAGCCACGAAAGAAAGGAATCAGATTATATATAGGGGAAACCAATTAGAATATATGCAGATTTTCCAACCCAGACCCTGAACTCTAGAAGATCCTGGAACAACATATATCAAGCTCTGAAAGAAAATGGATGCCAACCAAGAATCATATTCAGCAAAATTAAGCTTTAGATTTGATGATGCAATAAAAACCTTCCATGATAAACTAAAGTTAAAAGAATTTACAGCTAGAAAACCTGTACTAAGAACACCTTCAGCAAAATATTCCAAGAAGAGTAATTGAAAAATAATGAAAATCAGCAAAGGGAGGTATTACACTGAAGTAAAAACTAATCAAAGGAGAAATCAAGTCAAGTTAAATACTGAAAATAAACAAAAATGACTGGGAATAAAAATCATATTATTAATATTAACCATGAATGTTAATGGCCTAAACTCACCAGTCAAGACACATACACTGGCAGATTGGATTTGAAAAAAAAAAGACTCAAAAATAGGCTGCCTTCAAGAAACTCATCTCATAGGAAAAGACAATCAGCCTGAAGGTGAAAGGTTGGGAAAAATCATATGATTCACATGGAATGCAGAAGCAAGGAGGGTTTCCATCCTCATATCAAATGAAGGAGACCTGAGGCCAAAGTTAATCAAAAGGGATTAAAAAAAGGATATTTCAAAATGCTTAAGGGAACCAATCATCAACAAGACATAACAATAATAAATTTATATGCCCCAAATAATGGAGTGTCTACATTCATCAAACAAACTTTTCTCAACTTCAAGAGTCAAATAGACCACAACACGATAATTCTGCATGACTTTAAATCACCTCTTTCACCGCTGAAGAGATTATCTAATAAAAGCTGAACAAAGAAACTATAGAACTCAATAATACAATCAATAACTTAGACTTAACTTACATAAATAGAATATTTCATCATTCAACAAGCAAATATACTTTCTTCTCAGCAGCACATGGATCCTTTTCTAAAATATACCATATATTATGCTGCAAAGCAACTCTTAGCAGATACAAAAAAGAAGAGATACTACCCTAAATTCTAGATCACAATGAAATGAAATTAGAAATCAATAATAAGATAAAAAATAAAAACTACTCCAGCACGTGGATACTAAATAATATGCTACTGAATGAACAATGGGTTGCAAAAGACATCAAGGAAGAGATTTAAAAATGTTTAGAGGTAAATGAGAACACTGATACAACATACCGAAATCTCTGGGACATAATGAAGACAGTACTAAGAGAAAAGTACATTGCATGAAGTTCATTCCTTAAAAGAAGAAAAAGTCAACAAATAAATGACCCAGCATTACCTAACACAAAACATAAATGACCTAACACTAGAAAAAGAAGAACAAATAAACACAAAAGCAGTAGAAAACAGGAAATAATTAAAATCAGAGGTGAAATCAATGAAATTGAAACAAAAAAAAAAATTGAAAAAATTGACAAAACAAAAACTTGTTCTTTGAAAAAATAAATAAAATTGACAAACCCTTAGCCATGCTAACAAAGAGGAGAAAGAAAACTCAAATCACTAACATATGTAATAAAAAAGGAAATATCACTACAGACAGTACAGAAATACAGAAGATAATTAGAAATTATTTTGAAAACTTTTACTCCACTACAATATAAAATATTGAAGACATTGACAAATTTCTTCAGGGATATGTGTTGCCCAAATTGAATCAGGATTGAATAAACAATTTAAACAAATCAATTCAAAGCGATGAAATACAAGATGCCATCAGAAGCCTACAAAACAAGAAAAGCCCAGGATCAAATGGATATACAGCCAAGTTTTATAAGACCTTTAAATAAGAACTAATACCAATACTCTTCAATTTATTTCAGAAAATAGAAAAAAGGGAGCACTTCCAAAATCATTCTATGAGGCCAATTTCACCCTCATTCCAAAACCAGGCAAAGACACATCAAAGAAAGAAAACTGTGGATGAATATCTCTAATGAACAAAGGTGCAAAAATTCTCAATAAAATTCTGGAAAATTGAATACAAAAACATCAAAAATATAGTGCACCATGATGAAGTCAGGGATGCAAGTTTGGTTCAACATATGGAAATCAATAAACGTGAGAATTCGAATGAGAAGATGGCGGCGAGGGGAGTACATTGCCCCCGAGTGCCGCGTCACTGTGTGGGAGTATGACGAGTCAGGACGGCTAAAGGCTATCTTGTTAGGAATTTCCAGCAATAGTGGTGTGCTCCGGAACCTGGAGGAAGGATTTCCATCGCAGGAGGATCGGCTATAGGGGCTCAAACGCAAGAGATTTGTCCGCACGGAGGGTCACGCTGCTTGTTTGGCAAATCGTCCCACAGCTAGAGTCTGCGGTGCGCACTGGGAAACGAGGAGATAGCGACACAAGGATACAGCGCTGCAGTTTCTGCAGGCTTCTGCCAGCTGTGCAAGCAGCATACTCAGTGCTGAATTCTGGGTTTGAGACGGGGAAGGAAGCGGTCCATTTAGGTTCTCCACACGGGTCAGACCACAGAGGAGACCAGCAGCCACCATCTTGGAGAGCTGATGTCACCATCCCTGTTTTCGACTGACCGCAGCTCATTCAGCCATAGAACAGGTAATTTCAGGATGCCATTCGCCTGCGGCTTACAGACAGATTACTCAGGCTCAGTGCTAAATAACCCATGGAAACTGCTTCTTGGAGCCTGCTCTTATCAGAGCATACACCAAGCACGGAGCGGCCGAGTTCCGGCTCCCGGAACTGCTCTGGCCCAGGGCTAAGGAGCCCACGGAAACTGCTTCTCGGTCCGGGTCCTGCTGAGGGCCTGTCAGGACTCACCCATTGCTTTGGTTACCCGGCAAAGGGAACGAAATGCTGCCATTCGCATAGGATACCAACGTGGCAGAGATCTGATGTCATCAGAAAGCGGCGGAGGAGAGAACTTCATCAATACCAGCGGCGACAGAAACAGTTGGTCTCCTGGTAGGGAGGGTGAGGCACAGACACCCGAGTCTCTCTCGATTTGTTGTCGAGCCAGAGGGGAGGAGCCAGGCCGCCGCCCGCGCCCGGAGCAGGCCCAGCGGCTCGCTGGCGTGGTGGTCGCATGACCCCAATTGGAGAGGGGGCGGAGCGGAGCCGACACCCGCGCCCGCAAGGTGGGCCAACCCGCTACCCAGTGGTACACGGGCGTGGTAGGAGGTGCAGGGCAGAGCCGCCGCCCGCGCCTGCAAGGTAAGCAGACCTGCGACAGACTGGCGGGTCAGGCCCAGCTGCCTGCCAGCGTGGTACACACGTCACCCCAACTGGAATAGGGGCAGAGCAGAGCCTTCGCCCGTGCCCGGATCAGGACCCGCTGGTGTGGTGGTCACGTGACCCCAATTGGAGTGGGGGCAGAGCGGAACCACCACCCGTGCCCGCAAGGTGAGCAGACCTGCGACCAACCTGCAGATCAGGCCCAGCGGTCCGCAGGCGTGGTAGGAGGGGCAGGGCAGAGCCGCCGCCCGTGCCTGCAAGGTAGGCAGACCTGCGACAGACAGGCGGATCAGGCCCAGGAGCCTGCCGGCATGGTAAACACGTCACCCCAATTGGAGTAGGGGCAGAGCAGAGTCGCCGCCCGTGCCAGGAACAGGCCCAGCAACCTGCCGGCGTGGTAGTCACAACACCCCAATTGGAGTAGGGGCAGAGCAGAGCCGCCACCCGTGCCAGAAAGGTGGGCAGACCTGCGACCGACCAGCGGGACAGGCCCAGTGGCCTGCCGGTGCGACAGACACGTCAACCCCATTTGGAGTAGGGGCAGAGCAGAGCTGCCACCCACGCGTGCAGGGTAGTCAGACCTGCAAACGACTGGCGGCTCAGGCCCGGTGGCCTGCCAGCATAGTACACTCGTCACCCCAATTGGAGTAGGGACAGAGCAGAGCCACCGCCTGCGCCCGGAACAGGACCAGTGACCTGCCGGCGTCGTAGTCACGACACCGCAATTGGAGTAAGGGCAGAGCAGAGCCGCCGCCCACAGCTGCAAGGTAGGCAGACCGCTGCCCGACCCTGCAAGGGAGACTTTTCAACTATACAAGAGCAATATAAATATATAGGGTAAAAAAACATTTCAAAAACACAACAGTTTCACCAAGCAGAAAGAAACGCAAGCAGTATGAAAAGACAAGGAAAGAAAGGATCACAAGCAATGCAGGTCAACTCAACTTTAGAAGAGGTAACAGCTGCAGCAGATGGAATGTCAGATAAAGAATTCAGGATATACATGCTTCAGATGATCTGGAGTATCAAGGAAGACATTAAACAGCAAAATCAGACAATGAAAGATCACTTCGACAATGAATTACACAAACAAATCCAGGAAGCAAAGGATCAACTATACAGGGAGATAGAGGTTATAAAAAACAAACAAACAGAAATCCTAGAAATGCAGGAAGCAATAAACCAACTTAAAAACTCAATGGAGAATACTACCAGCAGAGTAGAACACTTAGAAGATAGAACATCAGACAATGAAGACAAAGTATTTCAACTGGAAAAGAACATAGACAGCTCAGCAAGACTGTTAAGAAACCATGAGCAGAACATCCAAGAAATATGGGATAACATTAAGAAACCAAACTTAAGAGTCATTGGGATACAGGAAGGTACAGAGCTCCAAACCAAAGGAATGTGCAGTCTATTCAATGAAATAATACGAGAAAACTTCCCAGACTTGAAGAATGAGACAGAATCCCAAATCCTAGAAGCCTACAGGATGCCGAATGTGCAAAATCATAAGAGATTCACACCTAGACACATTATAATGAAGATGCCCAACATACAGAATAAGGAGAGAATTTTAAAAGCTACAAGAGAAAGGAAGCAGATTACATTTAGGGGCAAGCCAATCAGGATAACAGCTGATCTTTCAACACAGACTCTGAAAGCTAGAAGATCCTGGAATAACATATTTCAAACACTGAAAGAAAATGGGTTCCAACCAAGAATTGTGTATCCAGCGAAATTAAGCTTCAGGATGGAAGATGAAATTAAAACCTTCCACGATAAACAAAAGTTAAAAGAATTTGCATCTAGAAAACCATCTCTTCAAAACATCCTTGGCAAAACATTACAGGAAGAGGAAATGGAAAATAATAATGAAAACCAACAGTGGGAGGTAGGACAGTAAAGGGGGGGAAATAATCAAAGAGGAAAACAAACCATGTTTAGTAACAGAAATAAACAAATATGGCTGGAAGAACAACCCATATCTCAATAATAACCCTAAATGTTAATGGCTTAAACTCACCAATTAAGAGACACAGGCTAGTAGAATGGATCACAAAACAAAACCCAACAATATGCTGCCTACAGGAGACGCATTTGATAGGAAAAGACATACATAGGCTGAAGGTGAAAGGTTGGGAAAAATCATATCACTCATATGGACTTCAGAAACAAGCAGGAGTGTCCATACTCATATCAAATAAAATAGATTTCAAGCCCAAGTTAATCAAAAGGGATAAAGAGGGACACTACATACTGCTCAAGGGAACCATACACCAACAAGACATAACAATCATAAATATATATGCCCCAAACAATGGTGCAGCTATGTTCATCAAACAAACTCTTCTCAAGTTCAAGAGTCTAATAGACCACCATACAATAATCATGGGAGACTTCAACACACCTCTCTCGCCACTGGACAGATCTTCCAAACAAAAGTTGAATAAGGAAACTATAGAACTCAATAACACAATGAATAACCTAGACTTAATTGACATATAGAGAATATACCACCCAACATCAAGCAGTTACACATTTTTTCTCAGCAGCACATGGATCCTTCTCAAAAATAGATCATATATTTTGTCACAGGGCAACTCTTAGACAATATAAAGGAGTAGAGATAATACCATGCATCTTATCTGATCATAATGGAATGAAACTGAAAATCAACGATAAAAGAAGGAAGGAAAAATCATGCATCACTTGGAGAATGAACAGTAGGTTACTGAATGATCAATGGGTTATAGAACACATCAAGGAGGAAATTAAGAAATTCTTAGAGATAAATGAAAACACAGACACAACATATCGGAATCTATGGGACACATTGAAAGCAGTTCTAAGAGGAAAATTCATTGCTTGGAGTTCATTCCTTAAAAAAAGAAAAAACCAACAAATAAATGATCTCATACTTCATCTCAAAATCCTAGAAAAAGAAGAGCAAAACAACAGCAAAAGAAGTACACGGCAAGAAATAATGAAAATCAGAGCTGAAATTAATGAAATCGAAACAATTGAAAAAAATTGACAAAACTAAAAGTTGGTTCTTTGAAAAAATAAACAAAATCGACAGACCCTTAGCCATGCTAGCGAAGAGAAGAAGAGAGAGAACTCAAATTACTAGCATACGGGATCAAAAAGGCAATATCACAACAGACACTTCAGAAATACAGAAGATAATCAAAAATTATTTTGAATCCTTATACTCCAATAAATTAGAAGATTGTGAAGGCATCGATAAATTTCTTAAGTCATATGATCTGCCCAGATTGAGTCAGGAGGATATAGACAACCTAAACAGACCAATATCAATTGAGGAAATAGAAGAAACCATCAAAAGACTACCAACTAAGAAAAGCCCAGGACCGGATGAGTATACAGAGGAGTTTTACAAAACCTTTAAAGAGGAACTAATACCAATACTTTTCAAGCTACTTCAGGAAATAGAAAAAGAGGGAGAACTTCCAAATTCATTCTACGAGGCCAACATCACCCTGATACCTAAACCAGACAAAGACACTTCAAAGAAAGAAAACTACAGACCAATATCTCTAATGAACCTAGATGCAAAAATCCTCAAAAAAATTCTGGCGAATCGGATACAAAAACATATCAAAAAAATTGTGCACCATGATCAAGTAGGATTCATCCCTGGGATGCAAGGCTGGTTCAATATACGGAAATCAATAAATGTTATTCACCACATCAATAGACTTAAAAATAAGAACCATATGATCATCTCGATAGATGCGGAAAAAGCATTCGACAAAGTACAGCATCCCTTTATGTTCAAAACTCTAGAAAAACTAGGGATAACAGGAACATACCTCAATATTGTAAAAGCAATCTATGCTAAGCCTCAGGCTAGCATCATTCTGAATGGAGAAAAATTGAAGGCATTCCCTCTAAAATCTGGAACAAGACAGGGATGCCCTCTCTCTCCACTTCTCTTCAACATAGTTCTCGAAACACTGGCCAGAGCAATTAGACAGACGAAAGAAATTAAATGCATCAAAATAGGAAAAGAAGAACTCAAATTATCACTATTTGCAGATGACATGATTCTATACCTAGCAGACCCAAAAGGGTCTAAAAAGAAACTATTAGAGCTAATAAATGAATTCAGCAAAGTGGCAGGATATAAAATCAACACGCATAAATCAAAGGCATTCCTGTATATCAGCGACAAATCCTCTGAAATGGAAATGAGGACAACCACTCCATTCACAATATCCACAGGAAAAAAAAATAAAATACTTGGGAATCAACCTAACAAAAGAGGTGAAAGACTTATACAATGAAAACTACAGAACCCTAAAGAGAGAAATAGAAGAAGATCTTAGAAGATGGAAAAATATACCCTGTTCATGGATAGGCAGAACTAACATCATCAAAATGGCGATATTACCAAAAGTTCTCCATAGGTTTAATGCAATGCTAATCAAAATCCCAACGGCATTTCTTGTAGAAATAGAGAAAGCAATCATGAAATTCATATGGAAAAATAAAAGACCCAGAATAGCAAAAACAATGCTAAGCAGGAAGTGTGAATCAGGCGGTATAGCCATACCAGACTTCAAACTATACTACAGAGCAATAGTAACAAAAAAAGCATGGTACTGGTACCAAAACAGGCAGGTGGACCAATGGTACAGAATAGAGGACACAGAAACCAATCCACAAAACTACAACTATCTTATATTTGATAAAGGGGCTAAAAGCATGCAATGGAGGAAGTATAGCATCTTCAACAAATTTTGCTGGGAAAACTGGAAATCCATATGCAACAAAATGAACCTGAATCCCTTTCTCTCGCCATGCACAAAAGTTAATTCAAAATGGATCAAGGAGCTTGATATCAAATCAGAGACATGCCGTCTGATAGAAGAAAAAGTTGGCTCCGATCTACATACTGTGGGGTCAGGCTCCAAATTCCTCAATAGGACACCCATAGCACAAAAGTTAATAACTAGAATCAACAAATGGGACTTACTCAAACTAAAAAGTTTTTTCTCAGCAAAAGAAACAATAAGAGAGGTAAATAGGGAGCCTACACCCTGGGAACAAATCTTTACTCCTCACACTTCAGATAGAGCCCTAATATCCAGAGTATACAAAGAACTCAAAAAATTAGACAATAAGAAAACAAACCACCCAATCAACAAATGGGCCAAGGACCTGAACAGACACTTCTCAGAGGAGGACATACAGTCAATCAACAAGTACATGAAAAAATGCTCACCATCTCTAGCTGTCAGAGAAATGCAAATCAAAACCACCCTAAGATACCATCTCACTCCAGTTAGATTAGCAGCCATTATGAAGTCAAACAACAACAAGTGCTGGCGAGGATGTGGGGAAAAGGGTACACTTGTACATTGCTGGTGGGACTGCAGATTGGTGCAGCCAATTTGGAAAGCAGTATGGAGATTTCTTGGAAAGCTGGGAATGGAGCCACCATTTGACCCAGCTATTCCCCTTCTTGGTCTATTCCCTAAAGACCTAAAAAGAGCATGCTACAGGGACACTGCTACATCGATGTTCATAGCAGCACAATTCACAATAGCAAGACTGTGGAACCAACCTAGATGCCCTTCAATAGACGAATGGATAAAAAAAAAAATGTGGCATTTATACACAATGGAGTATTACTCTGCATTAAAAAATGACAAAATCATAGAATTTGCAGGGAAATGGATGGCATTAGAGCAGATTATGCTAAGTGAAGCTAGCCAATCCCTAAAAAACAAATGCCAAATGTCTTCTTTGATATAAGGAGAGTAACTAAGAACAGAGTAGGGATGAAGAGCAGGAGAAGAAGATTAACATTAAACAGGGATGAGAGGTGGAAGGGAAAGAGAGAGAGAAGGGAAATTTCATGGAAATGGAAGGAGACCCTCAGGGTTATACAAAAGTACATACAAGAGGAATTGAGGGGAAAGGGAAAATAATACAAGGGGGAGAAATGAATGACAGTAGAGGGGGTAGAGAGAGAAGAGGGGAGGGGAGGGGAGGGGAGGGGAGGGGGGATAGTAGAGGATAGGAAAAGCAGCAGAACACAACAGACACTAGTATGGCAATATGTAAATCAATGGATGTGTAACTGATGTAATTCTGCAATCTGTATATGGGGTAAAAATGGGAGTTCATAACCCACTTGAATCAAAGTGTGAAATATGATATATCAAGAAATTTGTAATGTTTTGAACAACCAACAATAAACAATTTAAAAAAAATAAAAAATAAAAAAAATTTTAAAAAAAGAAATCAATAAACGTAATTCATCACGTCAATAGACTTAGAGGTAAGAATCATATGATCATCTCAATAGGTGCAGAAAAAGCATTTGACAAATACAGCACCCATCCATGTTCAAAACACTAGGAAAACTAGGGATAAGAAGAAATATCTCAACATTGTAAAAGCTATATATGCTAGACCCTAGGCCAACATTATTTTAAATGAAGAAAAATTGAAAGCATTCGCTCTAAAAACTGAAACAAGACAGGAATGCCCTCTTTCACCACTTCTATTTAACGTAGTTCTGAAACACTGGCCAGAGCAATTAGACAGAAGAAATAAATTAAAGGGATACAGATAGGATAAAAACAACTAAAATTAGCACAATTTGCAGATGATATAATTATATACTTAGAAGACTCAAAACATTCCCCCAGAAAACTTCTAGAACTAGTAAATGAATTCAGCAAAGTAGCAAGATACAAAATCAACACCCATAAATCAAAGGCATTTCTGCATATCAGTTACAAGTCCTCTGAAAGGGAAATGAAGAAAAACTACCCCAATTACAATAGCCCCCCATCCAAAAAAAAAAAAAACTTGGGAATCAACCTAATAAAAGAAGTGGAAGAATTCTACAATGAAAACTACAGAACCCTAAAGAAACAAATTAATGAAGACCTTAGAAGATGGAAAGATCTTCCTTGTTCTTGAATAGGTAGAATAAATATTATCAAAATGACTATACTACCAAAAGCACTATACAGATTTAATCAATTTCAATCAAATGCCCCTATGAAATTCCTCAGAGAAACAGAAAAAGCAGTTATGAAATTATCTGGAAAGATAAGAGACCCAGAATAGCTAAAGCAATCCTTAACAAGAAGAGTGAAGCAGGTGGCATCGATATACCAGATCTTAAACTATACTACAGAGCAATAGTAACAAAAACAGCATAATATTGGCCAAAATATAGATTCATAGACCAATGGTACAGAATAGAGAATAAAGAGACTATCCCACATAATTACAGTTATATTAGGCAAAGGCGCCAAAAACATACATTGGAGAAAAGATAGCCTCTTCACCAAATGCTGCTGGGAAAACTTGGAAATCCATATGCAACAAAATGAAATTAAAACCCTATCTCTCACCATGCACCAAACTTTACTCAAAGTGGATCAAGGACCTAGGAATTAAACAAGAGACCCTGTGTCTAATAGAAGAAAAAGTAGGCCCCAAACTCCATCATATTGGATTAGGCCCCCATCTACTTCCTTAATAAGACTCCTATAGCACATTCTTAATTTTAATTCTTGTGCTATAGGAGTCTTATTAAGAATTAATAAATGAGATGGATTCAAACTAAAAAGCTACTTCTCAGCAAAGAAACAATCAGTTACGTGAATAGAGAGTCTACACCTTGGGAGCAAATTTTTACCACTTGCACATCAGAAAGAACACTAATCTCTAGGGTATATAAAGAATGCAAAAAGCTAAGCACCAAAAAAAAAAAAAAAACCAAAAAAACAACAGTCAAATCAATAAATAGGCCAAGGAACTGAACAGATACTTCTCAGAATGTGATATATGATCACAATAAATGTATGAAAAAATTTTCAACATCTCTAGCAATTAAAGAAATGCAAACCAAAACTACTCTAAGATTTCATCTTACTCCAATCAGAATGGCAGTTATTAAGAATACAAACAATAAGTATTGGCAAGGATGTGGGGGGAAAGGCACACTCATACATTGCTGGTTAGCCTACAAAATGGTGCAGCCAATATGGAAAGCAGTATGGAGATTTCTTGGAAAACTGGGAATGAAACCACCTTTGATCCAGCTATCCCAATCCTCAGTCTATACCCAAAGGACTTAAAAGCAGCATAGTACAGGGACATAGCAACATCAGTGTTTATTGAAGCACAATTCAAATAGCTAAACTGTGGAACCAACCTAGATGCCCTTTAGTAGATGAATGGATAAAGAAAATGTGGTATATATACACAATGTAATATTACTTAGCAATAAAAGAGAATAAAATCATGGCATTTGAGGTAAATGGGTGGAGTTGGAAAATATCATGCTAAGTGAAGTTAGCCAATCCCAAAAAAAACAAATGCTGGATGTTTTTTCTGATATAAAGATGCTGATTCATAATGGCTTTGCGGGGTGGAGGGGGAGCATGGGAGGAATGGAGAAACTTTAGATAGGGCAATGGGATGGGAGGAGAAGGGATGGGTTATGTGGGTAGGAAAGATGATGGAATGAGATGCACATCATTACCCTCAGTACATGTATGAAGACACATATAGTATGAATATATTTTATATACAACCAGAGATATAAAACATTGTGCTCTATAATTGTAGTATGAATTGTAATGCATTCTTCTGACCTATATAAAAATTAGAATAAAAATTTAAAAAATAAGCATAATTGGTAAACATGAATTCTTGTTTTACTTTTAATGGTTCTACATTTTATACACATAGACCCTTAATTAACATAGGTCAACTATCAATCACTCCTTCTTACTTTTTACTTATCTGACTTCTCTCCTCTAAGTAATTCATGTAAATAAAAGATATGTATGTAAGTAAAAAATATCTTAAAAAATAACACATCCACAACAGAAGGATTTCTGCATCAACAACCAAAAAGGTACACTGAAGCTCTCTTGACAAAAGTGAGACTTCACTGGAGATTTTATTTTTTTATTGTTTCATATTTAGATATTTAAGGAGATAATTACAGTTTTCTATAAAAGCACAAGCAATGGCTTCAGTATGCAAAAGCATAGTGGGAAAGAGTTTCTCTATTTATTTTCTAATAAAGCATAGGTAGGGATCTCAGAATAGAAAGTCTACTGAAAAAAAATCAATTGCAGAGCTAACTGAAAAATTCTTCAAATACTTTGAAATTAAGCAATGCAGCTCTAAAAATCATGGGTTAAAGAAAAAGTCACAATAAATAAGAAAATGTTTTCTTTTTAACCATTGCCTAAATTTTCTCCACTACAACACAGCCAAAAACAACTGGTGAGACTCAGCTAACATTTGGATTCAACTTTTAAAATCACACTTCACTTCTGATTTTTAGATACAGAAGAAAAAAAATCATCCTTCCAAATTTATAGAGTACACTGACCCAAAATTCTGGATTTAACATCTGAGCATAAGCAACTGAAAGAGACAAAGATCTTTAGCTTAATTGGTCAATTAAAACCTGGATTCTACTTTAGCTTGCACTGAATGATGATAAAATATCAGAAGCAATTGATGTAATGTAGAGAAAGGAATCCTAAATCTCATAGAAAAATGAATGTTTTCATATATTTATCATGTCAGGCTTATTACCGACCTACTATTACAAGCATGAACACAGTTTCCGAAGAAGAGGACCGAGGAATATGTAGAAAATGGGAGCAAAAGTGTCCTACTGGAGAACCCCACTGGCTCTCCTTTATAATCCAGTGATGAGGGTCAGAGGTGCTTGCATTAAAATGAGTTCAAGGTAGTGGGATCTTAAAATAGTAGATCTATTGTAGCAAAACCCAGTCTAAGTTTAATAAGCAGAAGGGTCAACAGAGAAAGTTTTCCGTAAGGAAAACCACCAGGTCCACCACTGGGAATCAAGTGAAAATGTGTTCTAAGTCTGAATTGACTTTACTGTTTGACAAGTCCATCCAGTTGATATTCCCTTATCTTTAAGTGACAAATAAGAATAGTTATGCATTAATCCTGGACCCATAGAATGAGGCTATTATAATGGAAAGGTGATGTGAGACCCTCTAACATCATATCTCCCCACAAAAACAGTAAACAGAGAATAGGAAATCTCATTGACTAATATCAAAGGGTTTGAAAGATCCAGGTTGAGAGTTTTGTTAGATCTCCAAATAAATCGCTGATTTGATGTGTGACAGAGATAGTTTGTTCGTGGGAAATGACGATGAAATATGGTGAACTTAGTTCAATAACAGCTCTTACTACTAGTGATGTCCTCGGTGTAGTGTTTATCCTGGGGCAAACTGACACTGACCTTAGTAGGCAATTCAGGACTATTTACCTAACAAGTGGTTATTATTTCCCTATATGAATAAAATGAGAAACCAGAAATAATTTGTTTCCAGGTAGCAGACAGAAGTATGCCTTCACTCGTACATTAGTGACATATTCCCTAGTTCACTTCATGCTATTTAGTTCTTGGATAAGAGGTATTCAAAATGCCTCAACAAAATATAGACACATTAGAGAGAAAATATATATTAAAGATACTTAGGGACTTTGGATTTCAGTGAATTTTCTAGATATATTCTCTTCTCATGCAAATAATTACCTCAAAAAGAAATAAAAATTTTAGTGCATTTTTCTTCCTACCAGTTAGAGATAAAATGATTTATAAGATCCTGGGTGTTGAGGACAGACTACACCATTACAGAGCAATAGCATTTGATATGTATTCTATCTAGAAGAATCATGAAATTACCAATACAGTGACCCTGGAAATCACAAATTCAGTTGTTTCCACATAACTATAGAACTACACGTCAGGACCCTGTTCTCTGCAGGGTATAGGTACTACTGTGCCCTATAGCTGCCTGAAATGATGGATTGTACCACACCCTGTAAAATAGTAAAGGCACAAGTAATGACATGACAATCAATGGCTTATAGTGGTCCCATAAGTTTATAATGGAACTTGAAAATTCTTACCACCTAGTGATATCATAGCCTTTGTAAAGTTGCAGTGCAATGCATGACACACATGTTTGCAGGGATGCTGATGTAAAGAAGCCTACCAAACTGACAAGCATTAAAAGCATGAACAAATCATACATAGTTCATAACACTTAACAATGATACTAAATGGGCATTTTTAACCTAAAAGGCAGGTTGAAGCACACTGAGTATGAGAACAAGGAGTTCATTACAGCCAATATGAGGATGATTACCCAGCGGGGAAAGGGGACCTCCAGTGACATTCAAGGGTTCTGGGCCTTTATAAAGTAAAAAAGAACAGCAGCAACAACAAAAGAGATTAGAGGAAACCAGTTATTACAATTGCATTGGTTGACAAGAACAACAATGCAGGGTGTGGATTGTTGGTTCATCATTTATGTTATATATTCCAGGTAAGAGTTGTGATAAAAAGGAAAAGACTTTCACTAAGGTTGTTTATTATATTGACAGCATCAGGGAGTCTGCAGAAAACTGCTATGCTAGGTCAGAATGACCTGGGTGATTGTGGCTAAAGAATTTTTGTGATTTTGTTTTAATTGTGTGTGTGTGTGTGTGACATTTTAAACCCTTTCTCAGTATGTTATTTAGTTTTATTTATTTACTTTACTATACTTTTATCACTATTTTTCAGTGTACTCCTTTTATTTATAAAAATCATGTTTACTCTAATACACAATATATGTTATGCTGGCAGCAACAGCAAGAGGCCACATCAAGTGATTGATCTATAAACCATATAAGATTATGTAAATCAACCTTATGATGTTTGCATGAGGATAAAATCACCTAACAATATGCTTCTCAGAATGTATCTCCATTGTTAATTGCCTCATAACTATAACTCAGTTTTGTTCTTTCCCTAGACTTTACCAACTCAGCATATTTCTTTTTCCTTTTAAGTCAAGAATTTTCATCTTTTCATCTAAAAGAAGCACTTTATGACTCCTTCTTGGCATATCCAAATGAATAACATCACTACTTAGGCATTTTGATGCCATTAATAAGTGAAATAAGGGTTACTTGAACATAAGCATTGGTGTTATGATACCTGCTCTGATAATTGAGATTACTATTAAGTAACTAACAGGCAGGTAACATAGATAGTATGGATATACTGCACAAAGGGATGACTCCTGTCCTTGGAAGGACTAAGTGGGATGGTGAAGGATTTCCTCACACTGCTCATAGCAGCATGCAGTTTAAAATTTATAAACTGCTTATTTCTGCAAATTTCCATTTAATATTTTTTAGATCAGAGTTGACAGTGGGTATCTTAATCTGCAGAAAGTAAAACCATGTATAAGTGGGGACTTTTGTACAAAGCTTAGTAACTTTCTTGTCTCCTATTCTTTAATAGAAGCTGGCTTTGAAGATTGGATTTATAATTTCATACATTATAAACTACCGAGTAGAATTTGACTGAATTAGGAAAGGAAAGACCACCATCTTGGGTTTATCTAGGTGATATTGTGGAGAAGGTAAGTGGATCTTTCTTTGGAAAAAATGGATGGTTTTATTAGGCTGGGGATGTTATTCTGGTATTACTGCCCTATTTGGGTAGTAAAAGTACATGTGGAAGTGTGTATATGGATATTGAGTACTCAAACAGTGGAGTGGTCAGTGAAGAATACTGTGGAGTTTGTTTGATTTTTTTTCTCTGGGGTGTTTTGATTTTTTTTCTCTGGGGTGTTTCTCATATTGACAATAATTGTCTAGAGATTAACTTGCATACGTTCAGTGAATTCTTGTATTTGGACAGAAAACGTAAAGTCTATCTCCCTGTTGCTCTTTCAGCTAGCAATAGCAGTCACAAAGAAGTTACTGCTAAGAGGAAACTTAAAAAAAAAGAAAAGAAAGGAAGGAAGGAAGGAAGGAAGGAAGGAAGGAAGGAAGGAAGGAAGGAAGGAAGGAAGAAAGAAAGAAAGAAAACTTCAGTGGTCAGATTCAGCAATCCAGTATCTAGTGACCACTTTGTGGGTATTGGAAGGCCAGGCATGGGCAATGGCTTTTTTATTTGAGGCACAGTTTCAATAAAGTAGTTTGCTCTAGATATCAATACCTCCTGGGAAAGCTCCACATCTACTTCTTCAGCCATCTTGATGAATTTGTAAACATCTAATTTCCTGTATTAAATCCATTCCCCTTAAATGTGCAAATGGATAATATTTCTTGTGCTAATCTCATTTCCTTACCTCTATATTCAATTCTCCCCTCACCTATATCCTCTGGTTCTTCATGTACTCCCTTTTCAAAAGACACAGTATTTTTTCATGTCTCAGGTTGGAGCATATATCATTGAAATTGCCTCAATATCCCTCTTTACCATCTGTAAAATATGTTCTCCCTCTTAAAGCAAATACATTTTTATGACAACTTTCCTGCAGAATAGTATTTGTTCTTTGACATTATCAAAGTTGTTTTTACACATCCATAGAGCACATACATCACTCATGCTGTCATTATATGTTCAAATTTCTTTCCCTGTATTAACTTTAAAATTTGTTGGTAGGAAAGCCTATAACCTATTAGCTTTAGTATGTCTCACTACCTAGGGCAAATTCAGGTACATGGTAATAATCCTACATTGAAATCCTAAATATTTTTCTTTATGTGTACCTGAAGGGATACTTTATTAGTTTTAAGTGGTATTTATATTATTATCTTGACTACTTTAAAAATCTTTATTGTACTTTACTTTGTTATTATTTTAAAAAATTGTTATTTAACTTTAATGTTAGTATTCTATCTTAATTTAGTGATTAAAGAGCTGGAAAGAAAAATTATGATTCAAATCAGAATCCATTTCTAATTCTAGTTAGATGTTAGTTCAAGTGGCTGAGGTGGTATTGGTATTATGGGACAGGAGAGGTAGTTGTTTTTAAAATAGAAAGTTACCACAATATGCCAGGCTTCAAAGTTATTGGTAGGAGGGAGTCATTTAAATGAGGAGGGTGATCTGCCAGTAGCCAGTGAGGTTTTCAAGTCGTCTCCACTGAAGCCACAGATGGCATTTATGGGCAACCACAGGAAACGATGACAGACATACTGTAAAAACTGGATGAAAGCCAAGACACCAGTATGTTCACAGGTGTGTGAAACAGCAAATTTGTAAAAGAAATAACTGTAACAACAGGCTTTAATTTAAAGGTGAATCCATGCCTCACAGACCTTAAATTGATGAACTACACTTATATTGATAGTGTTTGATTTCTCAGGCAGGAACTATTGGGTAGGATTTACCAAAGAGGTCACTCTGTTTTTTGTTTTTAACATTTTTTAAGTTGTCAATAGAGCTTTATGTAATTTATTTTTATACGTGGTGATGAGAATCAAACCTAGTGCCTCACATGTGCTAGGCAAGCACTCTACCACTGAGCCACAAACCCAGCTCCTTCACTCTGTTTTTGTTGATGTCAGCAAGAAAGGTCAATTGGTTTCTTCCTTTTAGTAAAGTTGTGTAGGTCTGGAACATGAATTCCAGAAAACTGACAACAAGTACTGAAAGATCAGATTGATACGCATGCTAAAAGGATCCCAATGACAATTAAAAGCATGCTTTGAAAGTGAAAGCCAAAGGAAGGTTTTCAAAGCAAGCAGGATATGACCATGAAACAGCTAAGTGGGTTACAAAAAGATGGACCATTGTAAGTGAATGAGGCAATGAATGGGTCCCTGCTCTACACTGGGGTTTTTCAATGATTGATAGGACCATTCATGAAGATTGAGAATTGTGCAGGGTCATAATATGAGTGGTGAAGAGAATTGCTTTGTCTGCCCTGGTGCCAGGAAAAAACCTCCATAAAAGAAGATCCTGACCAGAATAAATAGTGAAACAATGCTCTCAAAATTTTCTATCTAAACGTGCATTAAGAGATAACATAGCAATGAATAGTGCAGCCTTCGGGGTCAGATCTTCCTCCTGTTGAATTCTGTATGTGCTTAACTTTGTTAAGTTATTTAACTATTCGAAATCTATGTTTCCTTTTGTAGAAATTGTGGTAATGCAATTAATATCTGAATGTTGGTTCTAATTGCTGAGTACAAAGTACTTTTAATGCATGTTTACAATTGGTTCCATGGTTTCATTTTAGATATCTGTAGCTCTTTATTTATTTATTTATTTTACCTTACATATTTTTGAATTAATAGAACTCTTTCAGGTGAAATTAAGGTTAAGTATTTTAACTGGGTGAATGCCATCATTTGTTGTAGTAAAATTCCTGGAAGCCATGCATACAGAACAAGGCTAATACTATCATTTACAAAATAATTTCATAAACTTTTCTTGTTTTGAGGTGTCCTTCATTAACTCGGTCATTGACCCTCAAATTACTGAACTTTTAATCTATTTAAAACTAAATATTTCTGTACTCTTAAAATGCAATTCTAGTTACTTTCATTATATAGTCACAGAAAATTTAATCCCTATTAAATTGAGTTGCCACTTCACTTGATAGTTCTTTGAATCATATTTACTCAAGGAAGAAGGTTAAGTTTTTCTAAGGCCAAGTATTTTTATATTAATTAAACTTAAATTGCAGCTGTAGAATCTCTGAGAGATCTGGATCATTCGGAGGAAGGTCACTATTAAGTTTAGTGTTTGCTCAGACTCAAGATTAGCTAAATTTTTGGCTGTAAAAATGTTACTAGTCAGAAATTGTACAGTTGAATTATAATACAATATGCAAAAAAATGAATATAATCAACAAAATTTATGAAGAGTAATGTCATATTGATTAAGCACTTCTATAACCTTTCTTTAGATTACTCTCAAGCAGACATTCTGAAAAATCAATGACAAACTAAGAATCAAATAAAGGAAATCTTTACAACATTCTCATTGATTTTGGAAAGGGCTTAGAGGTTTAAAGCCCATCAAAGGTCCCAGTAGGATGTTTTGATCCTCACTATCAGAGAAGTAGTTAAAATACAAGTAAAGGTAAAATAAAAATTTTAAATGATTATTGTATATGGAAAGAATTTAAATGAAGAAGAAAGTGTCTATCTAATGAACTTCCCCTTAAAACTCTGGATTCTAGCATATTTTTTCAAGTCAGTATGATATTACAGTTTGCACTATGTGCCGAAAAAATGTGTTAATTTTATAATTGATCCCTATATATGTATATTTATAATGCTTTTAAATATACAGGTATATGCATATACTCATATATTTAGTTTATGTGCTATAAAAACACATGCAATCTTCACCCACATTACCATGTAATCTCTACTTCGAAACTAAGTTTGCACTGCAGATGTCAAAATATACACGTAGCTTATGGCATAGAATATATCTCTGTATACAACATTAGTGTCAATGCTGTATGAAAATGTTAATGTTAATTATTACTTTCACAGTATATGTATAGAAACACTAAAGAATACATGAACGTATGTATAAACAATCATAGAAGCTCTAAGCTTTAAATAAAACATTCATAACTTGAGCATTTTAAAGAACATTTAAAGTGGAAAATATTACAGAAATGTATTTTTATCATTTAAATTTCTAAGAAAGTTAAGATATTTTCAACTTTGAGAAGTAAACTAAAGAGAATAAAATCAATGACCAAAAATTTACATATATCTCCATTTTCTGCTTTCTCATGTGTGTCATGGATGCTAACAGAATGAGAGACACACAGCAGGACTGAGATCCACAGTTGATACTGGAAGTGCTCCTGATGGTGCCACCATGATGGCCAGCCCCACTTCCCTTAGGTGCATCTCTTGTTCTAAAGATCTCCCCGTCCAGCCCAATTCCAACGTACTATGACCCAGCATGGAACTAACTACAACAAAAGGATCTGGAGACTCCATCACATTCTACATAAAATCTTCCATTAATCCTCTGCAACCTTGATCACCTTCTTCTCACAGAAGCAAGGAGAACAGGACTTCTCATGAAAATATGTGCTGACAGAGAAAAGGGCCTGAGATGTGGCAGAATATAATGGAAGAAAGGCAAAAGCAGCTCAGGATATGGCAACCAGGAATCAGAGAGAGAAAGCTTAGTTTACCAGACACAAAATATAAACCCCAAAGTCACACCCCCAGTAATCTACTTCCTCCAACCACAACCTACCTGCCTGTAGTTACCATCTATTGAATCCATCAGTGATTTGGTTACAACTCTCATAATCAAATCAACTTGCCTCTGAACATTCTTGTCTCACCCACGAACTTTTGGGGGACATCATATATCTAAAACAAAACATATATATTCACATATACACACATATGCACACCACATACACTACTTCAAGCCATGTAGAAAATAATAGGATAAAATGTGAAAATTAAAGTTGTCAAAAAACTAAGGAATCCACAGGTTTTTTTTTTCCCCAGAAATTTGCCAGTAATGGAGAGTAATTTTTGTTTTTAATTTTGTTTTAGTTAATTAGAAAATTATTCTAATTTTCCAATTCATTTGCAAATTTATTTTTCTCATGTAAATACATATTAACTCTAAGTTGTAAATGGAGTCAGTGAAATGGAAATAACAAAGATTTTGTCATCAACACTATTTGTCAACTAAGTGTAACAACTATGAAATGCAATGTTCTTTAAATATCACCCATGAAACTGTAAAAGAATAGTGGCCACACAGAGATCCCGAGATGACTGACAAATCATGCTAAGACGTGGGGGTGCAGCAAGTACCATCTGTGCGAAACTGGGCCTCACAGACATTAAAGAACATAATCAGCAGCTTATGGAGTAAATGCCACATAAGCTGCTCTCTGAGTGAGACCCACCTTGACATGGCAGTAGAAAAGGAGAATATTGTAATGTAAAACCCTGTATTTATATAAATCATTTCCTTGAAAAGCTCTTAAATCCTTAACAGATCCTGAGCTCATCAATCCTTAAATTCCAATGGAGTAAGAATTATAGAGGCATGTAATCCTCAAAATAATTATTTAGTGATCCAAGAAAGACAATTTTATAGAGGCCCCCTCTGCTTTATGAATAGTTATGTGATCTTGATAAGGGGATTACTTTTGTTAGAAAAACTCAATCTCCAGAGCATTTGGAACAAAGAGCACAGGGATTTATCCTGTTTTACTATACGTACTTTCATAAGGTGCCTTAAATCCTTTTTAAACTCTGTGGTAAATAAACAAAGGCAAGATCAGGAATGGGGAATTATTACATTTAAGTGGAATCTGTGATAATTCATATGAGAGCACAAGTTGGCCAGTCATACTTATTGGGAATGCTCATTTTCCTAAACATCAAATTTGTCATATGTGATGTTGCTAATACATCTGATTTATCCTTAGTATATTTGCATTTCTATCCCTTGTTAATGTCACTATCAGAAGCAGAGGTCCACTCAGCATCCCTGTCCAACAATTTCCCAACCAGCTCTACCACCCTGAGAATGCAAGTTTATAGACAGTAAAAAACTGTGTTTTCATTGAGGAGTATCTAGGTATTAAATATCTCTCTGCCCATGACAGAGACTGAATACATTGAACAAGAAGTAAAACAACCTCCTTTTCTTCTGTCTTGCAAACTTACAACTCATTCCACATTTTCAACTAGTTACTCTATTTTATTTATATACAAGTCTTTCTTCTTTAAGAAATTATTTGTCTCATTTTTTCCTCTTGATTATATGTCCTTCCATTATCTTTTTTATTGAAAATTCAATCAAACTTACAAGATGAAAACTGAAAGTTCAAATGAACCATAATGCTTTCTTATTCCATGTTCCTTAAAAACCGATTTCTCTTGTCAATTTTTACTTGGATTTATATTTTATTCATTAAATAATAATTTATCATTATAAAATTGTATAAAATATACCAGTATGTTTATTTATTTTTTTTTAAATTACAGCCTGGCACAGTAGCATATGCCTATAATCCCAGTTACTCAGGATATTAAAGCAAGAGGATTGCAAGTTCAAGGCCAACCTGGGTAACCTAGCAAGATACTTGTTTCAAAATAAAATTATAAAAAGGGATGTGATAGGTATATAACTCAGTGGTAGAAAGCCTTTGTGTTGCATTTGTGAGGTAGTAGGTTCAATCCCCACTACCATACACATACAAAAGTATGATAATAAGCAAGGGAGAATAATTTTTATATAGCACAGAAGAGTGTACCACTAAGAAATTACCTTACTGACCTTTAAAGATTATCAATTTATGTGGAAGTTCAGACAAAATTTTTAAATAGAAATCAATGCAAAAGAGAAAAAATGGACACAAAATATATTTAAAAAATGGGTTATATTCTTATTTTAGTTTTTGGTGAAAATTGTTGGATTTAATTTTGCTTGATTATAAACAAGCAAAATTTAATAATAAAATGAAAAATTGAATGAACTGTTGAATTATAACTATTTCACCATAACTAAGTATATTTATTCCTCACACTTCTCTGCAAATCAATGAAAAAAAAAAGTCCAAAGTCATGATTTGAAAATGTTCTATATTAGATTATATCAATTTTTAAATAATTAGAAAAACATGAAATTCAGAAAATAACTTTTTTCCATCTCCTTAATCACTTTTATCTTCTATGAAAAACATATAATTTTTTGCCCTTGTTTCTATATAAATCTTTAGTGCTCATGAATCGGTGAAAGGATGGATAGGTGAAAGGATTAATAAATATTGCTCACTGGTACTTATACCATGGCTTCTATATTTCAAAATTTACTTATCTTATTTACCCTTCACCTTGTTGAGTTTTATCCTTATTTTATTTTCAAAAAGGAGCTCAACAATTTTTTTATCTTTCATTCAAGAATATTTAATACTGCCTTAACATGGAGAATCTCTAGACAGTATATATGCCCTACAGATCACCAGAATTTTTTAAGTAACCCTCACTACATACAGATATTGCACTGATGTGTAGAATCTGAGTTCCAGTACATGAAAAAACATTTGAAGAGGCAAAATATAATCAATAAACTAAATAAGAGCTTTATGTGGATATAGTACTTAATATGAGTATTTTATATAAAAATAACTACAAAATATAAATATAGATAAACTCCCTCTATAAAGACAGCCTCTATGTCTCTCAATATTATAAATGATTTGGAAATATGTAGAGATCAAGAAGACCCTATAAAGAAGCCAGGGTGACCAACCCAAACTTTTTTTTTAGATAAAGATAATGACAGTGATTTCATACCATTAATCTTTCCCAATTTACAGAATAAGGTAAAATCAGGCCTTTATTATGGCAAATATAATACATTGAAAATAGCATGGCAAGATTTTTTTTTCAAATACATTGCAGTATTTTTAACTATATCACCAGGGTATACAGTAGAACTCCAGGAATTATTGGTCTTTGTGCCCTTTGACTAACATGTCATCCTACCCTTCTTGACCACTGCCATTTTTCCTTCTGCTTTTATGAATTTGGCATAGTATGTTCTTGATATAAATGATATCATTCAATATTTCTCTTCCTGTATCTTGGTTCTTATTATTGGTTCAGAAGATTGATATTAAACTTTCTTGATATACACATACTCTGTTAACATGTAGAGATAAAGGATGTGGGAATGAGCTTGATTTCAGTGATCACTTTACAATGCATACATAGATCAAGACTTCAAATTGTACAATCTAGAAAATATATAATTTTATGTGTCAATGATATCCCAATAAATCTATCATTTTTTAAAACAATGATTTCTTCTCAAGACATTGGTCAATAGAAACTAATGACTTGTTTAAAAGGACATAATATGCAAAAGCACTCTCAGGAAAACTTGCAAACCTGCAAGGTCAAATGAGTTATGACTATAAGAAAAACTTAAGAACTATAGGGGAAAATGAGTCATAGGAATTTTGTACTGATGTTCTTTATTCTTTAATTATTTTATTTATGAATATGTAGATCTATTCCTGTATATTAAAATGGAATTTGAACTGAAATTAATTTAACATATCCAATACATATTTTTGTTAGAAACACACTCAGTTCAGGTAGAGTGAGATAGCTGAATTTCTTTTAGTGATTTTGAAATATAAAAGAGAAGAGTTTTGCATATAAGAAAATAGTGCTAAATTAAATAGAAGCTGCCTATTGTATAATGCAACACTAGATAAATAATCAGATCACTTGATTTTAATTTTGAAGATCAATTACTTGCTTATCAGTTACTAGGTCTCTGCCAATCATTCAACCTCTTTGGGGTCACACTTTTTCTAAGATTTATCTCCCAGTGTTATTGTGAAAGTTGAAAAACACAATGGTAATGAGGACACTTTGTAAAGAGTAAATATTTTAAGAAATAATTTTCAGTATAAGAAATAATAAGTTTTGCATTTCAGCAAAAATATGTGCTGAAAAATAAAAAAATGCAGAATGTTTTTGTATGTTTCGTAAAGCTATAATTTCATAAAATTACTTATGTCTTTTTTATTTAAAGAAGTTTTAAGACTAGATGAAATATATTTTGTTCTTTATTTTCTATTTCATCTGTCAATAGAAGCAACCATGCTAATGTAAAAACAGAATTAGTTGTTAAACAAAGTCTGTAAGATTTTATATTTTCTACATAGAAATAAAATAATTTCTATCATTGTGAGAATCATTTATGTGAAAAAATCATTTCAGTTTGTACCCTAATTATCTAATTAATCTACTTATTTTCTCCAAAAATGTTGTCTCAAAAAGCCAATAAAAAGAGCTATAAATGCAAATTTAAGGAAAAATATTTCTAATTTCTCTTAATTTCAATTGTCATATATTGTCTTTGATCACATGAGTTAACTAGAAGGAGTATATTATTTTACCCAAATATTCTGTGAATATCAGTATGCAAGTTGTGATGAATTAAACTGAAAATGTTAAACAAAATAATTATGTCTTGGTTTTTTGTTGTTTTAACATAAAAATAAAACAGAGGAAAATCACCTAGTATTTCTATGTATACCTGTCAATTTTAAAGTATAATTATAGTGTGACATATAAAATCTTAGTTAATTTGAATGTCAAGAAGAAAAGTCAGCAGATCTCTTTGTAAATTTAATATTTATGTAGTATTCTTTTATGTTCTAGGGAGTATATAAAATAATTTAATCCAAGTTTTCTTTCCCCAGGGAGATTAATATCCAACTAGTTATATCAAACAGTTCAAAAGAAATTGAATAGTTGTTGTGTAATATGCGAAAAGACAAAGATTAGGAAAAATATGATTTTATCAAGGGAAATCTCATAGAGTTAGATATTGACAGAACATTAAAATATTGATAAGATTTGGATAAGCAACAAAAGAGAAAAGGCCTAAAGCATGGGAAATAGCAAATTTGTTAGAGAAAAATATGAGAAGAGACCCTTAACTAGAGAAGAGAATGTAATTATCAGAGATTAGAGAAGAATTGGTTTGGGGAAAATTTTGACTGCATGGACAAATGGCTGGACAATTGAAAGACATTGAATTCAAAGAACTATGATTAATAAGATAAAATATTAAGCTTTTCTTCTGGCAATGGTATTTCATGTAAAATGATTAAATGGAGTGTTTGGGAAAAGAATGGTGACAGGACAATCAGATCCAAGCTTCTAACCGGTTTGAAGAGGAAAAATAAAGAATGAATAAATCAATTGTGCCATTATTATGTAGCACCATCCATTTAGTACATGTAATCTGTTATGCAATGGCTGAGTACATGGGCATTTATTATTTTCTAAAATTATTTTAAAATTAAAATTATTTAAAATATTTTCTAAAATTTGGTAAGATACAGATTGTTACTCCTATTTAAAAGGTGATAACACTGAGAATTAGAAAGATTTCAGAATTTTCATCATGTACTGGCAGATTTCAGATTTTATTCCAGTCTTCTTGGTTTCAGGTATATACTCTCTCCTCCAAACTCTTATTTGCTAAATGACAGGAGACTCATCAATGGAAAAGAAAACTAAGACATTTTGAAAGATAAAAAGCAGAATACAGTGATGAATTATATGAGGAGAATCAAACAATTGATAGTTAAAAGATCACCCGAAAGCTGTCATTTTGGCCTTGCAAAATGGATATACCCAGGGCCACTTATTACAAATTCCAAGTTGTGATCCTCTTCTGTTTCTATTTTACTGTTTAGCACTTTCTTACAAAAAAGAAGAATTGAAAAGGCTGTATTGATACAAAACTAGTATGATTTTTATAGTATCCTCCAAATGGCAATGAATGGCTATTACTAACAATTTATTTAATATACTCTTCCCTTAGATATATAAACTCATGTGATAAATCATCTCCTTTCATGATTATCCTGGGATAAATATTAATTAAACCATTTGCCACTGCATAACAAAAACTGCAATTCTAACATTTATATCCATGTTTACAAATCATTAGATAACTATTGCCCTAGGAAGTAGGGCAGGATTGTATCCTAAGAAGGGTGCAATCTTGGACAAGGTGATTCTTTTAACTTATGAAAATTTCCAGAAACCTAACAAACTGAGAATATTATCTAACAGCTTGGGGAATAAGTCTTTAAATCCTTAAGGAAAATATAGGCACAGAACACACTATTACACTTAATATACCTTAGCTATTTCATATATTATATCTCTGAAGTATTAGACTCTCCCTGTATGTCAGGCATCATTATTTCTAAATTTTCCACACAATACTATTTAGTATTAAAGAATTAAAAATTATTTGTTTGAACTCTTATAGCTAAGTAAAAAGAGAAACAATTATTTATAGTTCTTATTTGAAAATTGTAACTTCATTCCCAATATTTGTTCTATCACAGTGTCAGGTAGAGTCCAAGTCTACTATAATAGGTCTATAGGATTCCTGAACCTCTTAATTAGAAAGGTTGTGCTGTAGCATCAGATCCCACTCAGTCATGACTCCCAACTGGGGAGTCTTGTGGATTTCTCATATTGGCTGGCTGTTTTTACTGTTATATCTAGCGATGGTTTATCTATAAATCCTAAATTAAGAAAGAAAGCTATGGGATTACAAAACTGGCAAGTTAGAGGTTAATCAGAATTTGCTAAGACAGATTCACAATAAAAGAACGTTTCTTGAGTGTGTTGTGGTTCTTTATTTCTGAAAGAAACGGGCCCCAAAATTAGGGCAACACATTTATCATGAAGAATAAATGAGGTATATATTCCATTAGATCAGTTTTAGATGCTTCTTTAAACTAAATGTGTCAGGTTCGTTTCTGTTTCTCTTACTTGTAAGAAAAAAGAGTCAGTTGGGGAACAAGAAGTGATTACAGAATCACAAGTAACTGCACCTATGCTTTTAATCTGAGCTGTCTTCAGACCCAGGGCCACTTATTATAAATCCCAAGTTGTGACCCTCTTCTATTTGTATTTTACTATTTAGCACTTTCTTACAATTTGTCTTAACACAGCTTTGTAGAGTTTCTTATTATGTTCCCCTATTTTCCTTTCAATAAATCACACTTTTTGGTATCTTTGAATAAATACAGAACTCATAATAATTTCCTGGAATTATTCTTAGTTCCTTTCCACAGGACATAGACTTAAAAATCATCTCTTTCCATGTCAACTTCTAGTGACAAATTTTGTTCTTTTGATTTGTGCTTTTAGTTTATAATGATACTCACAATATTGTATGAGTATGAATATTGCATGAATTTTTTTAGGATAACTTATTTTATTATTTTTGTTTGAAAAATACATGAGTGGCTATATAGGTAATAATTTTAGACCATAAATTTTAGATCATAATTTCTCTGAAATTATTTTTGTAATGCTCAGCAAATAAGACATACTCAAAAAACAAAGAGATAATTGTAATGATGTAGTAACTTTCAATTTTATTTTTTTTTAAATGCTTCATCTTAAAACAAAAAGTAATTAACAGTATTATAAGTTGCCGTAGTCTGGCTGGGCAAAATTCAGGAGCCACTTGTCAAAAGAAACAAACTTTATTTTTAGAACACACACACCGCACCACACAGCTCTACAGGAAAACCCTCAGAGCCCAACTGCCACCACCAGCTTCCCATAAGCCTCTCCACCTCCCCCACTCCTCCTGCTCTTGAGGCCTATTGGCTGGGTAGCGTGGGCGGAGCCAAAACTAGTCCCCCAATGAGCAGCTCCATGGTCTGAAAGGCTGGGGAAACAACCCAATGAGCATCACCACAGAGGAGCCAATCAGTTGGCAGCTAGAAGTTTGCTTGGGCCGCCGTGAGCCAATCATCAGCTGGCAGCTGGAAGTTTGCTAGGGCCCCTTCAGTTGTGGCTCTCAATATCTCCCCCTCTCTGTTTAAACAACAAGCATGTGGCTTAGGAACCGTGCCTGCCTTAGGTTGTCCAATACTACATATGGTGCTTACCCGTCATCGGATGAGCTGACCTCAAGGCGTCAGCCTCCTGTCTTAGGTTTGTACCATTGAAATTGGATCTTACCCATCATTGACTACCGGTCCAGCATACAGCCACACCTGTGGATAGGTCTTTGTACCAGCAGGGGGGTGAGGTTCTTTGCCTCACCTCTGTTGCCCCCCAAATTTTAGCTGAATTACCATCACAAGCAGAAGGGAGGAGGATACACCAAGCCAATTCACGGCTCCTTTTGGAAAAATTGTACCACGGATGACACCATCAGCAAAAATACCCCCACACTACCACAAGTCGCTGCACCAACAGATAGTTCACAATGCATACAAGTGAGTTCACAATGCATACAAGTAATACATAGTCCAGGCAAGTTCTGCAAGCAGTTCAGTGATGGCTCTTGCAGAAGCTGTAGATTGGTTTTATCTTTGTCTTCACCAGCACTGGGATGAAGATAGGAATTCTGGCAATAATGGCTAAAGAGAAAATTATGTAACACTACAGAAGGCACTAAAAGAAAACAATTTTCTTAACAATTTAAATTATCTTGAACAGAATTATTAAATATAATGAAAAGGAAAGGTGAAAATAAACAAATAGATCTGTTAACTTCATTTTTTGTACACATATTAAAACAATACTCAACAGCTGTTTACCCAATTTAAATTAAACCATTTAAATCATGTGAATAAAAAAAGTATATTTGGATCCATTTTTTCATGAGCCCTCATCATATATGATATATGGACATACGTACATACAAACATACAACACAAAACACAAGTGTGCACACATAATATAATACATACAACACATAACATAATAGTAAAGGCCTTATAACTTTTTACAGGTGAAATCTCCATTGCAATGTTTAAAAACTCTATAGTCAAAAAATAGAACTGATCAGCAAAACATTAACCTAGGTCTGTATGAGCTCAAAAAACAAAATAGAACTTCATGATGTGGGAAAGGGCAATAATAAAATAGATATTGAAAAAAGCATCCTGGTTCTGTCGCAGATGTAAGGGTAGCCAAACTGGAGTTCTGGATATCAGCTGTTATGGATTTGAGCCAAATCATCTTCTTTTTGGTCTGTAGAAATCGCTTTAGTTAATCTCTCTGGAATCCAAATGGGCTGCTGTTCTCCCTGTGGAAACACACAAACAGACCCCCGACTCCAGACAATTACTGGGTCAGGACCTTTCCATTGTCCTGTTAGAATATCCTTCGAAAGTACCTTGGGCTTATGTACATTTTTTGGACACATATGCCTTTCCACAGCACTAAGTCCTGATGAATTCAAATTTAAAAAGTTTAGAGTAAAAAGGGTTATTTTAAGTTTATCTTTGGGGAATATATACCCCTTCCCAATTCCCTCTTTTTGCTTTAATAAGTACATTTTAATAGTTTGATGAGCTCTTTCAACTATGCCTTGTCCCTGTGGATTGTATGGGATTCCTGTTATATGAGTAATGCCAAATGATAAGCAAAATTTTTTTAAAAAGGTAGAGGCATTATCTGTTTTTAACTGTTTTGGAACGCCCACAGTGGCAAAATTTTGTAAGCAATGAGCTATAATATCTTTAGTTTTCTCTCTGGCATGAAGGGAGCCCATCAAAAATCCAGAAGAAGTATCAACTGTAACATGCAAATATTTTAATTTTCAAAATTCTGGCAAGTGTGTGATGTCCATCTGCCAAATATGGTTAGGTATCAATCCTCTAGGATTGACTCCAAGATTAACTTGTGGTAAAAATGTCACACAATTTTGACATTGTTTTATTATATGTCTGGCTTGTACCTTAGTTATTTTAAAATGCTTTTGTAAAGTATTAGCATTGACATGGAACCTTTTATGAAAATTTATAGCTTCTTCTATTATGGAGAAAATATGTATGTCATGTGTAAGTTTATCTGTTAAATCATGGCACAAACTAAGGACTCCAGGCAATCCTGTATGTGCCCTGATATGTCCTATAAAGAATGGATCTTTTCTGTCCCAGATTAGACTTTGTATACTGGAAAGCAAAGAGAAAACAGTAGAGGAAGGGAAAATCCTACCAGCATCTTCAAGGGATACTATAGCATTAACTATATACTGACTATAGGAAAATAAATTAAATACAGAATCTTTAAACATCACAAAACTTGTAATACTGCATTAAGGTCTACCTTTTGAGCTGATTGTTTGGGTACTAAAAATGTTAAATTTTGATCAGGTGTAACTATTGCTGCTGTGCCATTATTTGACCCATCAGTGAATATATTTGGAGCATTCATGATAGGGGTTTTTCTTGTCATTTTTGGAAAAATTACAGGATGCAATGACCAAAAAGACAATAAAGGATTAGATGGTAAGTGGTTATCAAATGAAACATTAGATTTGCACATGATTATTGCCCAAGTATTTAACTCATTAGCTAACTCATCAATTTGATCCATAGTATATGGAGTAATAATTTTATTGGGAGAAATTGCAAACACTCCCTTTGCTGCTTTTATTCCTTTGAGTATTAATTGTCCTACAGCCTCAGGATACCTAGTAAGAATAGTGATAGGAGAATAAGATAAATGTATCCATAATAATGGACCTTCTTGCCAAATACTCCTGTAGGAATATTTTTTGTTGGTATTACAATAAATAATAAAGGCAAACTTATATCAATTCTATCCAAATGCATATTTTCCATTATATGTTTCAAGGATTTTTAATGCCTTTCTTGCTTCAGGCGTTAACATTCGGGGTGAATTTGGATCTGATGGACCTTTTAGGATATCAAATAAAGGTCCCAACTCTCCTGTTGGTATACCTAGATAAGGCCTTATCCAATTTATGTCTCCTAATAACTTTTGAAAGTCGTTAAGTGATTTGAGTTGATCTACTCGTATTTGAATTTTTGGTGGACGGACCATGGTTGAGGATAATAGAACTCCTAAATAATTAATTGGAAAATTTAATTGTACTTTATCTATTGCTATCTCTAGATATAATTTTTTAATAAGTTTGTAAGTGTGGCATAACATTCTAGCAATGTGTTTTTATCTTTGTGTGCTAATAATATATCATCCATATAGTGAAATATTTGTAGTTCAGGATTTTGATTTCTAAGTGGCTGGATTACTTTGTTAACATAATTTGACACATAGTTGGGCTGTTAGCCATCCCTTGAGAGAGTACTTTCCATTCATATCTCTGATCAGGACCTTCATGATTCAGTGCAGGGATAGTAAATGCAAAACGTGGACTATCCTCAAGATGAATTGGAATTTAAAAAAAACAATCTTTAATATCTATAACTAAAACATTCCAGGTTTTTAGCAAAGCAGACAATTGAGGAATCCCCGATTGAGCATGTCCCATAATAACCATCTCATTATTAATGGCTTTTAAATCTTGCAATAATCTCCATTTACCAGATTTCTTTTTGATGACAAAAATGGGAGTATTATGGGGAGATACAGAAGGTTGTATATGTCCTTCCGCTAATTGTTGTTTGACCAGGTCATGGGCTACTTGGATCTTTTCTTTAGTCAGGGGCCACTGAGGAACCCATACTGGTCTTTCTGATTTCCAAGTAATTTTTATTGTCTCAGTGACCCCTACTGAAAATCCAACCCATGTCTTTCCGTTCCTTGATCTATTTGTATTGGTGCTGCTATACCTTGTTCTTATTCTTCTAATCTTTTTTCTTTCCTAAAACCTTGTCTAGCCCTAATAGTGGGTGCATTTTGATTGATGTTATTTGTTAATGTCAAACCTAATTGATCTAGGACATCTCATCCCCATAAATTTATAGGAAGATGATCCAATACATATGGCTGTATAGTTCCTTCACATCCTTCAGGATCCTTCCAATCTAATACCATTGCACTTCTCTGGGGATTAGTTGCCACTCCTAGGCCTCCAAGCATTTGAGTGGCTTGTTGTAATGGCCAATGTTTTGGCCATTCTTGATGAGAGATGATGCTAAGGTCTGCACCTGTATCTGGTAGCCCATTAAATTCATGTCCTTGAATATTTAGTTTTAGCATGGGGCGAGAATCTAAATTTAAAGACAGCATAGCCTAATCTACACCTGTGGAGCCTAATCCCCTGGAACCTCTTTCTACAGTACGACTGGAAAATTTATCATGTTGACTGGGTATTATTAGTAACTGTGCTATTCTATCTCCTGGTGAAATTAGTGATATACCCTTTGGAGAACTGGCTATAATTTTTATTTCACCTTCATAATTGGAATCAATTACCCCAGGACTTATCATAAGTCCTTTTAGAGTAGAAGAACTGCATCCCAATAATAAGCCTACTGTTCCTTTGGGAAGAGGTCCTTTTACCCCTGTGGGAATGATTTGAACTCCCATCTCTAGAGTTAGTACTGTTCTGGCGGAGGCGCAGATATCCAATCCTGCACTTCCTCTGGTTTGTCTAGTGAGGGATTTAATGGACAATGTGTCCTGGGCACTACCCTGATGGGGTTGCTGGGTTCTTCCAGTGCTCAGTTTATTTGTGGTCTTGGGCCCCGGAGCATTAGGCCCCCCTGTCCATTTTTTGGCAATGGAGCCTGATGCCTTTCTCCATGATATCGTAGATAAACACCTGGTCCTTGTTCATTTTTTGATAATGGAGTACCCTTTATGGTGGTTTGAGAACAGCATTCATTAGCCCAATGTCTCCCTCTATGGCATGGTGGGCAAATACCCGGTATTCTACTCCTTTGATACCTAGTTTTGTTAAACCCTCCTCCTTTGGGGCAATTCCTTTTAAAATGTCCTGTTTGTTCACAATTGTAGCATGTTTTTTGCCTGGCATCTAAAACCTGTTGTACTGCAGCTGCCATGACTTGCCCTTGTTCATTAATGTCTCTACATAATTTAATATATGTGTTGAAATCTTCATGTTTCCATGGTCTAATGACTTCTCTGCACCAACGATTCGCTTGCTCATAAGCCAGTTGTTTTATTCATGGCATTGCTTGTTCTGTATTCCTCAAAACTCTGGTAGCTGTTTGAATAAGCCTATCTACAAATTCAGCGTAACGTTCATTAGCTCCTTGTATTACCTTAGATAATTGACCTTGTAAACCTCCATGTCCTTGTAAAGTCTTCCATGCCCTAACCGCATCTACAGCAATTTATAAGTATATGCCAGGATCATATGCAATTTGTTGCTGCTGATCCTCATAAGGTCCCTTTCCTAACAACATATCTAGATTTCTCTGAGGATAACCAGCTGCTGCATTTCACCTAGCTGACTCCTTGCAAAATTCCTCATTGGCAACCTTCCATAACAGGTATTGTCCTCCATTTAGCACAGCTTTACATATATTAGCCCAATCTGCTGGTGTCATGTTCAAGTTGGTAATGGATTCGACCATGCTTACAGTGAAGGGTGCTTGAGGACCATAGGTTGTTACAGCCTCTTTTAGCTGCTTCACTTTTTTGAAATTTAAAGCATGGTGAATTTGTTGCCCTCCTGCCTGCTCAAATACAGGGCATGTTAATATTTGAGATCCTGTCTCAGGATCCCAACTATCAACTGCGGGGGTTGGGGGCCTCCCAGCATATGGAGGTGGTGCTGTTGGTTGGACACTTACGCCCTCTGGTGATAGAAAGGTGTTAGTAGCAGTCTCCTGTAGAGGTGGCGCTGTTGGTTGGACACTTACGTCCACTGGTGATAGAAAGGTGTTAGTGGTAGTCTCCTGTTGTAAATTTTCCCCTGATGGCTTTTTCTGCTCTAAACTTTCTTCCTCTGTCTGACTAACTTGAGAGACCTTCTCTTTTACTTGAATTAATATGTCTTCTCCTTCCTCTACCATTGTCTGAACTGAAGGCTTTGGACTAAGCAAACAAGATACGAACATCCACAATGGCAATGTGCCAACTGGCAGAGTTCCTGGGCTTTTCTTTTCTATTCTTTTTAAATCTTCACCATGATGGTTCCATTGTGATATATTTAACAACTCCTCCTTAAAAAGCCATGGGCTACATTTTTGTATTGTATCAACGTATGCCCTGACTGTTCTTGATTTTACTGAGATGTCTCCTTCCTCTAACAATTTACTTAACACTCTTTCGGTTTGTTTTTTACTAATTTCTGATCCCATATTTCTACTATAATACAACCCAACAAGATAATACCAAACAAAACCGAGACAGAATGGAACAACACAAAATCATTATATCAGCCTTTCTATCCTTCTGAAATGTCCTTCCATCCTTTCTCCCTATCTGTTCCTCAGACACAAATAGTTTTTCCTCAGATGTGAGCAGTTTTTCTTCCATCTCACTCATCTCCAGGGACAGGCAACTTAAAACAAAAGCGAAACAAAACAAAAGAAGAATCTTAAAATGGCTATCCATCCTCTCGCCCTGCCCTCAGGGGCGAGCAGTTTACCTTATCCCTTACCCTCAGTCATTCCCCATGCAGGCCACCAAATGCCACAGTCTGGCTGGGCACAATTCAGGAGCCATTTGTCAAAAGAAATGAACTTTATTTTTAGAACACACACACCGCACCACATAGCTCTTCAGGAAAACCCTCAGAGCCCAACTGCCACCACCGGCTTCCCACAAGCCTCTCCACCTCCTCCACTTCTCCTGCTCTTGAGGCCGATTGGCTGGGTCGTGTGTGCGGAGCCAAAAAAGGCCCCCAATGAGGAGCTCCGTGGTCTGAAATGGCAGCAAAACAACCCAATGAGCATCACCGCAGAGGAGCCAATCAGTTGGCAGCTAGAAGTTTGCTGGGGCCACCGTGAGCCAATCATCAGCTGGAAGCTGGAAGTTTGCTGGGGCCCCTCGGCTGTGGCTCTCAACAATAAGTGATTTGTCAAAACAAGTATTGATTACTGTAGATAAAGCATATTTCTTAAGGTGGAAATATAAAGAAACTGAAACATAAGAGAAGTACATGTAAAGGGGGGAAAATCTTGAACCTTGAAATAAGTAAAGGATTTGGAGAAGTAAGAAAGACTATGTGGTCCCTTTTAGTTGTGAAGACCATAGGCAAAATGTTAGAATTATGAATAAAATAACTATGTAAGGAAATTGAAAAAAGTCATGTTTCATAGGAAGGAAAAATAATAGATTAGTGGGGCATAGGTATTGTTAATTATGAGTGAAAAAGTATTTTTTGAAGAAAAGAAATTTGCATTTAAATGAAAGAAACAATCTATATATATGGTAGAAAAAGAATTCCCAAAGGAAAAATCTGAAACTAAACACCACTAATGGCAGGCAGCTTTGTGAGGTGGAAAAAAGCATAAACTGGAAAGCCACAGTGCAGAGCACAGACTCAAATCTGGCTTTAAATTTTAGCGGTGATATTGGGCCTTTTCTTTTACCTCTTTGGCCACAGGTTTCTCATATCTTTGGGAATATTGATAGTGATATCTTCTAGATAGGTTAGGATTTTAGTGTTTAAAATATTATATTTAGAATTAGTTATAAATAAAAACAATAGATGAATCAAAATTACATGAGTGGATATACAGGTAATAATATCACAAATGATTAGTAATTATTTTAGTTAGATTTTTTGCTGCTGTGATTAAAAGATCTGAGAGAAGTATTGTAGAGAATGAAAGTCTATTTGGGGCTCCTGGTTTCAGAATTCTCAATCCATAGACAGACTCCATTCCTCAGGGCTGAAGGTGAGGCTGAACATCATGAAAGAAGAGTGTGGCAGAGGGAAGCAGCTCACATGATGATCAGAAGCTTTTGTATTTGACCACTTGCCAAATACAAATACGTACCCCAACAACACGCCCCAATTCCCACCTCCTCCAGCCACACCTTATCACTTCAATTACCACCCAGTTAATCCCATCAGATTAATTCAGTGATTGGGTTAAGATTGTCACAACTCAATCACTTCTCCTTTGAAAATTCTTGCATTGTCTCACCTGTGAGCTTTTGGGGGACACCTCACATTCAAAGTCTAACAAGTTTTGAACTTAGATAGGCAATTTAGAAAAATATACTGTTATATAAGAAGAATGACAGATTGCAAATGGGGCTCCAAATTCTCATCTTCCATTCCAATGACTTCTTGATTTTTTCAATGACTCCTTGATTCTTTGATGACCATAAGAATTATATTGACTCATTTAATTTTGACTATTTTGAGAGAAACAGAGAGAGCAAAAGTTTGTGTACACTAAGTCTTGATATCGTGCTGCTTTTGTAACCTTGGGACTACCAGGAAAACACACCTGAGCTATCTTATCAGAGTATTCTAAACCACATATAGTAGAACTAAGTAACTTTGGTTGACAATTTGCCAATCAACAGATATATCATTAAGATCATCATTAACCATCCAGGTAGCCAAAAATATATTGGACAGTCTGTAGATGTTGCTCTAGAAAAACCTTCTCATCCTTCCAAAACTCCCCTAGAACATAAGCTAGCCTCTAAATATTGTGGTGATTCATTATATCAAAGCTACTTAATGTAAGAATTGGTACCTAGAAGCAGGGTGATGTCATAACAAAAACCTGAAATATATAAAGTTGGTTCTGTGACTGGGTGACAGGCCAAATCTGGAAAGACATAAGGAAAATATAAGTGAAGAAATGAAACGAGATCTATCACCAAAGAGAGGGAAGGATCACTCTTGGAATGATAAGAAAGTAAGCCCGGCATGAGAACTTTGCAATAAAATCAATGAACAAATATGAAAAACAGAGTAGGAAATCAGAAAACTCTCAGAAGGCTGTCTCCAGGAAAAATAAATAAATAGAAATGTTAATTCTCCTCATAGGTTTCTCCACACGTCAATTTAAATGGGGATAATTTTTGTATCTTTTGAAGGGTGTAAGAATACTATTCAGGTGTGAAATAATTATAAACTACAAAAAAGAGGTGGTATTTAATTAAATTAAAATAAATAATTATATGAGAATTTAAACAGAGTATACTGCTTGATGCAACAGTAAACAATATTTACATAGACATGGTAATTAAAATTAAGTATAGATTTAATAAAATTTGAGAGATAATTACATGACAGGATGAAGGGTTCTATGTATAAGTAAACTAGTATTCTTATTTACCATCATAGAAAGTTAATAGACAATGTCAAAACTGATGAATCTTCACATAAAAACTCATGACAAGCTATAATGGCTTGACATTAACATAGGACTCTGGAGATAAATAAAAGGTGAAACAACTAGAATCTATTTTGCTCTTAGGGATGAGTTAAAGTAAAAAAACTTTTAGAAACTTTTAAGCACTTTTGTTTTTGAACTATTTATATATGATTTATTAAAATGAAATTGTCATCATCTGCTTAGGGTTATTATGCATGTTATCATACATACTATAATGCATTGAATCACACCAGTGATATATTTAATATCTTTATGGGTCCCTGTCCAGCCTACCAAGCCATTTTACACTATAAGTGAATTTACATATGCTCTGATTTCAGACATATTTGTTTGCTTGTTTTAGTTTTTTTTTTTTCCTAAATAAAGTACATGCCACATGCATTACCTGAAGTTCAGATAATTCAGAAGACTTGTCCTCTTAACTGTCTCCAAAAAAAAAATGTAGCTTTTAATGAGAATGTAGTGCAATGGCCATATTATTAATCTGACCTATATTCTGAGTTGATGGATCTGCAAACCAATATTAGGCACTTCCACCTTTCCCCGAGGTTACAGGCATGAACAGATTGATAGGTTCTGATGCAACAGTGGGTCTAGGGTGCCTGTTTATGCAGTCTGCTTGAACATCCCTGTTCTTGCTATCATTTGATTTTTGCTATATTACTTCCATCTTACAATGAGTTGTAAAATGAATTGGCCCAACATTATTTTTTGTTAGCATGACAGGACTCAGCTCATGATAAGCAGTTCTTGCTGCATGGTTATTTAGAGTTCCATGGTTAGGGACTCTTTCTTTTCCATAGTTCAGTGACACAACTATACTGTTTATCAAAAAGTTTATCATTTCTCCACTACAGATGACATGGACTTGCTCTGGAACCCTTACTTTGTGATTCTCTCATTAGAGCTTGCCACAAATTCTACACAGTATCTATTATCACACAGATGCTTCAATAATCATAAAATTTACAGGATTGTATTGCTCAAGTGATAAAGCTTCATGTCCCAGGTTTTGAGGCTGCAGCAAATTCTTCCTCTCATCTGGGTTATGTATGTAAAATACTAGTTCCCAGACATAAAGATGCACACTTTTGACTTTGTTTTGTTCTTTGGTTTAGGAATTACAACATTTAAAAAATGAAGGAGACTTTATGACACTCTCCGGACCACAAGACCCTTTTAAAAGTTGTGACACATCCTTGAATCTTGTGTTTATTTTTTACCATTAGAGTGCATGTGCTTAGTAGTTCTCCAGGCCACTAGTCATCTCTTTATCATTCTGAAAAACTTGTATGATGACATTAATAAAAAGAACTGAAGTGATATTCTGAGACTGTCAGAGCAGTTGATATTTCTTTGGACTATATTTTAAAGAAGGTGAAAAAATTTACATAGACCATGGCACAATGGTAAGTATGCATTTTGACTTCTTTATGTTAATGAAAAGTGTTTCTAACCCTCTTTTCTTATTGAAATAGAAAATAAAACAGTTTCCCAGGCTATGACTATATTACTGCATAGGAGACCTTACTGAACTGCCCTAGGAAACAGCTACAGTGATTGTGGGCTACCACTCCATGAGCCTGGGGAGTCTATAGATCTTCCCCAGGGGCTTTTTCAGGAAAAGAAAAGGGGAGCAGTAATATAGAATAAGCTGAAAAATTAAGCAATAAGAAATGTGAAATTAATAATAAACTATATAGAACATAAAAAAGGGAGAGAATAAAAGGCAATAAGAAGAAACAAAGATAAAAGAAAGAGATTTAAGGTGAAAAAAAGAGAGGAGGAAGAAAGACAAAAATAGAAGGGAGGATGAACAATTAGAAGGAAGAAAAAAGAGGCTACCTTTTCTCCAATGCATGTTTTTGGCATCTTTGTCTAATATAAGATGATTGTGATTTTGTGGGTTTAGTCTCTGGGTACTCTATTCTGTACCATCGGTCTACCAGTCTGTTTTGATGCCAATACCATGCTGTTTTTGTTACTATTGCTCTGTATTATAGTTTAAGGTCTGGTATAGTAATGCCACCTGCTTTACTCTTCCCGCTAAAGATTGCTTTAGATAGTAGGGGTCTCTTATTTTTCCAGATGAATTTCATGATTGCTTTTTCTATTTCTATGAAGAATGTCATTGGGATTTTGATCAGAAGTGTTAAATTTGTATAGTGCTTTTGGAAGTATGGTCATTTTGATAATATTAATTCTGCCTATCCAAGAGCAAGGTAGATCTTTCCATCTTCTAAGGTCTTCTTTAACTTCTTTTTTTAGGGTTCTGTAATTTTCATTATTGGAAATCCATATGCAACAAAATGAAATTAAACTCCTATCTCTCACCATGCACAAAACTCAACTCAAAATGAATCAAGGACTTAGGAATAAAACCAGAGACCCTGCATCTAACAGAAGAAAAAGTAGGCCCTAATCTTCATCATGTGGGATTAGGCCCCAACTTCCTTAATAAGACTCCTGTGGCACAAGAATTAAAATCAAGAATCAATAAATGAGATGGATTCAAACTAAAAAGTTTCTTCTCAGCAAAAGAAACAATCTGTGAGGTGAATAGACAGCCTACATCTTGGGAGCAAATCTTTACCCTTTACACATCAGATAGAGCACTAATCTCTAGGATATATAAAGAACTCAAAAAGCAAATAACCCAATAAATAAATGGACCAAGGGCCTGAATAGACACTTCTCAGAAGATGATATACGATCAATCAACAAATATATAAAAAAAGTTCATCATCATTAGCAATTAGAGAAATGAAAATCAAAACCACTCTAGGATTTCATCTCACTCCAGTCAAAATGACAGCTATTATGCATACAAACAACAATAAGTGTTGGCGAGGATGTGGGGGAAAAGGCATGTTCATACACTGCTGGTAGGACTACAAATTTGTGCAGCCTATATGGAAAGCAATATGGAGATTTCTTGGAAAATTGGGAATGGAAACACCACTTGACCCAACTGTGCCTCTCCTCAGTCTATACCCAAAGGACTTAAAAACAGCATACTACAGGGACACAGCCATATCAGTGTTTATAGCAGCACAATTCACAATAGCTAAACTGTGGAACCAAACTAGATGCCCTTCAGTAGATGAATAGATAAAAAAGGTGGCATATATACACAATGGAATATTACTCAGCAATAAAATAGAATAAAATCATGGCATTTGCAGATAAATGGATGGAGTTTGAGAAGATAATTGTAAGTGAAGTGAGCCAATCCCCCAAATCCAAATGTCGAATGTTTTATTTGATATAAGGAGGCTGATTCACAGTGAGATAGGGAAAATAGAGGAACGCTAGATAGGGCAGAGTTTTGGGAGGGGAAGGGAGGGTGTATGGGGTTATAAATGATGGTGGAATGTGATGATCATTATTATCCAAAGCACATGTGTGAAGTGAAGAATTAGTGTGAATATACTTTGTATACAGAGATTTGAAAAATCATGCTCCATATGTGTAGTAAGAACTGTAGTGCATTCTGCTGTCATATATAAATAAATAAAACTAATGCTAAAAAAAATAGAAAAAAAAAGAAGAAAAAAGAAATCTGCTTAAATAATTAATATTAAGACAGGAAAAGAAAAAAGACATAAACATTATAAAAGTTTGCAATAACAAATAATGAGGGAAATTGTAGCCAACTAACACAGGAGACAGTATCTGTGAAATCAAAAAGTAATGTTGAAAATACTTGTGCTTTCTGGGTGCAGTGGCTTGGGAGGCTGATGCACAAGGATCATGAGTTCAAAGTCAGCCTCAGCAAAAGTGAGGCCCTAAGCAACTCAGTGAGACCCTGCCTCTAAATAAAATACAAAATTGGGCTGCAGTTGTGGCTCAGTGGTTGATTGCCGCTGAGTTTAATCTCCAGTACCAAAAAAAAAAAAAAAAGATAAAAAAGAAACTTGTGCTTAGAAATCTTATGTTAGAATGCTGCAACTGTATTTTCCTCTGGCAGTTGAAAGTTTCTGGTCTAATTCCTAGATCTTTGGTCCACTTTGAGTTGAACTTTAGTGCAGAGTGAAAGATGTGTGTCTAGTTTCATTCTTCTACATATGGATACTCAGGTTTCCTGGTGTGGGTGGGGCAGGATCCTATGAGTGCAGAGGGCCGATCAGTAGAGCAGAGATTGAGGGGGAGGGATGAGCCACTGGAAAAGGGAGGAACATGTACATAGAATGAAATTGATCAAACTATGCTGTGTACATATATGAATATACCACAGTGAATTTTACCTTTATGTATATCTCTAAAATATTAATTTAAAAAAACTATAAATAAATAGAAGGTCAATAGAGATGGAGGAAGGGGAGTGAGGGGAGAAATGAGGGGAGGGAAAGAGCAAGAACTAGGGACTGAAGTGGAGCAAATTATATGCCATGCTTGTATGATTATGTCAAAAGGAACTTTAATATTATGTATAACTGTAATGCACTAATTAAAAAAGACTAAAATTCATTTTTGCTTGATATTTTAAAGGCAGAGGGAACATCTTTCAGGGACTTCCAAATTTGTAATGTGCCAGGTGTTTGGGGTGTGTCCTCTGAGAGACTTTGGGCATGACAGCAGTGACCTACTTAGCCTGCACTGAACTAGTTTGGAGAACTACTATATTTTTTACCTTTTTCTCAGATATAGAGAAACATCCTGCTTCAAAGAACCGCATTCAGGCCCAGGGCTTATCATCACATTCTTCACCCTGCCTAAATCCGGAACGCACCTAGGCAACTTTTTAAGCATCCTGTGGGCCCAGGAGCTGGTATGTTCTCTGGCTCTGGAAGCACCAAGCTTACCTTCGTGCTTTGAGTCAGTGCTCAGATTTCTTTCTGGGGTTGGTGGATGTTTTCTGTGCTAGCAGAAGAGCCACGCGCACAAGGCTATTAGTCATATATTTCTCGCCTTGCCTGCCTCTGGTGCTGTTAAAGTGGCTCTGAGACCTCTACCGTGGGTCCAGGTGCTAGAGAGCCTCCTGCTTGCACAGAGGTGACAGCGAGCGCTCGTGGGTGGGGGCGACGGGAGTGTGTGTGCCCTGGGAAGAGCGCAGTTCTTGGGAAAAGAACCCGGGTACCCGCAGCTGCCCTGCCCTGCTCTGCTCCAACCTCCAGGCAGCGGTAGATATTGGGGCCTTTCAGTAGATGGTTTGCTTCAAAGGTGTTCCTGTGTGACAATATTTGCTGCTATTTCCAGAGGAGATTTGGATGCAGGAACTTGTCTTTCCCCAAGCTGTAAGCTTAGGCGGACTGGCTTCCTGCCCGAGCTCTCTGCTCACTAGTTAAGAGATACAGGGCGCTTCGCCCTTATTGGTGGATTCTGCAGTTTCTGTATCAACTAAATTCCATCTGATTTTTTCTTTTGTCTCTGTTTCTGAAGCAATTTTATTTCCAAATTTCCCACATTTTGTTTTTCTTTTTCTTTGTGTCACTCCTCTGGCTTGCCTGCATTAGCCCCACCCCCGCCCCAGGGACAGGTTCAAAAGTGATGAACTATTGCTCACACTGTTCCAACAATCAGAATCTGAGTTTGGAACATAGGCTTTGCAAATAATCAAGCAGCATTTGCATCTTTTTTTTGGCCATAGTCCAATAAGTGCATGTTTTGATCATAATTTCACTAGCTCAAGAAGTGGCTGAATCAAAGGATTGTTTAATTATCTCTTGGTCCACTGATGAAAACACCGGAACAGCATCAAAAAAAATACACTGCTTAAATCCATACTGCAAGGCCAAAATCTGACAGTTGGATTCAGGGATGGGAGTAAAATTAAAAGACCTATATAAAACAGCTACAAGAAAACAGCTAAAGGGTCCTAAACCAGTAGTGTCATGTTTCCTACTAAGTTTTTCATAACACATTTTTTTCCTACTCTATTAATCAAGGTGATACCTATTAGCTGTGTTATGGTAATATATCAAATTAAACACATAAAAGGTAATAGTCCTTAATTCCCTGTAAACATGGCTATTCTAGCATAAATAACAAATGCTGAAAACAGCATTTCTAGTAAGGTCCTGCTTTTCAGTTTTATACCTGTATTATTTAGATAAATGTAACAGGAAACAAAGGCAAAGTCCCTTTCTACTACTAGAGCTCACCAGAGAGTAAAAGTAAAGAGATCAACATTATGTTGTGTCTAAGAAGATATTCAGGTCAAAAATTACTCTGCTCTATAGAGCTGCTTTCTGTTATAACTGCACTATTACAAGTCAATGTGATGTGGTTCCAGTTTGACCACTGTCCTACCTCTTTCCAATGGCCTGCTGCTTGATCACCATAATAGCACCTAGAAAGCATGGAGTCAAAAGCTAAGTTTAACCCAGGAGAAAGGATATAGGTAGTGTTTGGATTGTGTGGATGTATGACTCAGGCAGGAGGAAAAAATATGTCCTCTGCTTTATCTGTTGTGTTCATCCTCCTCATGCAGAGCTGAATTTTGTTGTTTGAATGTTATTATGTAAGGTCCAATAAGTCTGTCATTGTGTACAGTAATTTGGTCAAGAAAGATCCAAGTTGTCCATATTTCAGAGAAAAAACAGTGCTCGGATAGCAAATCGTATCAGAGTAAATATTATGAAAAATACAATATGACCAGGAACAATACAATATGACCAAGCACAACACAATATGAGAAGACTGAACACTCTTTAGAACAAAAACATTCTGATTTGTTAATGATCCTTTTCTCTAGAATTTATTATCCTGTTCTTTAACTAAAAGTTCAAATGTTCCCTTAAGAGAGTCAGTGTCTGCCGCCTCATTTGGAATTTCAGCCAGAAATGTAGTCACCTTTCACATGATGTGCAAGGTCTTGGGAGCATGGTGCTGGATGCATAATGCTATCAGCTGCTTTGGATCCATTAGCCTTTGGGACCTGTTGGCTCTGCACCATCATGGATCGCTGTGCTCCTCCTGACCCTACCTGCCCTGCTACTCATCACCATAAATTCAACTTATCCCTACATTTTCCTGTGTAAGCTTATTCAAATAGAAATATAAGCTGAATAATTGACCTTTTACATCCAAATATAATTTTGGTTCACATCTATATTGTCACACCCTTCATTTCTCCTTATATCTGTTGGTGATCATTTAGGAAGGAGCCTCCTTGAAGACACAGGTTATGAGATTTTTTTTTACTTGAATGTCATTTGAGAACTTACAAATATGTGCCAATTGTTAAAATTAATAAATGCTGTTAAAGATTTCTTTGTGTCAGTTACCATCAATATTCAGGTGTTCTACCATTGATGCATTGAATAAGGTATTTGGCCTGGAGGTCACCTACAGAAGGAAGAAACTTAAAATCAGAGAGCTGGAGCCCTTGAATCCCCTGAATGTAACCAGAGGAAGTGCCCTGGTGAGAGACACCAGAAGGAGATTCCCAGACACCACAAAAATTTGAGAGAAAAAACCTAATAATACAGTCAGAGAATTCTTCCAATGACCTTGTTCCACGCAATCATAAACCAGTGTCCTAAGAACAATGCCAATGAACTCATCTATTTTTTTCTCATGTTTCTCTCTTTCTTTCTTTCTTTCTTTCTTTCCTTCTTTCTTTCTTTCTTTTTTTTTTTTTTTGGTATAACCTATTTCACATTCTTACTCTTTTATTGTACTACCCACAGAGCCATAAAGCAGTGTTATATGGTAAGTAGCACTAAATATGAAATCTCAAACTTAAGAGTCCTTGCTCTTATTATGAGCTATATTCAGAAATTGCTTATTTTCATGGAATGGTAATTGATCTGTAAAATAGGGAACCTTTAATTAAGAATAGATGAGATGAAACAATTTGTGTGTAAATATATTTAAAATTTTTGTCCAAAATAAAATAAAATATTATTAATATTATGCTTCTTCACTAGTATCTGGGAACAGAACTAGAATATAAGAAGAGATAAAATTATAAACCAAATAATGCAGGTCTCATTAAATAGATTGATAATGATTACTTTAAAATCTTAAGAGAATAAAAACACTTAATAAAATCTAACTTTTCATTGCACACATCATTAGTGGGAAGATGTGTCCTTGTGGACAGAATTCAGATCTAGATAACTGCAGTCAAATGGAGAGTTTTTTTCTTTAAATAAGAAATGGAAGATGAAATGGTAAATAGCACTAAATGTGAAATTTCAAACTTAAGAGTCCTTGCTCTTATTAAAACTTAAAAACCCAGAAGATTCTGGGAGTCTAATCTTGGGAACTGTCAAAATTAAGAAAGCTCCTTAGAGGTAAAAAAGAGAAAGCAGTTAGGAAACAACCACCTCAAGGAGAAACAACTGTCAGTTTGTCTTGACCAGTGGTACATCTCTGTGGCTGTTATCACCTGTCTCCTTGCTAGCAGCTGCCACTACTGGAAATTACTCCAGTGAGCTTATGACAGAAATATTGGCTTGTCACATGACTGCTGTGGGTTGTCTGGAACAGTGGGTGAGAAGAGGGCCTGACCTACCTACTTCTAAGCTCAGGATCTAGTAGGCAATTACATAATACCCTAGCAAGACCACACTCAGTGGAAAGGGGTCAATCTATTTAAGAAAATGGGTGCTAATAGGAAGAAATGTGCCAGGAAGCCCAAAACTAATGAAGGTTTTCTTTAGACAGCCCCTATTTTCTCTGGCCTCATACAGAAATAAAATTTGTATTTAAGGGAATTTATAAACATGAAGGTCATTAACAAAAATTCTATGTTAGTATTCTAGTTCTAATGAGGGCATTGGGATGCATTTACTTTTTGTGTATGTTTCTCACCCTCTAAGCTACAATAATTCATAATAAAGAATAAACACTAAATATTCTCATCCAAAATATAAAGAGCTTACTGACTGCTTATCAGCTAAAAGAAATTTGTGGAAAAGGTGGGAGCAATCTTGGAAATCTATTTTACTTTTTAAACAAGAATATCTCAGTGCCCATATTCTACTTATTGGAAACCTAATTACACTAAATGTTCTCCATTGGTTTCAAAGTCGGAAGTGTCAATTCCTCCTTTTATTTTATTTTATTTTTTTGGTCATAAAAAGATTAGTGCTTTCCCAATATTTTGAGTTTTTTTTTTTTTCTTCAATGTTTTCTTTGGACAGGAAAAGAGCTAGCTTTCTGATAATAAATGCTGATTCTTTTCCTTTTTTCTCTTTGGTTGGATGAAGATAGAAGTAAAGATAGGGTCAGTCAATATAAATTCTGATTGAAGAATGCCAAGAAAAATATGTTTTATTATACCAAATATGATTACCATAAAAACTATCTGGAAATGTAAATATTGTCCATAATGCTGATTAGGGGGAAAAAATTCTATCAGTGGCAGTGTGTGTCCAGGATAAATGACTGAGGAACATTAGATAAGATGGGGATTAAAGTGATTGTTGTAGAATTATGGTTGTTACGTAAATCCATATTCAAATAGATGAAAGACACAGTGATTTAGAAGAGTTCCAAAGGCCAAAGTTTACTAATTTTCAAACTTAGCAAAACAAAAATTATTTTCTCCATGCAATGACTGGTTATCTCCAAACTTTAAGCCTTTCCAAAGAAAAACAAGATCCAAAAATCTCACTTGGAAGTTGTTAGTGCCATTTTGCAAACATTTTGAGAATTTGGAAAAAACAAGTCTCCATTACTTTGGCTTCCTGTTTTCAAATCTGTTCTTAGGGCTGCTTTTCAAATCTTTTAACAACTAAAAGTATGTTTGTTTCCTCAAGTAATGTGCTTGTCAAGGAGGGTTGTTGCTTTTTTTTGGAAGAATGCCAGAAGGTTCTAAGATTGTTGAAGACAATTTAGGATATCAAACATTGATGAGTAATCCAGACAAGTATGTCATTTATATCTCTCATAATTTGGTCTCAAACTAAGGATGTTTCTGAAATTCTATAATATAGTCATTTCTTCATGTATGTCATATTATTTTGTGAAAAAATATTATCTGATATTAGTGTTTACAGAAATGCTCATTTATCAAGTTACTAGGCCACAAAAATTTACAGAATAAAGATACTTTTTTCTACATCATGAGAATCATTTTTTGTGGACTTGGAAATAACTGCATTGCCTGGTTGGAAAGAAAAACAAGAAATAATTTATAGCATGCTATCAGCTTAAAAATTTAACAGGGAAACAAAACATTAAAATAAAAATAACCAGAAAATAGAATAAAAATGTATACAATCATTATTTAAAATTATGCTATTTTCATTATTGAGCAGAAATTTGGTACATATAGTAAGAAAAAAACAGCAAGAGGAAAAATATAAACTCCCTATGGAGATAGATTTTTAAAAAATTATTTTTAAATCAATGTGAAATTTGGGGTAGGGAAGTTTTATATATATATATATATATATATATATGTGTGTGTGTGTGTGTGTGTGTGTGTGTGTGTGTATTGGAAATACTTAGGGAGAGGGTTATTGCTTAAAATATTATGTTTTGTTGTCTCTTTTTTTATTGTCCACTATTTTAATCTATCTCTTTTAATTAATTGTGTTTTATCATAGTATACAGAAATACGTTTTTAAAATAAAATGTGATAAAGCAATATAATAATTTTCTTAAAAAAACTTAGTTGTTCTCCACAAATTGGCATCCTTTCACGTCTCTTACCAGAACATACTTAAATTTTTCAAAAATGTTTGATTATTTGCTAATGTATCCAAGAGCTTAGGCAGAAGTATCTGTATCATCTTAACTCCATCTGCTCTTGTTCCTGTCATGTCTGGCAAGATTTTTTAAGGATTAATTTTAACTAACTGAAAATCATTAGTGCTTCATCATACTATTTATATTTGGGTAATTTAGCTTCACAACAAAATGTTTCATTTCACATAGTGACTTAGTTTGCCTTCTAGTAATTCCTTGTGACTTTAGAAAACAACTTGGTTTGTTCTTATAAGCATTTCTGTTTTTTTTTTTTTCATTTTAGAAATTAAAACCTTATACATTGTAGTTGTTAATTTAATAGATCAATTGACTCTGACTAGAATCCAAGAGAGTTAAACTGTTTTCCTGATTGGTCATTAACCCTTTGGCATATCATCTAGGTTTTGTGATACTGAATATCAAGCTTCAATAAAGTATTATATTTCATTTACCTATCATAAATGCAGGTTAATATCATTGCAGGAGGAAACAAAACAGCCAAACTCCACCAGGTCAAGCATTGTGACTCACTTTCTGGAAGCTTCCCATCCGTGCAGTGTGTCTCTTTCTCACTACAAAGATAATAAAGATCATTGTCCATACTGAAAAAGTCACTACTGAATGGAAAGTTTGATCATTTAAAAATTTAAAAATTTTTGGGCTGGGATTGTGCTTCAGCGGTAGAGTGCTCACCTAGCACGGGCGGGGTCTGGGTTTGATCCTCAGCACCACATAAAAATAAAGGCATTGTGTTGTGTCCATCTACACCTCAAAAATAAATATTAACAAAAAAGATACAATTAAAAAAATTTTTTAAATTAGTGTTTTGCTTCACCTTTTGGGAAAATACACCAGCTTTGAGTCCAAAGGTAAAATAAGAAAAAACAATTTTATTATTTTCTAGTATTTTGAGAATGCCTCTTAAATCTCTTTAAAGGATAGCCAACAGAGCATAGTTTTACTATGCTATTCTTCCAAGTATCTTTTAAGATACACTGTCTTTAGGCTGGGTTCTAGTATTTCACTGATCTTTTTAGTCTATTAATTGATATTTATGAAATACTTCATTGATAATTATTTTTTTACTTTTGTCTATCATCTGTTGGAGATAAAAATGATTGTTTTGATGCCATTAGAATTTGTTTTTCCTTTGTCATCATTAGACCTTTTAGAAATAAGAATATGTTAGATAGTCTTATGGAAGTATTAGCAAATATATTAGTGGATCATAATAAACTAGTGGGCAAAATATGAATGATATACAAACATGCATTCACTACACATGAAAAAAATTTAAAACTTAATAAGTTTCTTTTCACCAAAATTGCTACACATGTATTTTTGTGAAACACAGACATAACTTTTAAAACTGGAATACTTTTTAGCATATGAAAACATCTTTAATAAAAGAAAGCCAACTGTTTTATTTTTGAAATCACTCAATTGAAGACACTGAATTGTTACTTTACAGAGGCTACCAGTTTGTTACATGCAAATAGAAACTCAGAATTAGGTTCACACTTTGACTTCTTAGTCTTTGATTATAATACAGTTTAAGCTAAGAAACTGCCTTACAATACTTTAACTTGATGTGAACCCAGAGTTAATCAAACTACATGATTAAGGGAAGTCCTTGAGAATTCAAAAACCCATCATTAAGTTTGAGATTTTCATAAAAACAAACTCAGATTGGATAATGCACTAGGAAGACTGACATTGTTCTCTCAACTGTATTTATTGCATGGAAAAAAGTGTAAATTAAAACCAACCAAAGGAAGAGATGCATGGGGCATAGTCTGGAGGAGCCCAAACATGGTGCTTCTGGTCATCCTCTCTCTGTGGAGTCATGGAAAATTTTACCTTCTCTCAATTAAACCAGTCATCCAGATTCTTGCCAATAAGGCAAGCTCACTAGAGCTTCAGAGATTTTGTGACTGCCCGCTTGGCTGAGCTCTGTCTCCAATCTACCCCACTTCCCACTCCACCCACCACCTGACTAATATCAATCGACTCTGGGCACATGTAAGTCACCTTGTGAACATAGATTGTCAGAAATTGTTGCCCAAGTGCTCCAGTCTCTTAGGAAATCTTAAGGGTATAGAGGTTGGTTAGTTAAGAACCAAAGTCAGATCCCTCTTTGGACAAGACTCTAATGTCCTTCTATATAAATATATAAAGGGCTAATTTTTTATTTGCTGTTTTTATTTTTATTTTTTCAGTAGTACTGAGAAATGGATGGAAGGCTTTGCAGGTGCTAGGCAAGCACCCTGCTGCTGAGCTATATTCCTAGCCCTTTTTATTTTTATTTTGAGACAGGGTCCTGCTAAATTTCCCAGGCTGGACTTGAACTAACAACCTTTCCTCAGTCTCTGTTATAGCAGGAATTATACATCTATGCAGAACACCTGGTGGGGCAATATTTTAAATAAGCATATTTTGCAAGAAAAAAAATAAAAATTCATATTTTTGAAATAAGTTCATCAGAACTGTGTATTTATATACTTCCAATCTGGTTTACCTAAAATAAAACTAACTATATTAAAACTTTTAAGTAAAAGCACAATTGAGAGGATCATTTAGCAAACTGACTATAATTTATGTTTTTCTCATTTTCATTTATTTTGTAGTCTAAAAATTAAGGTTCTTGATTCTCCTTTAGAAAAGTGATTTTTTTTTAACTCATGTGACATTGTAACCACAACACTCTCTTAATTTGATAGAAATAAAAGAAGAAAGATTAGTTTTAAAATTCATGGACTCACAAATAACTAATAAGTGCAAAGAGGATACATAAATCCCACCAGCAGATTGGCAATCAGGCAAGGCACATTATTGTAGATAAGGACTGTTTATAAGAACATACTTTCCTGACATAAAACCTAACTTATTTGATATTTTTCCAAATGCTTATATTTACTGTTTAAGAAAAACAAAAATATTTCCAATAAGTAAAATCAGGTTTAACAAATTTTATCAATCAGACTTTTGGTATGAATTTAGTATTTCTCGCTATCAATATTTTTCACTATATAAGTGCCTCTGTCTTCCTTTTAGGAAAATCCACATGCTAACTTTGTCACAGATAGTAAACTAAATTTTGACAAAGTTTGTGAGTTTTATGTTAAATTCAAAATTTTTGACACAAAGAATATGTTGATGACATGTAAGATCCTGATATAAATCTTTGTCAAATACATAAGGTATTTACTGATACACATTAATCTGAATATTAGTGTCCACATAAGTACATACATGGTGAATATAGTGTGCAGATTTGTGTCACAGAGTCTAGTTTACATATTATTGCATTGTTTTTTATCTGATTTCTTAAGTTTATGTAATTGGAGGTTATAGTAATATAGAAGATTTTAAAAACAATGAAATATCTCTAGATATGATAGATTCATGAAAGATAAATAAATGCTATTTATTTGTGAGTGGATTAAAATTTTAATTGATATTAAACTTTACATGTGGCAGACCCAGAATTTTTTTTGAAATTAATATTATATTTACTAACTTCTCTTGATAAGAAAGAAAAAAAATGAGGTACAGGTAATTTGCTATAAATGATACCCAAAGCAATAATAAATAAAGTAAAAAACTGCTGGGAGCCATTAGCCAAGTAGGTATGACAATTTCCTTGCCAGCGTACCCCATGTTGCTGACATTTTGCAGTGACATTGAACGTAGGTGACCTTGCTCAAGGACCAGGGCGGATTAGGGTGTTCCCGGTTTAACATAATCAGGTTTAGGGTGTTCCCAGTTTAGGTTCCAGGTTTAAGGTTTAAGATTATTCCTGCTGGGAATAGGGCGTATCCTGCTGCCTGAGTTCCCCTTGAGTTCTCACGGGATTCAGACAGTATATTTTGGAGATAGAAGCCCAGTGGAGGTGGATTTGGGAAGAGAACGTGGATTTCCCCAGAACGTGATTGTAGACGGCTGGTGTGAGTTCGGGAATAAAGAGTTGCTGTTTGAATCTACAAGCTGTGTGGTGGCTCGTGATTGTGTGCCCAGCCAGACTGTGGCAAAAAACATTTTGCTACTTTATAATGAGATCAATTAAATTATAGAAATTTCATTTTGTGTTTGCCATCACAAGATAGGCTGGGTAAACTTTCAAAATTGGATATTTGAAGATTTTTCTTTTTGGAGTTATTTTTGTATAATAACCACTTCTCCTTATTGTGCTGTCTAAAGTTAGCATCGTATTTGCTGGAAGAGATCAGGATTTTCCTGTTTTACTGAGTAGGTGGCTTTATGCTGGATTTATTTCTGCCTACCTTTTCTTGTTGTTGCTTTGGTTTGATTTTAGTTTTATTCAATCATCTATTGACTAAATAAGCATGCATCCAATGGACTCAGTACTTTATTTGGAATTTATAATAAGACAAAAGTTGTTTGTTATCCTACAAATTTACTACTACTATAATTTTTCAAGTGCTTAAGAAAAATGTTTTGAAGAAATAACTATAGAATGTATTGGGTGCTTATTAGGGAAGCACAATATCCATTCCAAAGTATATAAAGCTAGTACAAATAATTGTAACACCTAAATAAGGGACATGTTATGAATTGCATATGGTTTGTCTCCTCTGAGGCTCATGTTGAAATTTGGTTGCCATTTTAGTGGTGTTGGGAGGTGAGGCCTTGAAAACACGAGTAGATTGTTGAGAAGGATTCATCTTTTTTTTTTCACAGGAGTAGATTCCTTTTCACAAGAAAAATTTGCCACCTTTCCTGTTTTGTCTTTCCTGTATATGCTTGCTGGCCCTTTTGTCTTCTGCCTTGCTATAACACCCTTGGCAGATACCCCTTCTAGACCCCTGGGCTTCCCAGTCTCAAGGACCATAAGCCAAAACACACTTCAAGTTTTAGTAGATCTTCAGATGCAGCTGCCCACTGTTGGGCTTTCCAACCTACACAATCAATCAAACTCTCCTCTTTAGAAATTACCTGTCAATTATTCTGTTATAGAAACAGAAAATGGACTAAGACAAGGTAAATAAGACATCTTCCCTTTTAGATAAAGAGTGATGGTTATCCCCAACTTTGAGCAACTCTCAAAAGGAAACAATAAATAAATTAATTAATTAAACAAATAGAGGTGTCAATAATAACAGTCTAATATAATACCATCCTACTTTGACAGGCCTCCGAATTGTCTTTCAGTGTATATTTTTACTACATTTTGTTTATCTTGGGTTATTATGGCATACAATTAAACTATGTGTTCAGGTGACAAAACAATATTAGAAACCATGGGAATTATTATATACATTTAGCAATACAATACAGAAATTAAAAGAGTGAAGAAGTGAGAGAGATTCTTAAAGTTTTATATGAACAAGAATAAATATAACTCATAAAATGATGCTTAATTTTATTGAACAGATGAGCCATTATAGGAATACAAATACAATTACTCATTCATTCTATTATATTTGGTGAAAAAACAGTTTAATAATTCATTGGAAATTATATTGTTAGGTGGCTCAACATGGAGTACTTTTTCTGAAGCTCCCATTCTTCCTTTCCTTCCATCCTTACTTGAAAAAGGAACATCATGAACAATTACTAATGTCTGGAATATGCCTAAAGTGTTCCAACACCAAGTTTGTTTAGTAATTTAAGGCTTATTCTAATGGCCAACTGATGCTCTTTATTCATTCCCTCTTTTTGAATATAGATTCGTTACACTATCAGGGTAAACATAAGCACAGTTAAATCATCCAGCTACAGTCTTCCAATATGGGAGCAATAACGAGTTGGAAAATCAAGTTTAACCTTAATTTTTAACATATTATAAATAATATTTCTAGGATGCATGACATTTAAACAGCCAGAGGAGAAATATCATTTTTTATGAATAAATTATCAAAGTAATATTTTGTCTTGAATAATGATATCAATAAAAATTAAAACATCTGATTCAGTTTTACAAATCATTTTTAAGTAAATTTCAATTATACAATCCAAAGGAGGGAAGTGAACTTGAAATTAATGTAGTCTACTCAGTCATCTAAGGTATGAATCTTTTTTCTCTTATTCATATTAGATTGCCATTCAGCGATGTGTATTGTTTTCAATAGAAAAACTAGCATAAAATCTTTAATACCATATATATGCCCGTTTAACACTGTTTAATGGTTTCACACTGTCTGAACAATATAACATAAAATATTTTAGATCAAACTTCACAAAATTATATCTCTCATGCTTTAATCACTTCTTTCAAATTTCTCCCCTTCAAAACCAACATTGCCCTTTATTAACATTTTTTTTTACCAACCACAAATACTGCTCACTCACAAAAATGTAGCCCCAATCTGAATCCTAATTGTAAGAACTAGAAGCCATTTTTTTCTTTTCCATATCTATGATTTTTGTTTCTATTTCCTTCAGAATCACTGTGTAATACGGTGTCTTGTACATAGTCATACACCACATTGTAATGTTTCAGTCAGTGATGGACCTCCAATGGACAGTGATCTCACAGGATTGCAATGGAACTAAACAATTCCTATTAGCTATGGATATAGTTGCCACAATAAACCATAGCAAAAGGCATTACTGTTATGTTTATGTGATGCTGGTGTAAACAAACTTACTGTGCTGCCAGTAAGAATATAGCACATGCAATGGTAGATAATGATAATAGAAAACCATGTTACTCATTTATGTTTTGATAATATCATGTCTTTAATCACTATTATAGAGTGTCCTCATTATCCTTGTATGTGTGTGTACACATTCTTTATTGTGAAACAGTATGTCATGTTATACCAGCAACAGCCTCCTATATCTCACATTTACTGAGTTTCTTGATTGCATCATTTTCTCTTTTATCTCTAGAGTCTCATTTTGTTTTGTTCGTGGCCTAGGATCAATAATATTTTATATAGTTATATAATATATTGATTGATTATATATATTTATATAATTGATTATATATAGATCATATGTTTATATGATCTAAATAAGCATGCATCCAATGAACTCAGTACTTTATTTGGAATTTATAATAAGACAAAAGTTGTTTGTTATCCTACAAATTTACTACTACTATAATTTATTGATTATATATTTATTGATTATAATTTATTGATTATATATTTATATAATATATTTATATAATATATTGATTTTATAGATTTATATAATATATTGATTGATTTGTATAATAGCCATGGCCCATTCTAAAAAACTGTTAATAAAGCAATTATCAGCAGATAGGGGATTGCTAGTTATTTCGCCCTGGGCTCCCTTCCTGCCTGGATCACTCCTCTCCTGCCCCATTGGCACACCTGTTTCCCACCTTTTGACGTTCCCACCTGCATCCGCCATTACACGCAGGATGAAGGGAAATAAATAAGATAAAGGATGGGAATGTAGAGGGACAAAGAAAACCTTAGATATAAAAGGAATGGGACTTCCTCATCCCTGGGAATCCTCCTTTCTGGTCTCCTTCTTCCTCCAGGGAGAAGTTTGTTCTACTACCCTTTAAATAAAGCCTCTTTCTTTCTACTCTACACCTGCCTCCTCATGCTTTTCTGGTGTTATACTTCAGCACTGGGGAAGCAGGAGTCTTCAAGGTAATTAGCAGTATCAGTAGTAGACTATATATATCATCTAGGTTAATAAGGTAACCCTATATGATGGGTACACAAAAGCAAATCACCTAACAACATATTTTCCTCTCATTAAATAACACATGACTGTATATGTATGTATATATATGAATAAATGTGTATATATTACTAAAGCTAATAACATGTATCTCATCTATATCATTTCTTTATAAAATTAAAAGGCTTTTAAAATTTTCTGTAGTGGTGAAAATAAAAAATTTTCTTTCATTTGCTGTAACTCTTTCAGCAGTTCATTTTTGTTTACATTTAGTGGTATGAGTTGTACATTATATGAATTCATTTTATTTCTTAAAAAGGAATTTAAATATTTAAAATTAAAATGTTTCTGATAGGTTTATATGCTATAATCTTTAGTTAATTTTTAAAAGCAACTTTATTGGGGTATAACTGATAAATAAAAATCTATGCATATTTTATCTAATGTAATTTTTAAATTTGGACATTTACTCTGAAACTATCTCTGCCATCAAAGCAAGAGATCTTCACCTCTAGGAGTCTCCTTATGCATCTTGTTTGTTTGTATATGATTTCATATATTTTAAAGGACATTTAACTTGGAATCTAGCCTATTAATAACATTTAAAGTAGACAATATAGTACTGTTAACTTTAGGCATTATGTTTCATAGCACATTTTATAGCTTACTCATTGTTTAATATATTAGTTATATTATCAAACAATCAAAAGCATATGTATTTTTCTTTTCCACATATTTGAATTTGTGATTTCATTTCTCTTATTTTTTTGTTGTTGTTATAATTTGCTTCTTGGTTTCAGGATAATAAATATGAATCTCATGCAAAAATAAAACAAGGTTGCTGTGTGATACATTTATAACTGTATATGTTACATTGCTAAGCATATTTATGACAGGGCAGAATTTGTATTTTAACTAGTTATTAAAATGTTTTGTTTATCATTTTGTTGTTCTGATCAATGGAATAATTTTCCACAGGCTAACTTCTTGTTTTTTACATACCAAAGCCCAAAGCTTCTATTTACTTCCCTACCCAAATATCTCTATGTGTGGTGCTGGAGAAAAAAATAAATAAATAAGTCCAGTTGGTTCTTTGACCTCTGGCCTGTGCCAGAATATGAATTACTATTCAAGCCATTGAGTTGAAGCATAAGGTGGGAAGAGTTAATCTGGGAAACTTTCATACTTTAGGACATCTTCATTGTATCAAACAACTGTGAGCCAAACACAGACGTCTTTAGTGCCAAGCTAATTACAACTTCCCTTAGACAGATCTCAATGCTGCCCACAGTCACACCAAGGCCACTGATACAAATGGAAAGCATGATGGAGTCATGAACTTGAAGTAGGATGATACAGTGTACTTAACTGAATAAAATTACCAATGCTACAAAAATATATGTGCTCCTGTGAATACATTGTTAGATCCCTCTCACTCATCTCCATTAGGGTCTTGGACAAAGTATGTATAATTGGATCCCCTAAGTTTAAAAATTATTCTGTGCTTGCTGATATTTTATCCTGTATAGTAAATCAGCTTCTGGATATTTTCTATCACCAATTTGACAGCAAAAACATCTTCTCAACCTTATTTATTTATTTACATGTAAGCCTCAACCTGCTTCTGTGTTTGTATATTCCTAAGGATATGACCTAACCCACAGAAAAAAATATTTTTTTGACATTTAGAGTTATCTTATAGTAGTGTTTGCAGTGATCAAATTATAAATTTAATTTTTTGTATTTGTTGACAATCTGTGCTTCAATGTAATCCGGACCAACTTGTTTTCCTACTGCCTTGAATGGCAGTTCCCTTAGTATACCATTACACTCTATTTTGTCATTCAAAAAGACTGTGCAAATATCTTAGAATCAGTAAGGACTTAGAGCCCTTATCAAACCCAGAATAGTAAAGTAAATTTCAGAAATTGACTGGGGAATTGTTCAAACTTGGAAGCAAAGGGATAAAAAAAAATGATATTTTTCATAGACATCTGAAATTGAATTTGGGTCATGGAAAAGATAAGCCTTAAAAGTATTTCTAGTGTCATTTCTCATAACTACAGATACAGAATATGCTCAGTAAATATTTTGATTATTTGTCTAAAAATTCTACCATCATATAAGCAGAAACAATAAACATTTTGTCTTCTATCACAAGGCAAGGAAGACCTTTTCTTGCCCTTAAGTTTATTCTGGCTTTCTCTTCAGTGTTCCCAGGAGTGAGTCAGCATTAAAGCTGATTAAGCCAGTTGTTAAAATTAAACTGCACTTGTCAAAATAAATGAACTAAGCACCAACAAAGGAATTGGAGAGGCTTTTTTTTTACCCTAATAATGTGCTATATATTTTCTCCATATTATGAACAAAGAAGAAGTTCTTTCCATCAGCAAGGGCTATTTTTGATATAAGTTTTACCTTTGAATTTAACTAGGTATCTTAGAATAAACAAGAATATCTTCTTTTTTGGATATGGCATGACTTTCAATATTTCTGGATAAATGAAACGTTGTCCATTCCAAGATGCATGCATTGTAATCTCAAGGGGCACAGAACAGGTTACTGCCACTAACAAACTATATGTACCTAGTCATTTAAAATGTCTAGAATCAAGCCATGCATAGTGATGCATGTCTGAGGCTACTGGGGAGGCTGAGGCAGAAGAATTTTAAGTTCAAGGCCAGTCTGGGAAATTTAGTGAGACCCTATCTCAAAATACGAAATAAAAAGGTTTGTAGCTCAGTGGTAGAGAATCCCTGGGTTTAATCCCAGGTACCCAAAAAATATACACACATACATGCATACATAAAGTCAATTGGATTAATCATATAACCTGTAAGTAATAACAACTACAGAGTACTTAAAAATAGTAAATCCACAAAAATGTCTTATATATGTATATATGTATGTGTGTGTGTGTGTGTACACGGATTTTATTTATTTATTTATTTACTTGCTTACTTACTTTTGCCTTGTCTATTTGTTGAAAAAGGATGCTTCCTTCACTGCTCCTGAGGACAATCTTGTCTGTCTTTACATCATATTTGGTGTTTGTTTTCCTATTTATGTGACAGGGTAACATGCACAGTCTCTGGGCTTTGTGGAGTTCTCCAATCCTTGGATTTATTAGAAAACTTCTTCAATATAAAAAGGTGCTGATGAATGCATTGTCAGTGTCTGAAAATATATTGGCTCACAGAATAATAAATATGACTCTGCATCTATTGATTCTCAGAGGAGGAAGCATAATGGAAAAGCCAAGTGTTTTCTTCATTAAGAGTTCCTTAATTGTTCTTTTAAAGTGAATTTTGTCATTATTCCTTGAGAATATATATATTACCAGCTTTACAAAATTGGTAGGAAAAATCACTCCCAATCAATGGGAAAGTTATTCTTTTCCAATTAGTAATGCAAATGTTTAAAGAATAAACTGAATCAAGACTTTGTTACTGAACAGTGTCCAAATATATATTTCGTTAAAACATATATCTCTCTTCTTCACAAATTATAAACGCCATAACTGTAAATAGCAATATTCTATCACCTGTAAACTACATTTTAATTTTTAAAATAATAAATATTGCTTAGCATTTCTTGTGCTGTTCCCTGTGCCTATGCTCTTTAAATTCTTCATATCATTTTGTTTTGTTCAAAACTCTATTTAAGAACACTTTTTAAGTGCCTACTGAATAAGGCACTATCCTGGCCACTAGGGGATAAAATGATGAGTAAATGATAAAATACAACAATAAACAACTTATAGGATTTATTTGTTAAATGGGATATTGATTATTTAAAGTCCCCAGAAAAGGAAACCACAGACTGACAGAATTGAGTTTTTTTCTGAGAACTGGGGACTGGGACAGTTTGAATCAGGGCCTTGACTGAGAGTCCTTGCACACTACAACCTCAGATCATGTAAACCTAATGCACAGTAGGAATTCTGCTGTATTTAAAAGCAAAATTATTCATTTTGGATTTGGAACTTTATAGCAGAAATTTAATTTTGCTGTTATACAGGGAGTTTGGCTTCCTTAGAGTCAAAAACTGCCTGATTAAACTTGGATCATCAAAGTAGGGGGAGAAGGCCTGTGCATAGTGGGAGTTCAATGAATTTTTATTGAATTTTGGCTTTTACATTTGATAAAATCAGAAGCTTAGAGAAAGATGGATTTGTGCAAAAAAATTGTTCAACAAGATGTCAATAATCATCTTTCATGACCACACTCCATGTATCTCTCATTTTCCTAATCTTCTAACTCAACATTTTTTTTCTTTTGGCTCCTATTAATGTATGTTTATGCCCCCACTCATTTTCACCTCTGCATGTTCCTAATTCTCAGCTCTCACCTGCCTTGATCTCCCTCTTTGTATGTTTTAGTGACCATTTCTGCAACTCCAGCTCATCCTGTTATACCTCACACTAGACCACAGGCACTCAAATGTCAACAGCTACTGCACAGCAGAAATGAGCATTTTAAACTTATTAAATGTATCTGTAAAGAGGCAAAAACGTAGCTCCTGAAACCTATAGTATTTTCTTTATATCTTTCAGGTAGTGCTTATCATATTTTGCCTTTTTTTTGAAGAAGGTGTTTACATGCATTTTAAACATCTGCCTTGATTGTGATATGTTTTCAGAATGAGATTGTCTTTTTTTCCCCCTATAATTTGCAGTATACAGCAGGGTAGCTCATACATAGTAATTCCTCAACAAATATTTCTTGAATATTCCACTTTCTTGTTAAAGTTTTGATGTCTGTGCGTCTAAGAAGTTTCACTTGCAAGATCTACTTATGAACCATTAATCATTTGCTATTTTCTTATCTTGATAGATTGAGTCTTCCAAGTCTTTTAAGGGCTGGGGACTTTCTAGTTTTCTTTTCCAATAAAAATCATTGCTAAAATGCCTCCATGTATCATTATTCATGATCTCTATATCTATAACTTAGGTTATTCATAAGTCTCTACCAGTTGAAATTTATTTTTCAATAAAGTTTGATTGTGAACAATCACTATCTCCACATGGAGGAAAAACTTCTCAGTTAAATGATGGTTTTAAGTCTTATTTTTCCATTCCTATGAATAACTGAGAAGGAGGAAAAGAAATGAAATCACAGAGAAATTGAAACAAATGTAAGGGATAAAAAGTAAAAACATTTGTTTTTATCCTAGCTCTATTTTCTTGTGATTTAGATAGCTACTTTATCAATTAAAGGCTTAAGTGAAATATCTGTAAAATACGGGGCTAGCCAAACAAAATTATTTCTATCATCTCATAATGCTAAACCCTATATTTTAAGATAAAGTATATATAAAAGACTTATCTAAAGCCTCAGATCTTTAAATTTCTGAATTCCTGAATGCATTATCTGAAACCACATGCCAAAGGAGATGACAAGAAACTTTTTCATTTTAACCTCTAAAAAAACCAATGATCCAATTCAAAATCCAAGACATCCATATAAGCATGAGAAGAATATTCACAATGCATTTATTAAACTGTAAAAAATGAAATTAATAATGAACAGATTTTTCAGCGTTTATTAAATAAGTATACTTTATGTCAAGACTTGAGTAATCTATGCCACAGTAGAACCACTCAAAAATCACTGTGAATGCTAGTGGAAAACTCAGCTAATCCTCTCCTCTGTCAACCATGTATCCAGACCTGCCAAGCTCATGAGCACACATAATCCTATCTAGCCAAACAAACTAACAACAACAACAACAAAAAGGAATGGGTCAGAAATCATTCTAATTTACCAAAACATTGCTCTCACAAGCCAAGTATCATTCATAAATTATTTTATTTTACTATTTTCTTTATTTGTTAACAAATTTAGTAGCAGACTTCTTGTAAGTATAGAATCATTTCAATTATTTGTACTGAACTGAACTCATTCATTGAAATGTATTGGGCTTCTTTTTGACATAGGAGTCATGGTATAGCTTATTAGTTATCTAAATGAATTTGGTTGAAGTATCTAGCAATTTTAGGTACTAGTTATATCATGTTAGTAGACGTGACATGATAAGACTATTCCCAGCGCCTCCTTCAGTTCTTTCTATAATTTAGTTTTTGTTTCTCAATCATAATTTAGTACCAAGAGCCACTCAACAAAAGAAAAAGAAAGGCTAAAGGAAAAAAATTCTAAGATATATTTTTGTTAAATTTTGGGGGGAAATAGAAGGGTTTTTTATTTTAGGAAACGATGTATTTGATTTAACAACACCACTTTTCAAAAAAAAAAAAAAAACAAAACATTTTTCAGTCAACTGAATCCCCAATTAATTTTCATACTGTGTCATTTTTACATTCTATACCATTAAATTCCTATAAAGCTTTTCAGCCTTTGTAGGCATGCTGACACACTCTCTTAGAACCTAGATACTATACCATACCCTCCATTTATCATTCAGAAATGGCAATTGAGTTTAATGATTATGCAGTCCAGGATTGATTCACAGCAATGTTTTGTTGATCTCTTGTCCTAATATGTCTACAGAAGAAAAAAAATTTTCTAGCAAAGAAATCAGATGACCTTTAAGAGTTTTTATTGCCCTTTCTTTTTATGCCTAAATGCCTAGAAATGGGAAATCCTGCCCTATTTTCACCAAGTCATTAAAATTGTAGATAAAATTGTTTTAGAATGTCAGGTGAGAGATTTGAGATTGAGCAAGCATTCCCAATGTCTTTCACATGTCCTCCTAGGAAACTTAAACTAAAAACAAGGCCACCAAATAAGTCAAGTAAATTAAACTAAGTTTATAAAAGAAGAGTTAGGGTTTGAGCATTCCAAATTTGTATATAAACACATGTAAGAGAAAGAGGTCTGGGAGTGTAGCTCAGTGGTATAGCATTTGCCTACTGTGCAAGAAGCCAAAAAAAAAAAAAAAAAAAAAAGAAAAGAAAAGAAAGAAAGAAGGAAAGAAGGGAATAAAGAAATAGTTACAGGAAGGAAAGAAGAAGGAGGAGAAGGAGGATATAAGAAGAAGAAGAAAAAGAAGAAAATGAGGAGGAGGGGGAGAGGCGGGGGAGGGGAAGAGGGAGAAAGGAGAGGAGGAGGAAGAAAAAGACAAAGAAAAGCCAACTTCAAGTGAAATTATTGTTCTCAAGATAGTAAGATAGTATAAAGTATGGCACATCTTTAGCTTTAAATGAAAGGAACATCTGTGTCTATACTTGGAAGGACCTGTGTCATCTGAGAAGTGTGTTTGGGAACACCGATTCTCTAACAACAGAACATAGTATTACTCATATTGGCAGCTTGGGTACAGGATTGCCTCAGTGAATACTACAATTATATAGAAATATATTTAAAACTTTAATTTTAATACTTTGATAAAATGTCAAATTTGTAATTCAGTTTATTTTGTACTTTTCCCATTTGTTTTTCTATTATTAAATGGTCCAAGCTCTGTCATATATAAGAAGTGTTTTTAAAATCAAATACACTTGAGGATATAATTATGATGAATTTCCAGAACAGAAATCTTGCACAAAGAAAGAAAAGTTTATCGATTTATCCAAATTTTAGAAATCAGAATCTATTGTCAGAAGGGGGTATAAGTAATAAAACATTTAATCTTTCTGATGGACAATATTATGAATTAACAGATATTAAAATCATCAGTAATGGTAAAGGTGTAGTTCAGAGAAAAAATTAAATATTTGTGGAACATATTTGTATTATATTATAGATTTATCCTTTGAAACACCCTTTTAAATATGATTTATTTCCATTCTTTTATAAAATCCCATAGTTTCTGGCACTTACATTTCGTTGATCCACACTACCACAAGGTTTAGTATTTCATGCTAGCTTTACTGTGTCCTCAAAGGATCCTGATTTTCATTATTGCCTGTGTAGAATCTAAAATGAGGCCCATCATATAGCAATTAATCAATGCATTTTTATTTAATTGAATTCATCACTTGGGAAAATATAAAGTTTTTATGTTCTATTTGATATGTTCAAAACATATCAGTTTAGTAATAAAAGCAAAAGGGGCAAAATTCCAAAAATTTCTACCGGCAGATTCCTAATATTTTTTATAAATAATCACCAAACTATACATTCATATATTTAAAATGGAAATTATTATTATTCAATACCTTTGTTTTATTTATTTATTTTTATGAGGTGCTGAGGATCGAACTCAGGGCCTTACACGTGCTAGGTGAGCATTCTACCACTGAGCTACAACCCCAGCCCCATATAATGGAAATTATTGGCATCCACTTCTCAACATTATTTTACTACCAAATATAACTAATTTCTATCTCTCTGGAAATAGTAAGTTTAAAAAGTCAAAGTGCTTTCTTTCTTATAGGACCACTCTGCAACTTAGAATAAAAATAGTTAGTTAAAATTTAATCAAGATATATAAATGGAAAATACTAGTATCTTCAGCATTCTTTGGCATTGTTTGAATAAGAGAATATTATATAATTGTACTATATTCTTCAACATATTATTTGAATATCTGCAATATTAAGAGTTGCTTCCTTTCTGCTTACATCATATCTTGTATATGCCTGAGCTATGGGAATTTTCACATTGCAGTCATCTACTTCTTAGACTTGAATTTTATTTTAATATTTGTATTGAGACTTGAAATTTTCTTGCCTATGAAAAAACAATATAAACCAAAAAATCCAAAGAAAGACCTTCCAAAATATAAGAAAAAAGTAGACTTTTAAGCTTCCATACTTATTTTTTATGAATTCCCAAAATACTTCATATAATGAGCTCTTTATTTCATTCTTCTAGAATAACATAGATATACCCACATTGAGTTTGCATGTCCTTAATTATGAACATGAACTTGAAAATAAGACTATATGTGCAGCCAAATTTTAAGATTTAATAATTATATTAGTCAGCACTTTGTCACTGTGTCCAAAACATCTGAGAAGAGCAACTAAGAGGAGGAAAAATGTTTATTTGGGGGTTAGGGCTTTAGAGGTTCAATGCATGGTTGGCCAACTTTCTAACTCTGGGCATGAGTTAACAAAGAAAATAATGGAGAAAGGACATTGCACAGAAAAACTGCTCAGTTCATGGCAGGTGGGAAGAGGAAAGAGAGTGAGGAGCCAAGGACAAGATATAATCCCACAAAGATATCTTTTCAGTGACCTACTCTCTCTAGCCACACCCTGCCTGCCTATAGACAGCACCTTGTACAGTAGACCATTTAAATTATTAATCCACCAAATAGATTAATCCATTGATGAAGTTATAACTCTTTTTTTTTAATTTTTTATTGTTGGTTGTTCAAAACATTACATAGTTCTTGATATATCATATTTCACACTTTGATTCAAGTGGGTTATGAACTCCCATTTTTACCCCGTATACAGATTGCAGAATCACATCAGTTACACATCCATTAGTCTAATCATTTCCTCCCTCACACATGGACTTTTGAGAAAAGCTCATATCCAAAAAGTAATAGTAAGTCATTGGGTAAAATTATAAAACAGTTAAATTTTTCCAGCAATTATAATTAACTCTGACATTTTCCCATTGGACAGCAGTTTCCCTTAATAACAACTGATTTCAACCATATAATTTCAGTAATTTCTTGTTTTCATTTTTTTAGAGTAATCTCATTACAGATCTTAAAAACTCAATCCTACTCGTTTTCAAAACCCTTTCCATGCTTTTTCTAAAGTCCTTCAACTTGTCCTTAATTCAATACTTGACTTGGTATGCTAAGTATACTTATCTGTTTCTCCAAATTCTTGGGCTATTTACTCCTAGGCTAGATTGATTAAAAATTGAAGCAAGAAGCATGAGACACCTGTCTAATTAACTCATCCTGGTCAAGGTATAGTCCTCCTTGTGGTTGGTCATCATTTTTACCTATGATCATAGTCCTTGGGTTTAAACAGTTAACAGTTGCAGTGAGCCTCAGTGAATGAGGCTTGTGCTCCTGAATCTGAGCTAGACATCTATGATCAAATAGGGTGCTAAGTCATATATGTGACTAAAATTATCTATAAATTAATAATACTTTCTCTTATGCACAAACTTTTGGCCCCGAGAAATAATATTCCCAGGTAAACAAACAGACCCAGCTTCATAAGCATGAAATTTTCAACCTAGTGGGAGTAATCCTGTGAAAAAATACGACTTGCCAAATCTATGCAAGTTGAAACTAGAAACCTGATGCTTTATTTTCTGGAAGTTATCCACTATGATTATTTCCCCTTGATTCTCATTCTTCTCATTTTAATTTCATGTGTGAAAATCTCAGTTCTTACTCTGAAGAAATCTCCAAATTGTATAAGCCTATTTTAGTTTCTTGCAAATGGATAAGTCTTTGTGAACATAGAATATACCCAAAAGCCTCTTTTAATTTACCCCTTTGATAAATTGGATTGGTACAATCTGTGTGGAAATATACTGATAGAAAATTTATATTATTTCTTTGTTGGAGTTTATTATACTTATATTTATTAATGGTATGATAATTAGTTAAGGTATTAGAAAATGATTTTAGTACATATTTATTCATAGAAAGAACAATAGAGGAAAAACTATGATACCAACATTATTTTAATATTACAACATGTTCTTACTCAAAAATAAAGACCTAAAATGTACCTTTAATTTACTGTTTTTATAAATTGAAACTCATCCATAATAAATGTAAGCATTATATTAGCATGATAATTATTTCTCAGTTTTTTTTCTTTATATAAAGTAAAACTCACTCTTTTTTTTCTTTCTATTTTTGTACTAGAGATTGAATCCTGGGGTGCTCTACCACTGAGGTATATCACCAGCCTTTTTTATTTTGTTATTTTTTTTTTTTTAATTTTGGGACAAGGTCCTGCTAAGTTGCCAAGGCTTGCCATAAACTTGCAATCCTCCAGCCTCAACCTCTGGAGTCACTAGAATTACAAATTTTCTCATCATGCCTGGCATTGGCCTTCCATTCCATACAATTTTGTTTTGCATTTTTTGAAGTTTATTTTCATTCTAATTTGTTATATATGACAGCAGAATGCATTTAAATTCATATTACACAAATAGAGCACAATTTTTTATATCTCTGGTTGTATAAAAAGTATATTCACACCATTCATGTCTTCGTACATGTACTTAGGGTAAGGATGTCCATGTCAGTCTACCATCTCTTCTACCCTCATTCCCCCTCCCTCATACCTTTGCCCTATCTAGAGTTAATCTAATCTTCCCATGTTCCCCCTTCCATTATGAATCAGTCTCCTTATATCAGAGAAAACATTCAGCATTTGGCGTTTTGGGATTGGTTAACTTCACTTAGCATTATATTCTCCAACTCCATCCACTTACCTGCAACTGCCATTATTTTATACTCTTTTATTGCTGAATAATATTCTATTGTGTATATATATCACAGTTTCTTTACCCATTTATCTACTGAAGGGCATTTAGGTTGGTTCCACAGTATATCAATTCTGAATTGAGCTGCTATAAACATTGATGTGGTTGTATCCCTGTAGTATGGTGTTTTTACGTACTTTGGGTATAGACCAAGGAGTGAGAAAGCTGGATCAAATGGTGGTTTCATTTCCAGTTTTCCAAAGAATCTCCAAATTGCTTTCCATATTGGCTGCACCAATTTGCAATCTCACCAGTAATGTATCAGTGTGCTTTTTTTCCCCCATAACCTCACAAACACTTATTAATTGTGATCCTAATAGCTACCTTTCTGACTGAAGTGAGATGAAATCTTCAAGTAGTTTTGATTTGCATTTCTCTAATTGTTAGAGATGTTGAACATTTTTTCATATAAGTGTTGATTGATTGTATAACATCTTCTGAAAGGTGTATGTTCAGTTCCTTGGCCCATTTACTGATTGAGCTATTTGTTTTTTTTGTTTGTTTGGTTTTTGGTGTTTAGTTTTTTGAGTTCTTTATATACCCTAGGGATTAGGGCTCTATCTGATGTGCAAGAGGCAAAAATTTGCTCCCAAGATGTAGGCTCTCATTTCACTTCACAGATTCTTTCTTTTGCTGAGAAGAAACTTTTTAGTTTGAATCCATCCCATTTGTTGATTCTTGATTTTAATTCTTGTGCCATAGGAGTCTTGTTAAGGAAGTAGGGGCCTAATCTGACATAATGGATATTTGGTCCTACTTTTTCTTCTAATAGTCACAATCTAATTTAATTCCTAGGCCTTTGATTCACTTTGAGTTGAGTTTTGTGCATGGTGAGAGTTTGGGGTTTAAATTGATTTTGTTGCTTATGGATTTCCAGTTTTCCCAACACCATTTGTTGAAGAGGCTGTCTTTTTTCCAATGCATGCTTTTGGCAACTTTGTCTAATATAAGATAACAGTAATTATGTGAGATAGTCTCTGTTTTCTCTTGTTCTGTACCAGTGGTCTACCAGTCTATTTTGGTGCCAATACCATGCTGCTTTTTTACTATTGTTCTGTAGTATAGTTTGAAGTCTGATATAGCGATGCCACTGGCTTCACTCTTCTTATTAAGGATTGCTTTAGCTATTCTGGGTCTCTTATTTTTCCAGATGAATTTTATGACTGCTTTTTCTCTAAGGAATGCCATTGGAATTTTGATTGGAATTTCATTAAGTCTGTATAGTGCTTTTGGTAGTATTGTCATTTTGACAATATTAATTCTGCCTATCCAAGAACAAGGGAGACCTTTCCATCTTCTAAGGTCTTTTTAAATTTCTTTCTTTAGCATTCTGTAGTTTTCATTGTAGAGTTCTTTCTCTTCTTTTGTTAGGTTGATTCCCAAGTTTTGTTGTTGTTGTTGTTTCTTGAGGCTATTGTAAATGGGGTAGTTTTCATCATTTCCTTTTCAGAGGATTTGTCACTGTTATACAGGAATGCCTTTAATTTATGGGTGTTGATTTCATATCCTGCTAATTTGCTGAATTCATTTACTAGTTCTAGAAGTTTTCTGGTGTTATATTTCGGGTCTTCAAGTTATAGAATCATATCGTTGGCAAATAGTGCTACTTTGAGTTCTTCTTTTTCTGTCTGTGTCCCTTTAATTTCTTTCTTCTAATTGTTCTGGCCAGTGTTTCAAGAATTGTATTAAATAGAAGTGGTGAAAAAAGGGCACCTCTGTCTTTTTCCAGTTTTTAGAGGGAATGTTTTCAATTTTTCTCCATTTAGAATAATGTTGGCCTAGGGTTTAGCATAGATAGCTTTTATGATGTTGAGATATGTTCCTGTTATTTCCAGTATTTTGAATATGTATGGGTGCTGTATTTTGTAAAATGCTTTTTCTGCATCAATTAAGATGATCATATCATTCAGGCTATTGATGTGATGAATAAAACATATTGATTTCCATATGTTGAACCAACTTTGAATCCTTGGAATGAAACCTACTTGATCATGTGCACTATCTTTTTGAATTAAATTTGCCAGAATTTTACTGAGAATTTTTGCATCATTGTTCATTAGAGATATTTGTCTAAAGTTTTCTTTCTTTGATGTGTCTTTGCCTGCTTTTGGAATCAGGATGATATTGGCCTCATAGAATGACTTTGAAAGAGTTCCCTCTTTTTCTATGTCACAGAATAATTTGTAAAGTATAGGTAATTGGATCTTTTTTTATAGGTCTTCTAGAACTCAGCCATGTAAAAATCTGGTCCTGGGCTTTTCTTGGTTAGTAGGCTTCTGATGGTGTCTTCTATTTCCTTGCATGAAATTGATCTGTTTAAATTGTGTATATAATCCTGACTCAATTTGGGCAACTCATATCCTCTAGAAATTTGTCAATGCCTTTGATATTCTGTATTTTATTAGAGTTAAATTTTTCAAAATAATTTCTAATTATCTTCTGTATTTCTGTATTGTCTCTTGTGATATTTTCTTTTTAACATGTGTTAGTGATTTACATTTTCTCTCTCCTTCTCTTTGTTAGAATGGCTAAGGGTTTGTTAATTTTATTCATTTTTTCAAAGAACCAACCTTTTGCTTTGTCAGCTTTTCCAATTGTTTATTTGTTTGTTTGTTTCAATTTCACTGATTTCAGCTGTGATTTTAATTATTTCCTATCTTCTACTACTTTTGGTGATGATTTGTTTTTCTCTTTCTAGGGCTTTGAGATGTAGTGTTAGTTCATTTATTTGTTGACCTTTTCTTCTTTTAAGGAATGAACTCCATGCAATGTACTTTCTTCTTTGTATTGCCTTCCTAGTGTCTCAGAGATTTCAATATGTTGTATCAGTGTTCTCATTTACTGGTAAACATTTTTTAATCTCTTCCTTGATGTCTTTTGCAACCCATTGTCCATTCAGTAGCATATTATTTATTCTCCAGGTTTTGGACTAGATTTTATTTTTTATTTTATCATTGACTTATAATTTTATTCCATTGTGATCTGATAGAATGCAGGATAGTAGCTCTACTTTTTTGTATTTGCTAAGACTTGCTTTGTGGCATAATATATGGTCTATTTTAGAGAAGGATCCATGTGCTGTGAGAAGAAAATATAGTCGCTTGCTGAAGGATGAGATATTCATTATATGTTAGTTAAGTCTAAGTTATTGATTGTATTATTGAGTTCTATTGTTTCTTTTTTCAGCTTTTTTTTTTTTTACTGATCTATCCTGTGGTGAAAGAGGTATGTTAAAGTCACCCAGAATTATTGTGTCTTGAACATGAGAAAAGTTTGTTTGATTAAGTAAAGATGCTCCATTTTGGGGGGCATATATATTTATATTGATCAAGTCTTCTTGGTGTATGGTTCCCTTGAACCATATGAAATGTCCTCTTTGTCTCTTTTGATTAACTTTAGCTTAAAGTCTACTTTATTTGACACGAAGATGGAAACCCCTGGTTGCTTCTGCAGTACATGTGAACGGTATGATTTTTCCCAACCTTTCACCTTCAGTCTGTTTATTCCTTTTTCTATGAAATGAGTCTCTTGGAGGCAGCATATGGTTTGTTTTGTTTTGTTTTGTTTTGTTTTTTTAAATCCAATGAGCTAGTCTATGTCTTTTTTTTGATTGGTGAATTTAGGTCATTAATGTTCAGAGTTATTATTGAGACATGATTTGTGTTTCCAGACATTTTTATTTATTTTTGTTATTTAGGTTGACTTGGGTTTTCCTTTGATAAGATTTTCCTTTAGTGTAATACCTCCTTTTGCTGATTTTCATGGTTATTTTTCATTTCTTCTTCATAGAATTGTTTGAAAAATATGTTTCTAATGCAGGTTTTCTAGCTGTAAATTCTTTTAACTTTTGTTTATCATGAAAGGTTTTTATTTCATCATCATATCTAAACCTTATTTTTGCTGGATATAAAATTGTGGTTGGCATCCATTTTGTTTCAGACCTTGATATATGTTGTTCCAGGATCTTCTAAATTTCAGAATCCAGGTCGAAAAATCTGCACATAACCTAATTGTTTTCCCCTTACATTTAATCTGATTTCTTTCTCTCTTTGATTTTAATATTCTCTCCTTATTCTGTATATTAGGCATTTTCTGTATTATGTTTCTTATGTGGATCTGTTGTGATTTCGTACATTTGGCATCCTGTAAGCCTCCTGAATTTGGTTTTCCAATTTATTCTTCATGTTTGGAAACTTTTCTGATAGTATTTCACTGAATAGATTATCCATTACTTTGATTTAGAACCCTATGCCTTCCTCTATCTCAATAATCCTTAAATTTGGTCTTTTTATGCTATCCCATATTTCTTGAATGTCTGCTCATGATTTCTTACCATTTTCACTGTGTAGTCTACATTCTTTTCAAGATTATATATTATGTTTTCATTGTCTGAGGTCCTGTCATCACATGGTCTAATGTGTTGGTGATGCTTCCAATTGAACTTTTAATTTGTTTTTTTGTTTCTTTCATTTCAAACATTTCTCTTTGTTTTTTCTTTAGAACCAATATCTCCCTATTGAAGTAATTTCTTTTGCTTCCTCTATTTGCTTATGTAGTCTTTATCAAAATGATCTTTTGCTGCCTGTATTTGCTCTCTTATATCATCCTTTAATTCACACAACATTTTAATTATGTACATCCTGAATTCCTTCTGTGTCATATTTTATCTATTGTGCTGGCCATGGTTGCTAATAATGTGGTATCTTGATTTGTTTGGGGCACTTTCTTCCCTTGTCTTTTCATGTTGCTTGTGTGTCTTCCTTTCTAGCACTGTGGATCCAAGGCATTACTGTTTTTACCCTATAGGATTATAGTACTCAGGTAGGGTTCCAATATCTCACCTGGCTGTCCAGTGTTCCAAACTGGTAGTTGCACCAAGTAAAGGTGGTAATGAAGGTGATAGAAAATGATGGCTGCTGCTTGCAGTGATGGGATGTCAGGTCAGGTTGGGGGAGCTAGGCAATGGAGTTGTGTGATATGTCCAGAGATGAGTTCTATGGCATGCAGTGTTGCAGCTGTTGGCTTTCTTCAGAACCTGTGATGTCTCCAGGTGCAGGCAGGCTATGTCAGTAGCTGCTGTGTCCAAGATGGAGGTGACCAAGGAAGCTCCAAATTAGTAGATGGGGGTCCACATGGGAGTGGCTGCTGGAGTTTCTGTGCATGGGAAGCAGCTGAGTGCCCTTCGTGAGAGTGGTGTCTGGGAATTTTGTGCTGGTGCTGATGCTGGTGGTCCCTCTAAGACACCCATGAGACCTGCGTGGGTGAGTAGTGGAGAGTCGGAGTCCTTTTCTAATGCTGAGGCCCAGGGCCCTGTGCGGCACAACGGCCATGATTCCTGCATAGAGTCAGCTGTGTAGGGGTCCTTTATCACTCTCAGCAAAGTAGTATTCCCATGAGTTGAGACCTGGGTCATGGAGTGACACAGAATGCTGCCTCCCTCTGGCCCACTATGATTCATTGCCCATTCTATATGTTTTGACACAGAAAATTGTGTTATAGCTATCAAAATCATGATATAGAAAAGTTTTCTCCCTCCATGAAATATCTTCAAGATGCTGCAAGTTCATGTCTTTTGCTGTGCCTATCCATTAACAACTACTAATTCATATTTTTTCTATTATATTACCTTGTCCAGAATATCATAAAGAAAAATTATAATGTATGTAGTTCTGCCTTTTGATTCTGTTTTTTTTTTCTACTCATATAACATATTTGAGATTCATCTATGTTGTTGTGTAGATAACTGGCTCATTCTGTTTCAGTGTTGAGTGACATTTTATTGTGAGGACTGGAATTTGTTTCTCTATTGGTCAATGAAAAACTTTTAAGTTATTTTCATTTGGAAGAAATTATTAATAAAGGTCCTATTTGTGTTTTGAGTTTACATAAGCATAAGTTTTGGTTTCTCTTGGACTGGGATTGCTGGTTATTTGGTAGAAATCTGTTTAACTTTGCAGCAATTACCAAAATGTTTTTCAAAGTAACCTGAAAATATTTCATCCTCAGCAGCAAAGAGAATTACAGTTGTTCTGTTCCTTAAAATAATTTGCTTTCATATATCCTTATTAATTTTCTCTACTTATATGTTATGTAGCAATGTCTCCTTATACTGTTTATTTGCAATTTCTCCAATACTGAATGACATTGATCATTTGCTTTACATGCTAATCTGAATCCTTAACTCTTCTTTGGTGAGATCTATCTTCAAATAGTTTGTGTTTTAAAAATCAGGTGATTTATCCCATTATTGAATTTTTAAAACAATTTATATTTTTATTATATACATTTTTTGTCGGTTATATTCTCAAATAGGAAATACTTTTTGCAGTCTGATATTTTTGCACTTTGTAATTCAGTCTTTCAATTATTTATTTTCAGGGCAGAGGTCTTTAATTTTGATAGTTAAATTTGTAATTTGTAAAAAATATCATGGTTTTGATTGTTGATTTTTCTTGTATCTGTGCTTAAACTAACAAAGATTGTTATACTTACAAGTGTATGTTGTATGTAAATCTGAAAGAAAAATTATGAAAACAAATGTTATAATAAGAAAAGGCAGTTTAAAGGCAGTTCAAGTGAATAATCTTGAAAAATTATTGAAAATAGTTTTCCAGTTAAAAAGAGTTTGTGGCTTTGTGAAATGTTCCCCAAGGTAAGCCATATGGCCTCCTCTCTTTCATTTGGAAATTGTCAAATTATATGAGAGAAAATTCACAGCATATTTGATTAAAGACACCTAGACAAATTTCAATATTCTTCAAAGTCTCCATTTAGAATTAAAAAGATTTGTTTTAATTTTATCTTATAATGAATTATTATTATATATAACCCCTTATTTTATCTATTAGCTAAAGAAGTAGGTGTTTTTTGTTTTTTTCTGCATGCCATTCTTCATTATAGGACATAATATATCATTAGGTGTGCAAAGACATTCTATGAATAAATACATGGGATCCCAATAGTTTCACTATCAGCTATGGGATTTTTGAAAAACAAAAAACAAAAAAAAATTTCAATTTGGGAAAAGAAAAAAGCTGTAAATATGTGATGGGGGAAAAGATTTTCATTGGAGAAAGGTGATGTGAATAATAGAGGCAAAAATGAGTAGGGTTTATAATAACATCTTACTAAATGTGAAGAGAAAGTATAAAAGATCTCTTATAAATATGCTTTGGAACTGAATGTGAAGCACTATCAAGTACTTAGATAAATATATCTCATAATTATGATTTTTAGTGAGTCCATATATCATAATTATATTGGGAAAACTTCATTATCAAAATCTTCTGAATTGTTAGAGTCAATTGTGAATCCAAAAGAAAGATTAAAGGATAACTTAATGTTTGATTTTGGACTTCAAAAATTAAATACATCTAAGTGGGTAAAATATAGGTGCTCAGATGAAATATTAAGATATCAAAGTAAAAATGTAGCATTTGTTTTTCATCACTATAATATATGTATAATCAGCAGAGATAACTAGTGAATCAACTCAAAAATGTTGAATCTATACAATAAAAATAATTAGAATATACACTATATTTGAGTCATCTATGCTTAAAATATCAATTTTATTTATTTATTTATTTTTGTTTTTGTCTAGCCCTACAGCTTTATCGATTCCTGGTGAGCCCTTTAAGTGCATATAAAAATTGCATTTAAACTTTTAATTTTCTGATGGGCAATCTGTGTTCATCTTTAATGAGTAAATTAATTTAAGCCCCATGAGTCCTAAAATTCTGATTAAGGATTACAGTGTGCTTAGTAGAATTCAAAGATACATTTCTTATGCTGAAAAACTAGTTGGTCAACAACTACTGTGTTCCTCAGGAGAATAATTCACTAGGAAGTTAAGTAGCAGTGTTAGAAATCAGAAACCTAGGGGGAAGAACAGCTAGAGGGAAAGTAAACTACACAAATTGCCCTCTGTTCATATAGGATATAAGATAATATTTCTGTTACCGTATCATGTTACATCTGAGATTTGCTATTCATGTATACAGAGAAAACAGATTTTTTTTTAAACTTGGAATTGAACCAGGGACCCCATACATTTTAGGCATGTGCTCTGCTACTGAGTTACATCTCCAGCCTAGAAATACTCTTGATTAAAGTCAATGAAAATGGTACAGAATAGAAGTCACAGAGACTAACCCACAAAATTAGAATTATCTTAGACAAAGCTGTCAAAAACATGCATTGGAGAAATGATAGCCTCTTCAACAAATGGTGCTGGGAAAACTGGGAATCCATATGCAACAAAATGAAATTAAATCCATATCTTTCACCATGCACAAAACTCAACTCAAAATGGATCAAGAACTTATGAATAAAACCAGAGACCTGTGTCTGATAGAAGAAAAAGTAGGCCCTAATCTCCATCATATGGGATCAGACCCCAACTTCCTTAATGAGACTCCTGTGGCACAAGAATTAAAATCAAGAATCAATAAATGAGATGGATTCAAACTAAAAAGTTTCTTCTCAGCAAAAGAAACAATCTGTGAGGTGAATAGAGACCTATGGCTTGGGAGCAATCTTTACCCCTCACACATCAGATAGAGCACTAATCTCTAGGGTATATAAAGAACTCAAAAAACTAAACACCCAAAAAACAAATAACCCAATCAATAAAGGGGCCAAGGACCTGAACAGACATTTCTCAGAAGAGGATATACAATCAATCAACAAATATATGAAAGAATGTTCAACATCTCTAGCAATTAGAGAAATGCAAATCAAAAAAAAATCTCTCTAAGATTTAATCTCACTCCAGTGAGAATGGCAGCTATTATGAAGACAAACAACCATAAGTGTTGGCAAGGATGTGGGGGAAAAGGTACACTCATGCACTGCTGGTGGGACTGCAAATTGGTGTGGCCAATATGAAAAGCAGTATAGAGATTTCATGGAAAATTGGGAATGAAAACAACATTTGACCCAGTTGTTCCTCTCCTCTGTCTATATCCAAAGGACTTAAAAAGAGCATACTACAGGGACACAGACAGCCACATCAGTGTTTACAGTAGCACAATTCACAATAGCTAAACTGTGGAACCAACTCAGAATTCCTTCAATAGATGAATGGATAAAAAAATGTGGCATATATACACAATGGAATATTACTCAGCAATAAAAGAGAATAAAATCATGGCATTTTCAGGTAAATGGATGGAGTTAGAGAAGATAATGCTAAGTGAAGTTAGCCAATGCTAAAAAACCAAATGCTGAATGTTTTCTTTTATATAAGGAGGCTAATCCATAGTGGGATAGGGAGAGGGAGCATAGGAGGAATAGATGAACTCTAGATAGGGCAGATTGGTTGGAGAGGAAAGGAGGGGCCATGGGGTTATTAATAATGGTGGAATGTGATGATCATTATTATCCAAAGTATATATATGAAGACACGAATTGGTGTAAATATACTTTATATGCAACCAGAGATATGAAAAATTGCACTTTCTATATATGAATTGTAATGCATTCTACTGTTATATATAAATAATAAAAACATAGAAAAGTAAAGTCAATGAAAGACAAACTTGTGAATTATGCTTAATCCTAACTAGAAGACATCCCTGTTTCCATTGAAAGAATATCATTATGAAACAGTCATTGAAAGCCTCCTACTTATCAGGAATAAAACATTTTCTTATTGAATCAGCATTTTGAAAATAAGAAGTTTTAATTTTATTCTATTTTTCTCTAAATCATGGGTTGTATTTATTTTTGAATATTGAGTAGTTGGACATTTCTCAAGAGACACAGCAAAGCTATTATTATTTTTTATTTTTTTAGAAATTCATTTCTGTCTTAAGCTGTCCCATATTGGCTATATCATATAAAGTGTCCCATATTACCTTAAAGATATTTGAAGAAAATGCCCCATTATGGAAAGCGCTCTTTAAAATTTGCATAAGGGTAGACTAAATTTTTCAAATATTTACAACTATTTCCTCTGCAAAAATAGTAAACAAAAAAGACTTCTATATAATTTATGTCTTAGAATAATATTTTTTAAATTGCATTTTATATGAGTTAATAAAATGTAGCTTGAGTCAAACTGAAGAAACAACAGGTAACATTTTCAATTCTATCTGCTCTTTGTACCTCTATTGTACAAATATACCACTTATTCACCCAGCCACAGACTCTGGAAGGTAAAGGAGAAAATGCTGAAGAGTAGTAAGGCTAACTAAGTAACAGTAGAAATCAAGTATTTTTCTCTGACCTTTCTGATTTAAATTTGGAAATTTCCTAATTATTCCCTTTCCTCACTCTGCCCACTGCCTGTTTATGACAATGTCAGAAACCGCAAGTCACCAGCTGGTGCCCACTGAAGTTATCATTCATGATGTGACTACTGCTGTCTTTGTCAACAATTTTTGACAGTGTCAAAGGAGTTAATAGCTATTTTTTTTATGATAGTGCTAAAGTTGCACACATTAACATTTTCTGCTGCCCAAGTTGTCAGAAATTCTGACATCATTTTGCTCTGTGAAATTGTGTAAAATATGTTTCTAGGATGTAAATACAGCATATTTTCAATTTCGTAGGTTTATCCACTAGATTCCAAGTTAAGACTTCAGGAAATTGAAATAGAACAATCTGGTAGGCACTGAGATGCATCAGGATGCCAAGCTCAGGCACTGTTTTTAACAACACTTGCGCACATGAAGTCTTATGTGAGTTGATGTAACTCCCCAAAGGCCCTTTAGTCCCTTATGTAAAAATAATGAGGCTGAAAGTAGAGCAGGAAGGTATGCCTCTAATTTCCATATGTGCCTAGACATTCCTGAACCCTGGAAAAAATGTAAATTAGAGTCAATCTGACATCCTGTTACAATGAGAGTTTCTTTCATTTTATAAGATCATTGACTTGATAACAAACATTTAATAAAGTTAAAGAATAGAAATATAATTCCCATAAATATAATTTGTGGACTAAATTTCTTTTTGAAAGAGTTATCTAACAGATAATATATAAGATAGTATTGAAGCCAGAATTAGACAGGCATTCAGTATAGAGAGGTAAATTGAATCAGGTTGGATCAAGGAGGCCAATTTTGAGTGAGTCTGGCAAGTTGGAGACTGTTCCTGAGGGATTGAAATGTTAACTCAGAGATGTTCTTCCACCCTTATCAAGAACATGCCCCTGCTCCAACCTGTTGCTAAGGTAACCTGTCCCAGGAATTGCCCCCCCCACCACACACACACACAGGGAGCCATAAAGTTATTAATTAATGTGTCCTGGGGCTGCACCATACTCCCCCTTCAGCCCACCTGTTTCCCATCTTGAAAGATAAGGGGAGGAGAGCAAGAGAACAAAGGAAGCCTAAGACATAAAAAGGAAAGAACACCTTGCTTCTGGGGATAACAGTATACCAGCTAGGGCCCCCTTCTCCCTCTCTAGAGAAGTCTATATTACCTCTTTTTAAATAAACTCTGCTTTTTATGCTTGCCTTGGTGAGCTTCTCTAATGTTCAGACTTCAATATTTGAGGGAACAGAACTCGTTACCGGTAATTGGCGGTATCAGTATGACTATAGGAAAAATTGAAATTGTATATTCTAATTGTCACATGTACACTATTCTTGGCTTTTCAGACCATGGGGACTTAATTCTCCAGTACCCATATAGAACTCAAACTTTTTATTATGGTTTGAGGTAAAGTGGAAATTTTAAGACTTAAGCCAACATCTTACCCCTAATAAGTGTGTGATAGAAAAGTGTGGTGATAGAAAAAGCACATTATTTTTGTAAAATACTGAAGAATAAATACTGTTAGATAAAAATATTAATTCTTTTTGATATATAGGAGATATCTAAATATGACATAAAACCTCCTCAATATTAAAGTTATGTTTTCTGAAATTAATTTAGCAGATATATAATTAAATAAACCTGGCGGTTCTGTGTGCATTGGTACAATGGAAAATGAAGACCATTTTCATTCTCTGATTTTTTTCAAGGGCAGTCACGAGAGAAAAGCATATAAAATAAACCTCAGACTTCCTATGGATTTTAATGATTTTGGAAGCAAATATCTGGGAAACACAAAATTATATGATGGGAAGATGCTGTTGAAGTGTTTCAGGAATGATTTTCAAAAAGTCATAGCAATATGAACACACTTCAAATTTAGATGTGTTTTAAGAAACGTATGTAACAATTAAAATACATTTCCTCAGAATTGTCATCACTAAGTGCTTGACATTGTATAATTTCCTTTGCAATGACCTCAAATTAATAGCTACAAAATATGCACATCAAGCAAATGTTGCCTTAAAAATGATAAAAGAAAAATATTTCATATTCTATTATGAAAGCTGCTCTTGAGTTCAAAATTTGCTACTACAGTACATGTGTAATGAATTCATTTGAGACAATTCCACTTCAGAATTAGAGGAGAGGGTCATTTTTCTTCAATGGAAAGAAACACAAATTACAAATAAGAAATCGATGATTTTTTAAAAATTTGTTTAAACCAGGCATGGTGGTATACAACTGTAATCCCAGCAACTTTGGAGGCCTAGGCAGGAGAATAGCAAGTTCCAGTCCAGCCTCAGCAATTTAATGAGATATTGTCTAAAACTAAAAAAAAAAAAAAAAAAATTAAAAAGGACTGAGACTATATAGCTCAATGGTAAAGTATCCGTGAGTTCAATTCCCTCAAAAAAATAAAATAAAGTTTGTTTAAAAATAAAATTTTGCAAATAAAGTGCAAAGATACTTAAACCCCCAAATTATAATTTCAACCATATTTTCCTTTATAAGACTGCAAGAAATATTTGTTAGGGTTATGGTTTGATCATTTGAAATTTGCCATATATTTGAACAACTACTAAGATTATACCTTAAGGCTTGGCTATTCCTCCCAGATTTTGGAGCCAATCTCTGAGCTGTTAAGGAGCTTATGTCAAATTGTAAAACAATGAAGTCACTTGGTTCACTACCTAGTTTACCAGACCATTCTGCTATTTTGTTTAGCAAGGAATTCTCGATCAAGGAAGCAGTGCATTGATTGACACAGAGTTCACCTTCTTATCTCTTCCTAAGTTCTGCACTTGGAGTAGAACTGTATTGTTCCGTTCACTTTTTTCCCCACTCCACTTACTTCAGTAGTGGTACTTCCCTTTGACGACTTGCAAGAAAGCTTAACTTCTACATAGACTTCATTTCTTATTCTTTCTAGTAGATTTCTCCTTTTCAATATGCTTTGATATATGGTCTATAGAGTAAAGTTTAGAATTCAAAAGAACCATTTCTACTTAGGGGCTCATAGCTTCTTTTCATGTGGTATGATAATGAGACTTTGATTTTATTCAGTATGCTGTTCGCACTAGCTTAGCCACTACATTTCTCATAATTTATTTTTGAAATCTACTATTGATATAAAGAAGTACTGCTGTAGCACCCAAAATGATCTTGAAAGCTTAAAATAATCTGTCTGCAGTTAAATAAAAATAAGAACATATGAGATAAATGAGTCTTCAATACAGTTTTATGTGTATCAAAGGATAGGGTCATCTCTTGGATCAGGATTCTGCCAAAGCCAAGTACATTAAGGAAAACTTGGTTTGTAGTGTTTGTGGATTTTTATGTTTATTTATTCTTGTCTTAGGTGTGAAAATAACAAATGTGAGCAAACTTGGTTAGTACAATTTCTGTAGACAATGTGCCTAAGGGATTTTTTAAAATAATAACAAAAGTTGAAGCACTAGATGAATGAACAGTATTTCTCTTTCTTTATGAACATGTATAGGAGCTGGGAATACAGCTAGCTCAGTGGTAGAGTCCTGTGTTCAATTCCCAACACCACACACACAGAAAAAAAGTATGTAAATGTATAAATGCATTGTATATACATAATAAAATGCATGTGTACATACATTCAGGTTTGATTTTTTGATAAGCAGAAGCAATAGATAACTTTGAATTATGTTCCTATATCTAAGATTCACATTTTTTTCCACACAAATTTCAAAATTAGTCAAATAACTGATTCAGGCTTCTTTATTTTTATATAATAATGTATTGGTGTTGTTTTCCTTTTACATGTTAATAGGATATAGGAGAATAAACCATTTCTCTATGTGATTCTTATATTTAATTCTGCAAACTCTTATCAAACAGAATAAATCCCAGGGTAATAAAGTTTGACCATAGTGTCAGTATATTGTGTACACACACAAAATACACACACACACACACACACTCCTACCAATAATTACTTCCTATTGTTCCCTCTAAATGGAAGCTGCTGACCCAGTTAAATTTTGTATTGTTTAGATTACTGTATTCACATTTATCCATACATATGTACTTATCAGACAACAGTGGGCCCTATTATTTAATATAGCTTTTAAGGAAATGAAGACAAAGAATTCCATGATGACAATAAACCTTTTAATTTTAGTTAATTTTATGACATATCTGGTTGTAGCATTTGTATCTGCAATAAAACATATGTTAACTCCCTAATAAAACCTGAGCGATGCTGAATCTGTCACCTCTTTCTTCACTGGGAAGTAGTGTACAAGTTATTACCTCGAGAACAGTTGTTCCCGGCTCCTGTGCAGATCCATATCATTCTCAAATTTGCATTCTGATAGAGAAGCAACAAATGTTACTTAAATCCCATGAAGTGTGTTAATTATACTAAGCTCCGTGAAATTATGGGTGAGAGCGCCAAAAGGATTTCTGCAGCTGTATCCTGGGTCTCTTGAGCATATCTTGTCAGATTAATGTCTTTGTCACTTATATGATAACCTTAAAATTGCTTTTTTCCCCTAAGTGGTATTCCCTAAACCTCAGCGATATGGAAAATCTCACACAAACTAAATAGCAGATCCACTTCGGTGTTATTTATATAAATAATGGTGAGATCTTTAGAGAAACAAGTTGAGATTTAATTTCAAAACTGACTTGAATAAGTCTGTTTTATCAGTTGTACTTAATTATATATATTTCTTCTAATTTTTGTTGTATAGAATCTAAAGAATAGAACATGGAATAGGAAATAATACTAAATCCTTTCCCTATAAAGACTCCCTTATACATATGTGTCTCTGGGATATGTGTGGAAGAATTGAGTATGGTTTCATTTATGCAGAGCACAAAAATGAGGAAGTATTTGCTGATAATTTTTTCTAGATTATTATGTACCTCAAAAAAAGGACAAGTATCTGTGAATGGGTAAGGAGCATTTAATATAATTCTTTTCCCTCTAATTTCAGTAATAAAAGGGAAATAGGTATGAAAAAGTATGTATTATATTATTCAAGTGGAATTTTTAACATATATTAGTTTCTCTATTTTTTTAATAGTCTTAGCCCTTGTATGGTCTCAGTTCCTGGAATTAGACAGCTTGCTTGAGTTTGAAACCCTGCTCAGTCATTTGCTGGCTGTGAGAACTTGGACAAATTAATTAACTTTCCTAATGTCTCAGTCATGTTGATTATAATTGAGCTAATAATAATAGTTACTTCATATGGTTGCTGAGAGACTTGGAAACACTAATATATGTCATGTGTTTAGGCCAGGACTTGTACATAGCAATCACTATTGAAATGTTATCCATCATTATTAATGAGAATACTGAAGCAACAGCTCTGTGCAGAAGTTACAGAAATGTTCCTACATAGAAGGCATATAGTTAAATGTCTAAAAGACTGTCAGGGAGGAACCTCAATAGAAAATTTTTTACAGTGGAAAGGATTCATATTCAAAAGATTGAATTTCAGCTCCCCAGTAGGGGCCATTCTCCACCCTCACCAGCAACTCTTACAAAGTCACCCTGTAACTGGAAAATCCTCAAAGCACTGGAAATCTATATATCACATGTCAGACCCATCGAAGAGACAAATCTAATCTTTTTGGCTGAAAAATAGCTTGCAGCAGCCTGCTATACTTGGTTTACTAATATTTGGAGGAATGGTTTGGTTTGGCAATCAATGTCCTGGAGCCACCCAAGACCTTGACATTATCGTTTTTCTTTGAAGCCATAGAGAGGATTACTGCAGAAGCAGACAACCTGTAATTCTATATAACAATTTGCTGTTTTACCAGTTACTGTGTTTATAGTGTTAAAGCACATCATCTATGCTAAGGATCTTGCTAAAATTTTAATTGTTTTGAGTCAATTTTTTTAAATCTCATTTTTTTTTTTTTTGCCAAACAGGATCTTATTTACAACAAAATATACATGTTAAAATAAGAATCTGTTAAAAAGGCACTGCTTAATACTTTGTTATTTAACAAGTGTTTTCACATACATCATTTCACTTGTTTTAAAGGTAAGCCTGGAAGCTATCAGGAGTAGTGATTTTCACTCTGTGTAATGCATGTGGAAGGAGATCTCATTATTTTACAAGGTACCCTCACTTGTTTAAGTTCGCAAAGTCAGTATGTGGGAGAGAAATGTCTTAAACCTCAACCACCTCGACCAAATCGAGTATTAGTTCTATGAAATGTTTAAGAGAGAGCACTTAAAGATGAACTGGAGCTCATATTTTCTGGCTGACACTTTTCAACTCTTCATCCTTTTTTATATGCAAATGGTAAAGTTACTTTAGTTTTGGAAAGAGATCCATTTAATATTAATAATTTCAAACTTATTAGTTTTAGCAGATTTGAACACTGATAACTACAATAATGTTTTAGAGGAAAAAATGGATTAAAATAAAGTAGTAATTGTATAGTAACAATTTCTCAAGTACATTCTATTTTCCCTAGAGAATATATTTGAGTAAAAAAATAGATATGTTTCATTTTTAATAACAATAATTCAGTTCAAATGATATTATGTCAAATAATGAGCATATTTTTTGATTCTATAATTTAAGAAATTGAAAAATTCACAAGAAGCAGAAACATTTATAATGGTTGAAAGGTGTATGATAAAAGTAAATATTTAATGCTAAAGATCTTGCTGTCTTTTTAATAAAAATATAAGATTTAGAACATAGATGGGAAATAAAATACTGCTTACAACTGACCAGAATATTCTAAAATATCTAAACTAAGATGGTATGATTTCAAGGAGGAATGCATGTAACTTTTTTTTCCCATAGGAATGGATAAAGTACACATGCCTCATTTTCTAATTACTCTCTTCCTTGAGTTCATGTAAATGAAATATTCTTGGGTGAGATTCTAAGTGCAAATTTATTGATAAGAAATTTGTGATTTACCATAGTGTTTAAGTCCACAATTAATTCATTCATTTAACCTTAATTTCTTGAGTATCTCTTATATGGAGCTGTTCTGCTTAACTTCAAGAACAAAGGATGAACATAAAACAGAACAAATGAAGGCATAGAAAATGAGTATACCAGACTAGACAGCCTCACAAACAGATGAAGCACATAAAATAGTGCATATGTAAGGCACAGAGGTAACAGCATATTTGGAAGGACAAAGAACAAAGGTATTTGAAATAGAGGAGCTCAAGGAAGGTTCCTCACAATGGTATGGTTAAGTAAACCTGAAAGCTTGAATGAGAAGTATGGAAGTCAAAGATGAAGCAATATAAAGAGGCAAAATCATTGCAAAGAGGTCAGTTAAATATCACCCTCGTGCTTTTGGTAAAGAATTAAGAATAATTTTTTCTAATAGGAGAATGAGATAAAGGCAGGTAATGACAATACAGAAGAAGGGAGATATATCAGGAAGTGTTCTTTTCTGCAAAATATATATGGAGAAAAGAAAAATTAATTTTAATAAAGATCAAAGAATATAATTTTGGTTTTAAGTATACAAGATGAATATAACAAGATGAATATGACCAGAATTAAACTAGAGGAAGATGAAAATGCAAGATAGACCACTGAGGTAGTCCCTTTAGAGTTCATGTGATGAAATGATTCAAGAAATAATCATCATTAAAATCATTGATAAATAGTTAAATATGAGAGGAGAAATATAAGGATGATCCATAAATTTTAGGCTTCTTGTCTATAGAGAGTAAAGATGGTGTCATCAGTGTTTCCTATAGAAAATCTACAAAATGGTCTTTGTTTAGGCTATAATACAGTGAGCACTTGTTGAGTATTTTTGAAATGGACGTGAATGATTCCAGAAAGCACCTCTATCTGTGAATCTAAAGTTTGTGAGATACATTGAGTGAGGATTTAGGGACAATGCATGGTGGGCATCTATTGCAGGTATTTTGTAAGTACAGTCCTAGGAGGTCCTGTATCAGAATCACTTATGGTGCTTGTTAAAAATGCAGCATTGAACTTCTCACCCAGAGATTTTTGAGTCAAGAAGTCTGGAAAGATCTTAGTAGTTTGAAATGACAGTTATTAAACGGTCCCAAGAAGATAGGATACCATAGATTGAGCTTAAAAATTAGAATATCATTGGTATTTTATATATATATATATATATATATATATATATATATATATATATATATATAATCACTATATAGAATAAATAAGGCATGTTATGAAATTTTTATAGGCCTTTTGCAAGAGTGGAGAGTTAGCTTCTGCATTTAAAGATTAAACTTGCTCTGGGACAACAAAGCATATTGTTTACTAATAAAGTGGTTTAAATTTACCCAAGTTTTGGGCTACTATAATATTTTTATGTACCAATGTGAAATTCCATTTCAAAGTATGATATCCTTAGAATGCTTTTAAAAATAATCAAAATAGATACTGGGAGAATTCTGTCTTTGAATATTCTTATGGTCAAGTCACCTGAAAATTTTTTGAAACCAGAGTAAATTATAAAAATTTCAATCTACCTAGGTTGATGTACAAATGGATTTGTTTCATTTCAGAAGATAATGAGGTGAATGGCATTTCATTTTAAATATCTATGAGAAAATCTTATGGGAATGAGGAAGGAATAAACACTTTACCTTCAATAATAAATAGTATTAATTCAATATTGTTGCAATATTATTATCATTGAAATATTTATTGCATGGCATTTAGGTAAGTTTGATAAGTATCTTACAATGATATGATAATGCTGTGTGATTTTTAAAAGTTCACATATTGTTTATAACTTTTAGACCATCACCTTTGAGGTAATAAAATTATTTTATTGAAAAACCCAGTACACTCTTTCCCCTCATTCTGGCATTGACATATTTATGACCTAGCAAGACACTCAGAACTGGTTTACCAATTTTTAAAGTATATCATTATTTCTTCTTCTACTATGCACGTATGTATAATTGTCTTAATCTCCCTTGGACTTGCTGTAGAGGAGGGCTTTGTGTTACAGTCCCACACATTGCCTGTGTCATGTTATCATACCTATATTATTTTTCCTCCCTAAATGAAAGATGAAACTAATACCCAGTTGCCAACTATGAAGATATTGCAGATTTTTCATATGTTGAATTCATGTCCTCTGAGCTTTGCTAGAAGTTACAGTTCTTTGTCTTCAACTGGCCATCCTGCTCCAAAGACATGGCTTTACTATCTGAGAGATGAGCACATGAGTGCTTTTGTGAAATGTGTTCTGAATTCTGGCTTGATTACTGCAGAAAAACCTCCAGTGTTTTTCCAGTTGGTTAATACATAAATCCTCACTGACTTTTTCCTCCCTTCTCACATAAGTTGAGGTCAAGAAACTCTCAACAGGCAATGATACTTTGCTGTTTCTTAATTGCTCACCCTTGTACTAAGCAACTTTCCAAAGTAGATAATTACCATAAAGCAAAATCAAATGCAAAAGCAGGCACAATAAAACAGAGAAAGAATAAAATGATGATTTCTTCTCATTTTTTTTCCTCACAGTCCCTCACATTACTTCAAATACAAGTTCAACATTATATGTGTGATTCTCTTTCCTTGGTCTATTGCACGAAGGAAGAGTGAGGCAAATGATGGATGAATGAAATATTAATTATGTGAAATAATATAGGAAAATGCTTTGCAAATTGCAAAATTTTAGAATAATGTGGATTAGTGCTATTATTAATTGTGAATAAAAACAGAACTTATCCAATTTGGAAATGTTTATATCTCTTTACCATGAAATCATAAATTTCCTCAGTATGACCACTCAGCAAACATAAGTAACTCTAGAATATCAAGATAGCATAGCCAGGGAAAATCAATACTTTCAGTTTGGTTTTATCTGTCTTGCTCTTTCCAGCAGAACATCCTACTTATCAAGCTGAATGTCTGGGGGCAGTGATGGGGTTATGTCAGCTTTTAAGGATAAAAAGTTCTCTGAGAGAAATAAATGACATCTTCCCCATATGACAAAGTAAAATGGCATTTAAGAAAGAGAAAAAAGGTCCACTTTGAACAAAGAACTTTCTGCTGGGCCTGGTGGCCCATGCCTGTTATCTTAGCTCTTGAGGAGATTAAGGCTGGACAATTTTATTCTTTCATTTTATTCTATCTCAGTTTTATTGTGCCTGCTTTTGCATTTGATTTTTCTTTATGGTAATTATCTACTTTGGAAAGTTGCTTAGTACAAGGGTGAACAATTAAGTGTGAGCCTCACTGGAACATAGTGAGACCCCATCCCAAAAAAAGAAAAAAGGAGAAAGAAAAAAAAAAGATTTGAGAAATGTGACTATTATGAATGATCTTGGAATTGTTTTTTTTATTATTTTAAACACTTTTTAGTCAAGGAAGTGCTATTCCCAATGTTTGAAGCCTCCCTGTACTGGTCAACTCAGAAGTAGCCAGGATGCTACAGCTGTAATTACACAATGCTATAACTAGTGCTATAGTATATTTAATTTTTGCTGATTGTAGCAGTCAATGACTACAATAATGATGACTTTATTCTCATAAGTGACTTATCATTAGATCAGGTATAATCAATGATGACAAGAAAAGTGATAAAAATCCGTGAATGGAAATATATATAATGGGCATATCTTCAAGTCCCATAAGAAAGATAAAATTATCAATACAGCATAAAATAATTTTCCAGAAACATTAGTTGAACTAATGGAATGATAGTCGATTGAGAGTGATGTGTTCACCTATCAAGGGAACTCCCTCACCCTAACATTTCTCAAAGTCTCTTAAGACACTCAAACACACCAGTTTTCTGAAAACTTTACTGGATGAGGACTCCAATTTTAAGTGGAAATCTAATATCCTTGAAGAAATTAAGGTTTTTCTCCCAAAATATAGATATTATTGAACTGACATTTAAAATATTCTTTGCAGATTATACTGAAAACGCTTTCACAGAAGTATGTTTCTTTCTTTTACAAATTAATTTTATTGATATAGTGAACATATAATACTTCTGTTTTCATAATAAATGTCAGAATTTCTAGGCACATGTAATCATCTCTAATAATTAAATACCAAAATACAGCATTGTATCTTTAGGAATAAGTATTTTTCAATTAATCAGATTCTAGGTGGGAAATAAGTATGGTTTTATCTTTCTTGCTTTGCTCATAGATGCTTTCAACTCTATTTTTGCATCCAGACACATTAATTATTCAAAGGAAAAAAGTAATTCCTTTGAAAGAATTATTTGATAAATAGATTTGTTTATTTACATACAATTCAGATAGAACACTGGCAGTGTGATCAACTTAAAGAAAGCTGATAATTTCTTAAATATTGAATTGTAAGATATATTCACTGTTCCTTGAACTTTCCATAACCAATTCCATGTAAGCAAGCATCACTAATGGAGAAATATTTTGTAAAAATTTGATGCCACTCTTCTTTTTTCTTTTCTTGCCTGTGATATATTGAATCATTTAAAAAGAAAAAACAATCCCTAAATTTTTAATATGTCATCCACAAGTCAGTTTTTTAAGATAACTTTTAAATAGAGGAAGGTTAATCATTTTGAATTTTTGATGAACACATATATTTTAATTTTGTGGTTTCTGCTTAAAACTTAAAAAGAATGTAATGATATCTTGGAATAAAATCTACAAGATAAATGTTCAATTGTTAGGTAGAATGTGAACTATTGTTTAAGTTAAATTGGTCAACTTTCATCTTTTTGGTACAAGAGGAATTTTTTGATGTATCTGTTCTGCATGACTCAAATTACGGAATATTTTTTTAATCCCAATTCTTTCATGAAGACTAATGAATTTCTCTCTATCCTAATCAATTTGACAACTTACTCTTATCCCAGCTGATACTATATTTCTCAGTAGCCTTGCTGACTGAGAGGATTTAATATCCTTTATTTGATGTTTAGAATGAAACTAAAGACAAATTATACTGGAGCTGGATTGATTAACAAGGTCGCCATCTTGGGTGACTTGTGAAGTAGTGTGAAATAAAACACAGGAAAAAAAATGAACTTCAGATTGCTGGTAATTTATTTTAAAATGGTGCCCTTTTTTTCTTTATTGTTCCTATTTTTAACAATTTAATACAATGTTTTCTTTCTTTTCCAGTTACGGTAGAATAAAGCAATACACAATATAATGTGCTTGCTATTTAGTTGACAATCAACAAAGATCATCCAAGCAATATTTATTGGAATTCACCTTTTTCCTGTGCTATTGAGAAATTTTGATCTCCACTATAGTATGGGCTGTGATTTGCAAAAGATAATGATTTGTTTTAGAATCACTGATGAATCTGCTCTTTTCTGTAAGCTAAGGTCACACAGCACTCATAGTCATATTGTAAGTGACAACTACATCTTAGTTTGAACTCCAATTTATACCGTTTTTCAATTTATACAGGTTTTCCTCTATACATTTTTCTCATATTAGGCAAATAGAATGTTCTTGCAAGTTTAAATCAAAGGGCAGATAAATGTTGTGTTGTTCTAGCTTCCTGTAAACAGCTTGGCTAACAGCTCTGCCTCAGCAATAAGAACTGTGATTGCCCTTGGGCAAGAATTTCACCATATTTCACTGAAGAAAGAATGGTATGTTCAATATTCCATATCCTCAGCAAAAGGCATTTGATATGTATACTATTAATTAGTATCAGATGTTTCCCCTAGAACTGTCTCTGAAAAATAATTTCAGAAGTCCTGCTAGGGAGACTGGTGTTTATATTACAAAAGGGCATGCAAATTTGTTTATGCCAATTGCATCTCAAGACAACTAAATGATTGCTAGTGCTCCATTTGTAGGTGTTTTCTGGCTCTGATGATGATTTAGTTTGCTGCTCTCCTGACTTTAGGGTTCTGTGTACAACACCTCTTCACAAACTTTGATATACATAACCCCTAAACTGTTTCGTTTTTTATACTCCCCATTTCACTTCAGCTACTTGTAAGAGACCCAGATTTCCACTCCGATATATTTCTAATAAATGACTTAGCAGTTTATCTTGCTCAACGAAAGAAGATACATTCCTCATTCCTTGACTGTAATTCCAATTTCTTGTTTGAATGCCTTCCACTCATTAGACCCATGCAAATCATCTGCTGAAACTTGATAGTGAAGAAAATCTCCTGTGTGGCGTGACTTAAGAGACCTTTAATGAGGGAAACATAATGTCTTAAAAGCAGAAAAACAAAGATTGATGGTTACAGAAAACTATAAACTAAGCTTCTGAATCCAGAAACTGATGTCTAATGATGAATCTGGTCCTAGTTGAGTCACATCCTTATTTAACTGCTAAAAAAAAATATTATCCAATAATACTTGCTAAAGACCAGTAAAGAAGACTTTATTCAGGGCCATTGTAGTAGATACAGAAGCCTCTGCAATAGACTCAACCCTGAATACAGCATGAGCATGCAGGAATTTATAGCCAAGGAACAATATGAGAGTCTGTGAAAAAAAAAAAAGTTATTAAGAAGAAACATCAAAGGTAAGATGTGCTTCTGATTAAAATGAACTTTGACTCTGTCAAAGACAGAGCAGTGTAATTAGGCATCACCTGGGGGATGTTAGAAGATGAACAACCCGACAAGGTACTGAAAATGATCATATATTGAAGATGATTATAAATAGAACATGTGGGTTTCCTACAAAACCAATTTAGCAGGATTCTTTTACAAAAACTGGATTTATAAGGAAGTGCTGTGATAGAAAGTTCAGAATCTTGACTCAAGTTTGTCTAAGCAATAAATCTTTGTCAATATGCACTCTTGCCTTTGCATTTTTTCTTTCATTTTTTTTCTATTTGTCCTGAAGAATCTCTTGACAAATAATAAAAACAATATATTAATATGAAATATGATTTGGTCTCTTCCCCTTTAATTTATCATGAAATGGTAATTACTATAAAGAGCAGGAATGGGAGATACTTAATACTGACATAACACATACTGAATTATTTTTGAATATAATAAAAATTGATATATAAAATATAAACATGCATATCTATCTCATGTTTCTCTAGACCAAACACAATAAGAGGTAAAGGTTAGGCTTTAATAAAAGTGGTTTTTTTCTCGAATTTGCTCCTAAACTTTTTCTTCAGTGACTCCACATCAATTTATTCTTTCGTGGAATACTTACGAATGCTTTAAACAAAATCTACTTGTCTGACTTACTGAAAAGTCAATACCATTATCTTCTCTTATTTTCAGTTTTAGTGTTTTTTCTATCCATTATCAGTGAAGGCTTTCGTGAAAACACCTATTTGAATTCTACCAAGCCATTCTTTAATCCAGTCTACTAATACTTGATTAATGCCATTTATAGCAATTATACTTAAATATTTAAAATCATATTTTTTTCTGTCTCCCCCTATTAACATTTTTTCCTTAGTCAGGTTGCCATGGCTGTGATAAACTGCTTGAGAAAAACAACTTAAAATGCTGCAACTTACACAGTAAGAGTAAAAGATCACAAAGAGGGTTGACAGGAAATTAGCAGAAACAGAGGTATTTTTAAGTAAAGCTGACACCAGGTGGAACACTGTCCTCTGATGGAAGAATAGTGACCCAGAACTAGCTCATGTACATTTAGGGTCTCATTTTCCAAGAAGTTCAACCATGGAAGCTCTGCAAATTGCTCAAGGTCTGTGATATCTCAAGAGGTTTGTTTGCGCACTTAAAGGTTTCATTGTTGGGAATATTTGGCAGCTGTCCTGCTGTACTCAGAAAACCCATTGTACTAGAACATCTGATAACTGTTGGCATCAGAACCAAGCATCAAGGCTGTTTACACATCCTTGTATCTGGTAAGGAATGTTCCCAGGTGTGACTTTGCTGACACCGCAAGATCAACCAATGACCATGGATCATGTGCTCTCCACATTAAAGGAGGAAAATTTTATCTTGGCTCTTAGTTTCAGAAGTTTCTTCCAGTGGCCAGCTAATTTCACGGCTTTTAAGTCGAAGCAAAAATATCATGATGAAAGTGTGTGGTGGAAGAAATTTGCTCACCTTGTGGTGGCCAGGAAGCAAAGAAAAAGCAAGAGAAGGTGCCAGAGAAATGTTTTACCCTTCAAAAGCATGCTTGCAGGGGTCTACTTCCTCCAAATATGCTCCACTTCTAAAGTTTGCATCCCTGCTGATAGCATCACCAGCTAAGAACTATGCCTTTGACACATGAGACTTTGGGGTTATTTAAGATCCAAGCCATAATGCATACAAACTTCACATGAGTGAGAAATGTGTGTAGTCTACCAGGTCCTTCTTGCTCTTATAAAACAAGTGATAGGCACTCAATAAATACTTACTTTATGACTTATATCAATGAACAGATTAATGCAGAGGTAATTTCCTTTATTATTTCATTAGCATATTAATTCATCAAAAATTCTACAAATACTTATTTAGTACCTACTATATGCCTTGCAGTATTATAGGCATTATAATTATGACAAGCTTGTACATTATAAGCCCTAAATAAATATTTACTAAAAATATTCACCACAATTACATTAACAACGGAATTAACATTCTAGGAAAAAAAGATGGCACTGAATAATTGTTGAACCCAAGGGTTCAGTATCCCTCATTTATTTTTGTTACCCTCATTTCTTAATAATTTTACCTGAAAAAATTAACCATGACATATGAAAAGTGATAATTTGCAAAATAAATAATGTATAAAGTGTATAAAATAAATCTTTAAAAAGTCCATATACTTTGTTTGCAAAATCAAAATTAAATTTTTATTGCTTGTATTCTTTATATTAATTCCCAATGTCAAATTACCATGTGAATATAAAATAATATATGAGATATAATTTCTTTGTAATATGACTTGTGTTTTAAATACTACTAAAAATAAGTTCATCTTCCAATTTGTCTAATAAAATAAAGAATATATTAGACAATAGGAAAAATATGCTTTAATATGAATTATGCATTTAAAGTTAAATAGAAAATAAGTGCAATTATATGGAAACATTAAGCCAAACATTTATTATTCATCAGTTCTCTGTTTTAAAAGAGAGCAATAAGCTGCATTTCACATCTTTATGTCTTTACTGCAAATAAAATATATGAGATAATATGTTAAATATAGATAATTGTCTTAATGTAATTACTCATTAAATTATAAAAAAAATTGATTCAACACCGTTTAAAAGACTAGTCCTTTTAAAAATTCTCTGATGGGTACAGCCTTTAGAAGATACAACAACTGATTTGGAGTTTTTGTTATAGTAACATAAGTTAATAATTTACAGGATCTTAAACTACTAGAGAAGAATTCTAAAGTATCTTATACTCTAGGCAAAAACAGTGGTTGTAGCACATATAACATGGTTATATGTTGGTATTCTTTGGGTAGGCTTCATGATCAATGCAATTGTCATTAAAATTTAGATTGTCAATTATATGGAGAATTAAATAGAAAAAACAAGAAACATAATTGAGGGAAAACTAATTTGTCCTGTTGAAATGTGTGTTATATTAAAAAAATAGAGAAATCAGAAAAAGGAAATCTCTCAAAGAAAGATTCTAGATAACACAACTTTAAAATATATTTATAAGTGATAAAGTGGTTAATACAACACTATGAAATCTATTGTTGTCATATTTCAATAAAAAATCCTTCCTCTATGGGACAAATTAAATATCCTAAAGTGAAGGTAGGTAGCATGAAAAGAATCTGAGAGAATCTCAAAAGAAGAATTAGTCATATTTAGTAAAGTATTTGATGAAGATTTTATTATAGAGGAGCGTTTGGAATCATTTACGGGAGAAATCTGGAAAACCGTGGAGGAGTGGGCTAGAGAAATCTTATAACCAAAATAAAAAGAGCTTAATGGGCAATTCTGCTGGAAGCTCAAATGAATGCTCATAGAAATGTACATGGTAAAATCCATGATGATGAAGTTTCAGATGGAAATGAGGATTCTATCAGAAATTAAAGGAAAGCCCACTCTTGTTACACCAGAACAAAATTAGGATACATTTTGTCTATGCACTAGGATTTTTTTAAGAGGTTAAACTTGAAGAGGGATGAACTAGTTTGGTGAAGGAAATTTCAAGGCAGCAAAGCATTCTGACTGAAATGGGAATTACTGGCTGTCTTTAGTCAAATTTACAATGAGAAGAAAGAGCAAAAAGGGGTAGAGTGGAGAGATTTGAAAACTTTGCATGCACGTAATGGTGTGGCTAAGGAAGATATAGTTGCTTAAAAGATTAACACTGATTAAAAAAAGAAAGAAAGAAAGAAATGTTCAGTGCTTTGAATTAGGGGAATAGGAAAGATGCCTCTAGGGCATCTTAGAAATCCACAAAACTTCAGTTCCTATCACCAGCTAAGAAGTGTAGAAATGCAAATTTGTTTCTAAGATTTTCTGGGACAAGATTTTTTCAAGAATGAAAGAATGAGCCTGTAAGTCTAGGCCTCTGGGATTAATTTATCTGTGTTCACCCAGAAAAGCTGTCAGGGGCTGCAGCCATGGTTCAAGTGGGCCTAGGTGCAGCTTATGCTGGTGAGAGACCTGGGAGTCATCCACGTGCTGCTAATTTTGCAGGCATGCAGAATGAAAGAGTTATGGGATCATCACAGCTTCACATGAGATTTCAAAGGGCAATGTAGCAGACCAGAAATGTGCTAAGGGATGGAATTCCCTGCAGAGAAGCTTCAGTGCCAGTGCTGCAATATGCAATGGAGCTGTTGCAATAAAGTTGCAGTGGAGACCCCAGGAAGGTGAAAGTATCAGCAGCATGCAATTCCTATTGAGGAAGACTGAAAAGGCAGCATGCAATACCAGCCTGAGAGAGTAGCCTCAAGAGCTGCAAACAGTAAAGCTATTCAAGCAGGATTGGCCAAGCCTTTGGGGACCCACATCATATTACAATGTTCTCTGAAAGCCAGAAATGGAAATTTAAGAGTTAATGTTTTTCCTAATGGGTTTCAGTCTTGCTTTGGACCAATCACTTCTTTCTTTTTGCCTGTTTCTGTCTTATAAAATAAGAGTGGTTACCCTGTGCCTGTCCCATCATTGTGTCTTGAAACTACGTAATTTAAAAAGGTATTTAACAGTTTTTACATTTGAATATGCCTTGAGTCTCAGATGTGACTTTGGACTTGAACTTTTTAGAGATGTTTTGAACTCTTAAGACTTTGCATTGCAAGATGAACTTTTGAGGACAAGGGGCATAATACTATGTTTTGAATAAGTGTCCTCCCAATGGTGCATGTGTAAAGGATTAGCCCCCAGAGCAGCAGTATTGTAAGGTGTTGCAGACTTTTAAGTGGTGGAAGCTTATGGAATTTCCTTAGATCATAGCATTCTCTCAAAAGAGAATTTGTGACTCCAGATTGTCAGTTTCATTCTTCTTCCTGACTTGTGATGTAAGCCATTTGCTCAGCTTGTGATCCCTGACATTTACATCTGATGAGCTCACCAGAGACTCAAAGAAATGGACCACCAAATGTTAAGATGGAAGTTCCAGAACCATATGCCAAATACATATTTCCTCTCTATTGAAAACAAAAAACATCAGTTTTATTGAACAAAAAACCTGAAGATTTACCTCATGCTTAAATTTATTTAAAAATGATGAGAAAAAAATTAATAATTAGAAAATAATATTTTTTTGAAAAAATGAAAATGGGGAAAGAATAGAGGAAGAGAATGGGAGATGCATCTTCAAAATTTGAGATATTGATGCAGGATATACTGAATTGACCACAGTTATATACCTTGATTTCAAGAGACTTATAGTTAAAAATGAGCTGTGGAATAGGGAGAATTATTCAAATGTCTATTTACCACTGAGCCAAAGAAGAATTTGCAATCTGCAATAACACTGTTGGTTACAAAAGATCCATGCCAATTCACTGCTTCTCATTTAATTGGACAAAGCAATTAGAGAAACATGACCCTCCCTTATGTGCAAAAATAGAACCAAACTGAAACTTGGTAAGCTATAGTAATGATGGGGATGTCAATCGATAATAAATAAGTAAGCAAATGAATGAATTAATAAACTATAACTGGAAGGACACAATTAGGAAAGCATTTTATAAAGTATGAACTCTCTACTACTACTCTGGAAGTTTTCATGTAAAGTCATGAGCAACAAATTTAGCTATCTACTGGGTCTTTTTTGTTCATATCCCTCTTGAATTCTAAGAATTCAGTACTATGTTTTTATTTTTCTTAAAATCTTCTCTTATTTTTTTCTCCAAAAAAAATAAATTCTTGTGAATTTCAAATTACTACTTTTCTGTTTTTTAGTCCATTCAGTAGAAAATGCTCTTTGACCCACACATACCTTCTCCCCAAGCCCCTATATTTCACCTTGGCTCCACTTCCAACTGCCATAATAGGACTTTCTCTAGGGTCTCAAATCCACTCTGTCACCTGCATGAATGCCAGAAGTGGAAGGGAATTAACATCCCCAGGAAGAAGTCTTCTATAAATACACTAGCTATGTGATCTATAAATACCCCAACTTCCTTTTCTCCCAATTCAAATAACACTAGTACGCATTTTTTACACTTGAAAAACACTAAAATTTCTCTGCAAGATCAAACCTCAGTTTTCCACTAGATGTAGACACTTATTTGATATCTTTTTTATTGCATAACAAGTTGTTCATTGATGAACTCGTTTCCCTGCTTCACTTTCTCCTCTCCTCCCAGTATTTCCCAAAATCTTCTTCTAAAGAAACTACTTGAATTTAAATCTTTTCTCAGCATCTATTTCTGAAGCAATACAAATTAGGGTAAAAGATTTCAAGTCATTTTTTTCTTCACACAACTATTTTTCCTTCACTCTCAAACTCTGTACACACTATCATTATCCATAAAGTTAGCAAAGTGGAAACCCAGGATTCATCAATTATTTCCCCCTTTCTCACTCTCTTCCATATGAGTCTCTGAAATGATGCAGATTCTTGATGACTACTGCCTCACTGGTCAGGTCAAAATCAATTCTGATTCAGATGGCTAAAACAATCTTTGCCAGTTTTGGCTCCTTCATTTTTTTTTTTCCACAAAGCAATGTAAATCAACACATTTAAACTATCAGTATTAAATTCATCAAAAAAATGTCACTGGTTTCCCATTGCTTTTAGGAATTTTAAATTCTTAAATGTTTTTCAACTACTTTCTGATCCTACTTCCCATTTATCACTCCAATCCCAATTCCCATTTATTCTTTGGAGAATGTTTTTCAATGCTAGCAAATGAACAGAAGCAAAATAAGCCTATAAATGGGAATCAGAGTTGGTGGAGGAGGGGGTATGTATAAGTGTAAAATACAATGATAGTTGATCAATAAGGGATTTTCTTTTATTGAAAAGAAAACAAGAGTCCTTTAAAGACAGGATTGTTAAATGTATGCTTTTAAATGTGGTTATGTATATAAAGATTATTCCTTGTAATGTAAAATTATTTATTACAGAAATTACCTTAAGAATAATCTTCAGTTTATGCTTATTGCAAAGCATAAACAGGAAAACATGGCTAGTGAAAATGGAAGTGGGTATAAATTGGTTTGCCCCTTCAATAAGAGAAACACAGATGATAGTACTATTCTTAGAATACAACTAAATTCCCCAAATTACCATACAGAGATTCTTATATTTTATAATAGTGCAATAAATGTTGTACTATATCTTATGTGCATTATGTGAACATTAATATCCATAGTGTCAATAACTATATCAACTTTTTAAGTTACAAATTAACACATCCTTACATGATTTTGTATTTCTCTTGTGTCTAAGAACAAGTTGAAAACTAGTTTGGTTCCTAGGAAAATCAGAAAAGTGAATCCAGTTTCTGTTTCTTGGTATTACATAGATTAAATATTATATATTTATATAAATATTATGTACATATATATTTATACACCCACATATGTGTGTATAAATATATTTGTATATCTATGTATATAGACATATATGTGTATATCTATACACATACATACATATGTACACACACATATATATACACCAACTTTCATCTGGAGGGAGTGTCATATACATTTACCTTAATGACACAGCTATTTTACGCTGTAAGCATAATATGGACTACAATGTTCTAACTTACAAACTAATATATTTAATAAATAAAATGAAAAATAAAATATTGATATTAAATTTGGTCAAATGAACATCATCATATAATGTTGAGATGAGATTCTAACATTCTAACCCAGAAAAATCACTACCATTATTAAATATGGTAAGTCTTGAATGGATTTGCTGTTTTCAATCCCACACTAGACAATTTATTCTACATATGTTTGTACTCTTTCTTGTCTTCCATTTTTGCTTATTATTTTTTTCTCCTGTGGATAGAATTCTTTGTTTTTGCCATAAGATTATTGATCTAAATCTAACAACTAAAAGTCATTTCATTCTCAAAAACCTTGGGAAAATATTTTATAAGAGAACTATGAGGGAAACTGAGTAATGCTTTGTTTTTCTCTCATCTTTATTATTGTATGCAAAAATAAACATCTGCTTTAAAAGCAAGGAAATAAAATATACAGTATAACTTATTCCACAAATATATGTAGATAGTGTTATAAAATCATATACATAGATGCTGCTCTTGACATAGGGAGGGATGTCATATCCACAGCCCTTTGGTGCTAGGGTAGTGAGGAGATGGTGGGAAATCCAAAGAAAGTGCCCAGACACTCCATGAGATTTACTGGTGAAAGTTTTTGAGAGTCCACTAAATGCACAAAAGGGCATGGAAAAAAATAATATGGCATTTTTACAAAAATGTGAATATTAGTATTGCAGATTTATAACTAAGAAGTTCAATTTATTACTTTTATTACTGTATTTAGAAATAAACAAAAATTATAATAGTTAAAACTAAACTATTGTAGGCATAAATGATACATTGCAAGTTGTTGTATCTTTCATTCTTTTTATGTTTAACTCTTTATTATTCCTCAAGAACTTTTGTTTATTTCATAATCTGAACAGGGACAGTCCACACTGTGTTCAATTATCTAACACATGATTCTGCCCTTTTCCTTGATGTGAATGAGATAAATAACATTTTGCAACTCACACATCTGTGGATGATGGTCCCCAAAGATGATCAATGGTAGAAGTGAAGAAATGTTACATTTGACTCTAGCAAGAATGTGAAGTAAAGAGCTCTGTCTGATCAATACGGAGCCTATTAATTTTGATACAAGCTTGATTAAATTACTTTAAAACAGCATAAAAACTACTCAGAAAGCTTAGTCAGAAACCACAAAAAAATGTTCTTTTTCTAACAGTCCAGTTATCACTGAGTTGCACACAATGAAAAGGCAAGAATTTAGTTCTACAGTGTATATTTCCTGCCATAGAACTCCCCAAATGTGCTCCATAATAGAAGCTAATATCAATCTGAGTAATTCCGAAGCTATGCAGTGAGTGCTCTGTAAGAGTTTGCCTTGGGACATTACAGCCCATTTTGTTGATAGGTAGAATGTTGGCTAGGACCCCAAGGACATTCTTTATCACTTCTGGAAATATGCTTGATATTGTTTTTCCATTTCAACTGGAAAAATCATAAGCTCAGTTTTTCAAATGACTAATATGTATTAAGGGCCAAACAGTGGGCACAGAGGACGTACAAACATGATTTAAAAGTTGATCTTGTACTCCAGCTGCTCACGAAGTAGTCATTTTAACCACCATAAGCATATGATTATAATCAACTTTGAAACTTGGAGACATTCACAGCCTGATCAGAGGATATCTACACATGAATTGAAGTTTGAAGATATATCAAATTCAAATCAGATGTACCTCTCAGATTTATGAAATTTAAAGAAATAGTCCAACAAAACAAAAATAACTTTTTTAGGTACATACATCATAGCATGCCTGAGAAAACTATCATGGATGCATCGTGGTTATATTTTAGGATGTGAAGATATATAGAAGATAATAACTCAGACTGTGTTGTGGAGATCTTTTTGAATTAAGAAAAATGGAAATACATGGAGCTGGAAAAATGATGATTCTATTTGATGTTTTGCAATGAGAATTCTGGCAGTAATACTGTAGATGGATTAAAAAACTAATGAGATCACAAAGATCAGTAAGACAGTGAGGTTGAGATTATTAAGAAATAAAAGGGATCGATTAAAGGGTTAAGAGATGGTGAACGTGAAAGGATTCTTCAAGAATATTTTAGACTTAGAACATATTTAACAGTAAGTTTTACAACTTTAGCACTGATGTTTTTTTAAGAATTTTTTTTTCTTAAGGTAATGAAAAGCTGATTATACAATTAAAGTACAACTAGGAAGATTCGTGGTAAAAGAAACTGATATGATGGCCCATTTTTAACTTGATATTATCTGCAGAGTATTCATGAGACAATGTGCTGGAATAGGAGAAATACAGATTCCACAGATCAAGCTTTAGGTATTATAAGTACAGATAGTATTGAGTGGCACAGGAGATGATGAAAGCCCCCTCAATGAGGAAAGTGAGGACATGAAATGACCAAGAATAGAAGCACAGGGAATAGGAAACGTTCAGTATTTATCCAAAGAAAAAAAGGTTCTGTATACATATATGTGTAAGTTACACAGTATATGTTAGGAAAAGAGAGATGGAGGGGCGGTGGGGGGGGAGAGAGAGACAGAGAGAGAGAGAGAGAGAGAGAGAGAGAGAGAGAGAGAGAGAGAGAGAGAGAGAGAGAGAGAGAAAGAGAGAGAGAGAGAGAGAGAGAGAGAGAGAGAGAAAGAGAGAGAGAGAGAGAGAGAGAGAGAGAGAGACTGACTTAATTAGTGTTATGAGAATGAAGACAATCGGGAGGCAGAGTTCTAGACAGCAAGAGAAAAATTCTCTAAAAATGTGCTTACACATTTCTCTGTGCCTTTAGCGCACTTGTGAGAATACGATCAAGATGCCAGTCAAATATCCAAACTCACACTCTAGTTATGTCTCCTTCAAAATTTTATCCTCAAAAATAATATATTTGAAGAAAATGTGTTATATCCAGCAGCAGTTATGCAACATGGCAACTTAGAATCCTTTCAGGTTTGCAAAACGAATCCTACATGTAACTTCAACTTTTAAAGGATAATTTGTGAGAGGCTACACAAGTTAGACAATGACTACATTTATTTCATATGAGTGACCCGGCATAGCACAAAGAAATAGCAGGTTCCTCCAAATGTTCCCCACTCTGACTTAACTCCTTCTACTGTCACCTGCTCTGTCATGTGGCGATTGCCCAGTTATTATGTAGGAAAAGTATCAGACACAATGCATGCTGCTGGTTACTTCTAAGATTTACATAAAATGTATTATAAAAGTAAATATTTGTATATATGTATGTCCTATTTAAAAATTAATAAAATTTAAAGTAATTCAAACCAAGTTATCATGACTTGTTTATCCCAATGTGGAAAGCCATAGAAATATTCTATAGGCCCTCCCACAAAAAGCAGTGTAGTTTTTATATCAAAAACATATTTATCCCCGAGAGAATGTTGCCTTTATTTTTATTATTCAGTTTTATTTACTTATAGTTTATTTTCCTAAAACATACATTGACTTAATTTGAACAGATGGATTAATGTTTTAGATAAGACATTAAGCCACAAGCTATTTTAAATTTAGGCTCTTTTAGAGCTATTTACCATATCCCACCATGGATCCATACACATAATTGCCTATTCAAATCAGTGATGCATTCTGAAAAAAAATATACATATGGCAAGATGAAGAAGTTACAAACATTGATATGGTCTTCACAAACTAAAATCTCTCCCATTATGTTTAACTTCTGTACTTAAGAGAATTATGTAGCTTTTAGTAATACTAAAAAAAAAAAAAAAAGTTGCCTGGCTGAGGCTGTCCCACAACTATTTAATATATCTTTAGCTACTTTTCTACCTTTCTCAAGTGGAAAAAAATAATAGTAAAATATGCATCAGTAGCTATCTTTTTCACTGTCCTTTATTCTTTAAATTGATTTTTGGGAAGGAATTCAGAGTTTAGAAATTATTCCAAAAAAAAAAAAAGTCTTGCATAACATACTTTAAAAGAGTAGAGAATTTCAAATGAGTACAACAAAATATTACAAAGCTATGAATGAAAACAAGTTATAAACTGTTACTAAATAATAAAGGTATTCTCTCTAATGAGCCCAATCATTAGTTTTTCCAGATGCTATAAAATTGTAGAGATACTTATGAGAGTTAGTAAGTAAAAATTATAAAAACAGTTTTGAGATTTAAGTGAAAATAACCTGCCTCTACCATAATTTCAAGACTTGCATAATTTTTAAAGTTATCATTTTTTTCTCCTCCCTAATCCCTGTCCTTCAATAATATTAAAAACTTATTATTTGCCTATATCTTTATTTATGAAATTATGACTGAAACAACTGTCAAACAAAAATGCAACCTATCAATAATTCATTTGTGTGTGTGTGTGTGTATACATATATATGTAGAATATATTATGTTATGAATTGGAGATAGGGCACTGAATAAAACATTCAAGATATCTTTTCATGACATTTTTAATGAGAATTCATAGCACTTAATTGTTTTTAAAAATTCTCATATGCGGTTAATATATATGGAATACTAAATGGTTTGTTAAACAGTGCATTAAAATTTATATTGTAATCCAGATATGATTTTATGTGGCCTTTCCTTGTTGCTAAAGGGGAATATTAATGCTTACCCCCAGAGTCAAATGTTTTAGTGAATTAATGTGATCAAATAATAATATTTACAGAATATCATTTATACTACTCCAAAAAACCAGAGATACTGTATATTGCCCAATAATCTTTCATCAATATTATTTCTATCAATCAGATTTCTTAGAGAATAGATGTTTAAATTTTGCAAATTGTGGTTTCACTGGCGTTCTCAGTGGTATTTTATATGGCTATTCGAGGATAGATTCTTATACTTAAAACATCAACAAAAAAGTTTAAAAAAAATAGGCAGTTATAAAAAAAATTGAGATTCTAATTTGGATGTTCAATTTGTTAAACAGCCCTGAGAAGTTCATCAGACTAGGAGAAAGCAAAACCAAAATTTTCTTTAGGAAGCAATTTTCTACTACAATATATGAATATGTTTCCCATGGTGTCTGTAAAATTTTATATCAAAAATCAAAATGACTTAAGCCCAGTTAATTTTCTAAGGAATTGTCTACAGAACTTGTAGAGAAATACTATAATGTTCCCTTTGTGCCCTAATTACATGCAAAATAGTTTCTTTCTGAAGCCAGTGAGATGAACTAATGGAAAAACATACTCGTAGATGACTACATTGATTTATGAAACATATGTAGTTATTTGAACTAAAGAAATATGACTTACAGACTGAATTCCAAATATAATTTGATTTTAGTTTTGCAAATTAATCTTTCTGACAATAGTTGTTTCTAGTATTAATTGTCAACTGAGATGAACAGTGTTTCTTAATTGAAGAATGATCTTCACAGTATAACTATGGAAACCTTCTGAAATGTCCAATATAAATATATAATAAACATACATGTTAATTGGTATATTGGTGTAGTAGAATAATGCATATTTATTAAAACAACATCATTGAATTATTTTTCTCAGAAAAGTTTTTATTATACACTGTGAATTGACAGTGCTGATTGTATGAATTTGATTATTTATATACTCCATTAGCTTAAAAGTTACATTAGAAGAGCAAAACACTACTACTTGTGGGCACATATTAACTGTGCTTACTCTGAGTGACAATAACTAATTTTATTGCTTACTTTCTCTGTGTTCTTAATGTTTAAAAATGCATAGCACTATAGATATCACTCCTCTCAAACTTATTATTAGAGTAAGTAACTCTACTCTTAAAAGATCTCAAAATACTTTGATAAAATATTTTAAAATAAATAATATTTATTTAATTTTCTGCATAATGAAAGAACATTTAAAATATATTATTTCAAAAAACCCTCAAAAACAAAAGAAAATTGTGTGAAGGGTTATTGTGAAACATGGCAGATAAATCAAATATATTTACTCCTATTCATACTGAACCTGCCCCAAAATTATATCAAATGCATTTTTTAAAAAAACATAACATTATAAGGTAATAGAAGAGAAAATTATATAATCCAGGCAATCCTCAGCCTGCTTTTATGAAAAGACACAAAACAATAGAAATTAGATCACAGAACACCTGTACCATAAAAAAACTTAGTAAGGGGCCACACTAAGGAGTATGAGACTACGTAAAGAGAATTGAATAAAAGGCATTTTAAGAATCCCTGAATCACTTCACACGCAGCATGTCAACTGACCTCACTCCTTCCAGATAAAAGATATTTTTACCCTATAGAAGATTTTTAAAAAATGCAAGAAGGTTGAGAGCAAACACCACCCACTGGGAAAGAAAGAGTAATGTATAAAATCAAAGGTTTCATGATGCTGAATAACGTGGACCCAGCATTCTGTTCCTACTCATCTCTAGCATGCTGGCAGCCAGCCTCATAACAGGCAGCCACGTGTCTGGAAAAGGCTTGTCTGGAGTATCAAAAAAGAGAAGAAGACTATAAATACTGACATCTAGGGAGTTCCCAAGAGAAGAATCTGACAGGTTAGTGAAAAGTAAGGCCGCGATTGAGAACAGAAAAAATAAAGATAAATGGTTGGATAATGAAAATGAAATGACAATTCAAGGACCGGTTTAGGAAAATATTATCTACATCATAAGATTGTTCAGACATGAGAAGAGCCCGGCACAGTGGTGGATGCCAGTAATCCCAGCGGCTCAGGAGGCAGAGGCAGGAGGATCATGAGTTCGAAGCCAGCCTCATTAACTGCTAGGCACTAAGCAACTTAGATGCTGTCTCTAAATAAAATACAAAATAAGCCTGGCGATGTGGTTCAGTGGTCGAGTGCCTCTGAGTTCATCCCCAGTACCACCACTTCTCCCCCAACCCTCCCCCCCCAAAAAATGAGAAGAAAGAAAATAGAGAAGAAGAAATGTGGGCTAGGGTATGTGAACTTTAATTAATGTTACATACACAGAGGACTAAGTAAGCAAAGAGAATACAGATGGTATCTGGTTTGCAAAAGATTGACTTATGATTTTTTTTTTACAGTAGAATGGTGTGAACATGGCATGAATTCTGTAGAAACTATACTTTGGGTTTTGATCTTTTCTTCAGCTACTGATACGAAGTAGAAAATTATTTTGTGGTATTGAGTGACCACAGCTTCAAGCCACAGCTTCCTGTCAGCCATATAATGAGGAGGGTGAACATTTGGAACTCTACAGTGTCCTATGTCATTAAGCTATGCCACTGAGTAGGTTAGATACAATAAATGCATTCTGATTTATCTTATTTTGAACTTTTGATAGATTTCTTAGTAAGTAACCTCGTTGTCCTCATCATAAGTTCAGGAGCATCTGTATTTCTTTCAGAGAAAGCATGATTGTAGAAAAGCATACTTTTGATAGAAAACATGTAAATGATATTTTTATTGTCATAAGTTCTCAATTTTAAACAAAAATTAGTAAGCAACTATTTTGATAAAAAGAGGGCAGAGACAGTGTGTGGCTCAGATAGGGTGGTGTAGTCAAGGAAAGAAAAAGAAAATTATTTTCTAATGAGAAAAGTTAAAAGACTATCTCTAAAACTGAATATGTATTTGATAAGTGTCCCCTAAAGACCTATGTGGTAAAGGCTTAGTTTTAGTTCTTGATAATATATGAAGGTAATAGGATGATTAGGAGATGGGGACTAACAAAAAGAATTTAGGTCAAAGGGACATGAACTTGACAGGATATTGGGACCCTGGCCCCTCCTCTTCCTTTCTCTTTGATTCCCAAATGCCATAAGGTGATAAGCTTACTCTGCCATAGGTTCCTGCCATGATTTACTACCTTGCCCAAGGTCAAAATCAATGAAACCAGTCAACCATGAACTGAAATCTTCAAAACTATGAGACTTAGTAAATCTTTCCTTCTTTCAAACTAATTAACTCAGGTATTTTGTCACAGTAATGAAAAGCTGATGAACATATTTAGCAGTATGATTGGTTGTCATAAAATAAATAGCTATAAGAGTTCAAATTTATTGTAATCTAAATAAAAACAAATTCTATAGATTATTTGACTCTTAGTTATAGCTAAAAATTAACACAGTAATATATTCACATTTTTAAATGGCATGTATTCATACATGCAAATATTGAAATAATAGTATAGAAGGTTGACATTTATAAGGTCAAGGTCATGAGTTATATGAATTGCAATATGAATAAATATTAATAATGGGCTAAATAAACAAATAAATAAAATTTTAGAGTTAAAAATCAAAATAGATATATCTGTTTGATAACAGCTGAATAAAGCTGACAAATATAGTTCAAAACCTAGTGAAGGGAAAAAATTTGCAGCCTACCTAGTAAAATAGGAGAATACCGCCCAAAGGGATTTCAAATTTTATTAACCATAGCAACAACAAAAAAAGTACTACAGCATGTTTTTATTAAAGGGAATGCATTCTGAAATGTCACACCATACAATATGACTGAGATAGTAGCTGAGAAATTTTCAGATTAGATTCAGACTAAATACACTCTGTATAGTTTAGATAATCATCTTAACGGCCTATTGTCAATGCATTCAGAATCATAAACTCTTCTTCTTGTCAATTTTGCTGCATTCTAAAGACACTTTACAACCTTCATTGCAATATACTGTGAGCAGTCCTTCAGTCCTGCAGCCACTCAGTTAATGTTATCAACAAAGATGTGAAATGCTCTATAAAGGTAAACCAGATAAAGTAGATCAATATGGAGTCTGGCAATATAAACCCCGTGGCATATGAGAAATGCCAGGATGATGCAGGCTCAGCAGCTGATATTGTGCTACTGAAAGGTTCTCAATAAAACCTGCAAAAAAGACAAACAATCAATCTGGTAAAAATCCCTGCAGATGTTTCAGAATCGAACTGAAACATTGCTGTCTGAGAACCTCCCATAATGACCCTTAAACATGATTAATTCATACATAGACTGTCTTTTAGCCAGGTTTCCCCAATTCTCCCAGCTACCGTCTGAGAATCTACCTCAGCCATGTCAGAGTTACACTTAGAAAGACTAGACCATTTCAAATCTCTGTAGCAGTCCCTGGACATATTCTGTTTGTGGCTTGCTTATCGCTCCATCCCAGAGAGCTTCTACATCTCCAGTGTTATCTTTCATCAAAAAATTCCACTCAGAGTTTTTCATGTCTACTGTGTAAGAAGCTTATGGGTGGCTATTCAAAATAAAAAGCAGAACAAACTGAAAAATCAACAATCCTGAGATGTGTCACAGAGTGAGAATGCAGGTCAAACTCCTGCTCCCAGAATTGAAGTGAAAGACAGGCAGACACACAGAATCTTAACTCACTGGAGCAGAAGCCTCTATGAAAACCAGCATTGGGGTAGGAAAACTTAAAGCATAACTTAAAAATTACTAGAGACTCATTGAGAACATTTCTAAGTGTTGAAAATCTGGGAACAAAGTTATAGAGGACCATTACATTTTTGTTTCTTTCTTTTCTTTTTTAGTTTAATTTCTTGAAGTTCTACTAGATGCTCACAGTAATTCCCTCTTTCTGCTTGGAGTAGGAAGGGGTGCGGGGAATCCCACCTTGAAAAATAAGATTCTGTTCTCAACAAGTCTTGCAGAAGAAACTATTTTACCAGAGCTTAAACTTACTGGGATTATATAAGAGGGTAACAATGATGAAGAAAAATAACCAACTGCAGTCACCTTGAACCATCTTGTCATACCCAAGATGGTGGAGAAACAAAACTGAAAAGCATTTGTGAAGCTCAGAGCTAAGAGAGACAGCTCATTGAAGGACTGCGATTGATTGGTAGAACTATGGAAAGCTTCTCCTCCCTGTCCACACCTTAACCCAACATTGAATAGACCTATTTGTTGCAATTCCTTTTATACTGTATATCATGCCCACCTTTCTTTCTTTTTAAATTGTTTTTAATTGTAGATGGACACAATACCTTTATTTTATTTATCCATTTCCATGTGGTGCTGAGGATCAAACCCAGTGCCTCACACATGCCAGACCTTTCAACACAGAAATTACAAGGCATAGTACAGGACAAAACCACAGTTTTTAAGATATTAAACAAGTGTGAGAACCAAAGTAAGATATGTTAGGAATATTGGAATCATCAGACTAGAATTTAAAAAATGTTATCATTATGTAAAAAGTAAACAAAATACAAGAACAAAGGTATAATATAATTACAGAGATTGGGATCTAATAAAGAATCAAAGAAGAAATACTAAAAATCATAAACAGCATAATAAAAATTAAAAATGCTTTGGATGGGCTCATTGAAGGCCTGGATATGGCAGAGGGGAGGATCTCTGAACTCTTGCGCATGTAGCAATAGAAACTTTCCGTACTGAAAAGTCAAAAGAAAAAAGACTAAAAAAGTAACCAAATATCTGTGGAAACTGTGGAATAACTGAACAAAGAGTAACATAAAATATACAGTCATCTTTCAGTATCTAAAGATAAATGGTCTCAGAAACCCTTGTGAATGCTGAAATTTGTAGATGCTCAAGTCCCTTATATAAAATGGCATATTTTTTTTGCATATAACCTGTGTACATTCACCAACATACGTTAAATCATCTCTAGATTATTTACGATTCCTAGTGCAATGTATATGCAATATAAAAGGCTATTGTACTGCATTTCTTAGGGGAAAATGACAAGAAAAAGTCTGTGTATGTTCAGTATAGATGGCATGGTTTTAAATTTTCTGAATATTTTGAACCATGGTTGGTTTTATCAGTGAATTTGGATCCTGCAAATATGAAAAACCAACTGTAATGGGAAGCTGGGTGTGGTGGTACATGCCTGTAATCCCAGAGGCTCAGGAGGCTGAGGCAGGCAGATCATGAGTTCAAAGCCAGCCTCAGCAAAAGCAAGTTTAAGGCAATCAGAAGTTTTCCATATTTATTCTGATAATTTTAATTAAAACTATAGTGATATAACCCTCAAATGGATTAATTCCTTCCTATAAAATTGTATAGTTAAAAGTTGCTTTGAGAAATATTTTTGTTTCTGAGTGGGAGCTTCCCAAGGCCATCCTCTTTTCAGTAAGTCATATTGAGTGTTCGCCATAATTAGCAACACTTTTTAGAAACAAATTCAAAAAAATATTAATCTTTAATAGATTTAAAAGAAAAGCTTCAGAGTTCAAAATTAACTCTCTATTAAGCATTACATACAATGAATCAACTATATTAAAATAATAAATTTGAATAAAACTATGTCAGTCTAAGATAGTGGAATAGGATCATTGTACAATAACATAACATTTAAAATCTGTTGAACATGCAACTATACTACAAGATCTTAACCTATAAAGAAATTGAGCTCAAATTTTGCTCAAATTGAGCTCAAACATTAGTATAATTAATGTTTTTCATTTGTCTAAATTTATTTATTTTTACTTGAGTTGTCCTACTCTTGTTTCTCAGAAGATTTTGTGTATATGTATACATATGCACATATAAGCACCAGTTTGTTTTATACATGTGTCAAATAATTTTCCATAAAATTATATTCATTCAAAATATATTCATCATATATTATTAGAATATGGGAGACCCAAGAATTCCAGAAATTCTAAAGTTATTTGTCTTCAATTCTGGGCTACTAATTTCCATAAAGACATTGAAAATGTAATTTCTTAGTTTAAATTTAATCAAGGTTCTCCATTTCAAAGCTGAATATTGGCATTATCATTTGTCAGCAAAGTAGACTTGCATGCTGCCGGCCAAATTATTTCATGGTTGGTTAATTATACAGTACTTAGCATTTCTGCATTTGGCTATCTTGGTCTGTAGCAATTACCACACTAATGATAGACACAATTTGTTCCTTGATATACAGCATCTCTTTGAAAACTTATACAATGAATTCACATTAAAATACACCTTGTATTACAAAAAGAAACTTTATGCTATCCTGTGATTCTCTAACCCAGTCAGGTTATTTCAAGTATGTGACTGAAAGTTTGAACAACTTTAACATGGGAAGAAAAAAATGGTTTATTATTTCTCTTATTTGAAAATCGATGTTTTACACATAATTCTAGAATAAATAGACATTTATTTAGATAATTAAGTATGACAAATCAAGAAGAAAGTTTAATTAAATATTATGTTATATTTCCCCATTAAATCTGGAGGCATGCCAATTAAGTTTATTACATCAATCAAGCACTGCACTTCTAACATTGATTACTCTCAATTTATGAGTAACATTATCAGGTCATAGTATTACTAGTTAAGTGCTTCTTCCGTCCTTCTGGGCAAAGTTTGGTCCTACTTTATCAAAGTGGAAGGAATCAATGTCAAATGAGATGTACAAAATCATTAAATCAATGGAAAATTATCAGGCTTTTTACCCTATCACAAATTATTTCCCAGAGAATGACAGTTATTTCATAATGTTCATTGATGTTTTAAGTTTACCAAAGAACTTAAACTTGTAGCTTAATATAAAAACACTGAGGCTATATATGCATAGGCACACACACCTACAGACACACACACAAACACACACACCCTAAAGCTAGATGTTTATTATATTTATTCAGACCAAGAATAATAGTAAAATGTTTGCATATATGATGCTATTTTAGATATATAAGAAATGATTTGGACATTTATAACTTCTTTTACAAGATATTTTCTTATGTCACGTACCTATTTTGATGAAAGCAAGTATATATTCAAGAAAATAACCAAATGCATATTCTTGGTAATGATATTTACATTTAGCATTTTTTATGTTTTAAAAAGTCAAATAAATTCATTTAACCAAGAACAAGAAAAAGGCAAATCCTAATGTTCTGGGTGTAAATTGAAATAATAAATATATTGCAAACATTCTTAGTGAGTTTAGTGTTGTTTCTAACTCTAATTAATTGAAGATACAAATAATAATCCATTCATTGAGAATTCCAATCTTTGAAACCATAATCTTAAGTTATTTATCAGAAAAGATCCTCAAGTCAAAACCTTCAAATTAATTGAATTCAGGCATAGTAATAGGACAGGTGCAGCTTGTTACCTATGACAATTGATGAACTGCTTCCAAATGTTAAATTTATTAAATAAAATTAAATCATTACAGTTTTACATGCAGGTTATAAAATAGATTATCTCCTACTGAGCTATAACATCTGTACTTACTGATAACTTATTAAATTGGAATACGTTTTCAGTTAAAAATGCTATTGAAAATAGTTATTTAAAAACTGGAATTTTTTCCTCATCCTCAAATTTTAGTTTTATAGTGTATTTTATAAAGTTGAAAGTTATACAAGCATAGAATATATTTTATTCTAGTTAGAGTCCCATTCTTATAGATATACATGGTGGTGGGATTCACTGTGTTGTTTTCATTTATGTGCATGGGAAAACTATGTCCAATTCATTCTACTTTCTTTCCTTTCCCCATACCTCCTCCCTTCATTTCATTCCCCATTGTCTAATCTACTGCATTTCTATTCTTTCCCTCACCACCACTCCTTTCCACCTGTCAGAGAAGATATTTCACCTTTGTTTTTTAGGAATGACTGAATTTGCTTAGCATGATAGTATCCAGATCCATCCATCTGCTGTCAAATGACATAAAGCCATTCTTCTTTAAGGCTGAGTAATACTTCATTATGTATACATATGACATTTTCTTTATTCATCTATTGAAGAGCACCTAGTTTGGTTTCAATTGAACTGCTATAAACATTGATGTGGCTGCAACACTGTAGTATGCTATTTTAACTTCTTTTGCTATATACCAAGGAATAGTTAGGTCAAAAGTTGGTTCTATTACAAATTTTGGGAGGAAGCTCCATTCTGCTTTCCATCGTGATTGCACCAATTTGCTGTCCCACCAACAATGTCTAAGTGTACCTTTCCCTCACATCCTTGCCAACATTTATTGTTACTTGTATTCTTGATAATTGCCATTTTGACTTACTGTCGTTTTAATTTGAATGTCTCTAATTGCTAAAGATGTTGAACACATTTTCATATATTTGTTGTCCATTTATATTTCTTCTTCTGTGAAGTGCCTGTTTAGTTCCTTTGCCCCATTATTGATTGGGTTATTTGTGAAATTTTTTGGATGTTATGTTTTTGAGTTCTTTATGTATCCTGATGATTAATGCTCTATCTAAAGTGAAGGTGGCAAATATTTCCTCCGGTTCTGTAAGCTCTATTTATGTTCTTGATTGTTTCACTGCCATGAAGAAGCTTTTTACTTTGATGCCATCCCATTTATTGATTCTTGATTCTACTTCTTGTGCTTTAGGGTTTTTATTAAAGATGTCAATTCCTCTAAACAGACACTTCACAGAAAAAGAAATACTACTGATCAACCAGTATATGAAAAAAAAGTTCAATGACTCTAGCAATTAGAGAAATGCGAATTAAAACTACCCTGAGATACTATCTCACTGAAGTCAAAATGGTAATCATCAAGAATACAAGAAACAATAAATGTTGGCAAGGATATGGGGAAAAGGTGCACTTATACATTGCTGGTGGGACTGCAAATTGGTGCAACCACTCTGAAAAGTAATATGGAGATTCCTCAGAAAACTTTGAATAGAATCACTATTTGACTCAGTCATCACACTCTTAGGTTTATACCCAAAGGACTTAAAATCAGCATACCACAGTGACGCTGCACATCAGTGTTTATAGCAGCTAAATTCCCAATGGCTAAACTATTAAACCAAACTAGGTGCCCTTCAACAAATGAATGGCTAAAGAAATTGTGGTTTATATACACAATGGAATATTACTCAGCCTTAAAGAAGAATGAAATTATGGCATTTGCCAATGAGTGGATGGAACTGGAGAATATCATGTTAAGCAAAATTAGCCAATACCAAAGAATCAAGGCTTGATTTAAAATAAGTGGAGGAGAAACTAGGGAAGAATAAAATTACTTTGGATTAGACAGAAGGGAGTGAAGGGAGGGAAGGCGTATGAGGGTAGGAAAACTAGTAGAATGAAACAGATGTTATTTTTCTATGTGCATATATGATTATGCGACCGATATAACTCTACATCATGTACAACCAGAAGAATGAGAAGTTATACTCTATTTATGTATGATGTGTCAAAATGTATTCTACTGTCATGTAAAACTAATTGGAAGAAATTTTTTAAATTTTTTTTTAAAAATTAAAAAAATAAAAGAATGTCACTTCCCATCACTTTCTGAGGAGATATGTTGGAGTGTGTGGCCTACCTTTCTTCTAGTATGTGCTGGGTTTCCTGTGTAATACCTAGCCCTTGATCTACTTTGTGCAGGGTAAGAGATATGGATTAACTTTACTATTCCTTATAGATTTCCACTTTTCCCAGAACCATTTGCTGAAGGGGCTCTTTTCTTCAATGTGTGTTTTTGGCACTTTAATCTAGTATAACATAACTGTATTTTTGCTGGTTAGTCTCTATTCTGTTCCATTGGTCTTCTTGCCTATTTTGGTGCCAATACCATATTGTTTTTGTTACTATGGCTCTATAGTATAATTTTATAGTTGGTATTGTGATGCCTCTTGCTTCACTTTTCTCACTAAGTATTGCTTTGCCTATTCTGGGTCTATTGTTTTTCCAGATAAATTTCATGAATCCTTTTTCTGTTTCCAGGAAGAATATCATTGGAATTTTGATGGGAATTGCATTGAATCTGTATAGCACTTTTGGTAGTATGGCCATTTTGACAATATTAATTCAAACTCAAATTTATTGCGTAAGTATTAATATTATTTAAAATTCAATAGCTCTCTGATAAATGTGATTAATTATAAACTTCAAAGATATAATACAAATATTAGGAATATAATCCTTAGCACAAGAAAATTATTTCAACTTTCCCAGAAACCACAATGGATAACCATTTTATCATTAATAGTCAACATCATCATAACTGAAATATAAAATAAAAATCAATAATCATACTAACAGCAAAGTTTTGAAAACTTAAGAAGGAATAGAAATGTTGAAAAGTGAGGCATAATACTCTAACATTCTTTCATTACATGGTTCAGAGATTATGAGTTCTAGATAAAGACACATTCGTAAGCAATAGAATTTGGCAGTATTGTTACTTTCAAGATTCTCGTGTGATCTTAAAATTATGAATAATTTTATTTTTGCAAAATTTCAGGGTAAATATTTAAATAAAATATGGGGAATGTATTTTAAATGTTAGCAGAACTGTAATAATTTAAGATTTTTGAATAAAAAATGTCAAGCCAAATTACATTTCTCGCAAAAGAATAAGCAATAATATTGTAGGGAATACTTCAGGTAATAAAAATGGCCAATCTCCTCAAGTTAATATGTAAATTTAATGCAAAGTTATATTTTCAACAGTGTTTTGGTTTGTTTATTAGATTAAATGAGGAAGGGTCACAAAATCATAATAGCTCCAAAAGATACCAAATATAAAATACATTATAGGGTTTTTAAAATTAAATCAATATTGTATTGGAAATAAATATATATGTCCATATTGACTTTGGAATAAACAAACACATCAAGAGAACTGAATTTGGGACCCAAACAATCCTGATCTATATAAGTGTCTAGAATGATAAATGTGGTAATTCAACTTGAGGAGAAAAAGAGATTAGTTAATAAATGGTGTTGACATATTCTCTCCATCTGGAAGAAGATGAAAACTGGATCTCTATGTTACACTCTCTATTACCGAAAGAAAATGCAAATGTTTTCAGACTAAACATTAAAAACACGTTACTCATAAATAGATCAAGAAAATTAAAAAGACAATATTTAGAAACTGAAAGCAAGGAGAAGCTTCCATAACAAGTCATGTAAATTTAGATAAATTTAAACATAAATGTAAATGTATATAAATGCACCATTTAAATAAATTAAACATAAATGTAAATTTAAGCAAAGAAACATTCACTAAATTAAAAATTTTAAAAAGTTATGTTTAAATATGTTATAAACAAGATCTGCAAAAGTTTGGAAATTGACAAAATGATGTTTGCTATGAAGATAACAAATATGAACACTTGTTAGAAATACAGAGTAAAATAATTTGTGACCTGGTAAAAAATGGACAAATGATAAGTTTATGTCTCTCACAGAATAATAAATACAAATGTCCAAATACTGAAAACTTAAAAAAAAAAAAAGATGCTATAATGATCATCAAATTGGAGAGACAAAAGGATGGTAATATGTTGAGTTGGTGATGGTGTTCTATAAACATAGTAGTTTATATATTTACTGTTTGTGGGATTTTATGGGACATTTTATGGAACATTTACTGTCATTTCTTGGAGAATATGTGAATTGTTTTAGTGTTTTGGAAAAATATAATAATATCCAATGCAATATTGCAAATTTATCTTTTTATCCAGCCATTATATGCCTAGTAAATTTAATCTATCTAATAAGAGCAATATTGCAAATTAAAATAAGTACAAAGATGTTATTAGCAAAATATTTCTCATGGGCAAACTTAAACAGCAAACACTAATTAAAATAAAAATGCTAAATGCATCCCCATCAATGGAGACTTATTATATACACACTGAGAAATATTACCTACTTTTAAAAGAAATTATCTACAAGAATAACAATTAACTGATATGGATTTCCAGGATATGTTTTTAGGAAACTAAATATTGGTATATGATCCTATTGTTTTGTAAAATAATAACAAAAATTCTACAAACATATTTGTTTATATGTGTATGTTAAATATGATCATATCTTAGTTTTTGAATAGAATAAAAAAATACATGCTGGTGATAAAATGTACTAATATTGATTCCATGCAGGCATGAAAAGGGTGAGGTAAAACAACCAGAAAGTGAAAAGAAAAAAAAATGACTTGGAAAAACATCATTTTAAGTCATACCTGTTAACGTGGGAATCTATGTGGGAGTGTAGAGCAGTTATTGTTAAAGCTTCAGAGTCAGATGAGAATTCATATTTGACCTATATGTTTCTTATTATTATACTCTATTTTTATTTTAAAATATTATAATTATATCACAAGGTGATTTATGAATATGATTTAAGAATATAATGTAGAATAATTAGCTAATTAAAATACTTAGTATTTTTATCTTAACAATGTTTGAAGTTTGTTCTCTAGAACATTTTGAATTGTATATACTTGATTGGTTACTATATTCACCACACTGAGTCATTCATCTTTATAAAAATTCTCTTATTTTACTGAGATTTCAGTACCCTTTGAGCATCATCTCTTTATTCTTTCCAACCTCTAGCCTCTAAAATTCCCATTCTACTCTCAGCTTCTATGAATTGCATTGTTTCAGATGCCACATATAAGTGAGAATGTGATGGATGTCTCCATCTTTCTATAACCGGCTGATTTCACTTAGTATAATGTTCTCCAGTTCCATCAATTTTCCTGCAAATAACAAAATTTATTTCTTTTTAAGCCTTTACAGTATTCCCTTGTGTACATATGCCACATTTTCTTTGTCCTTTCATCCATTAATGGACAATCAGTGAGAGTCCACACCTTGCTATTATGAGTTGTGTTGTAAATCTGGAGTGCAGATATCTCTCCCATTTACTCATTTCATTTCCTTTGAATAAGGAAGATTGCTGGAAAATATGATAAATCTATTTTCTTGAGGATCTTTCATGCAGTTTTCCATAATAATTGTACTAGTTTACTTTCTAAGCAATAGTCCATAAGAGTTCCCTTTTCTCCATATTCTTGCCAACATTTGTCATCTTTTGTCTTTTTGTTGATAGCCATTCTGAAAGGCCTGAGATAATATCTTATTGTGGTGGAAATTTTCATTATCCTAATTCCTATTAATGTTGAGCATTTTTTCATACATCTGTTGGCCATTTGTATATTTATCAATCTTTGTCATCCCATGGTTGACTGGGAGTGGATCAGAAGCTCACTGCCACTGCCCAGCACTGCTAGGGACCAATGTACAGCATGTTGATAGCCTGGAAAGTTATGAAAATTCAATACTTAAAGTGTGGTCTTTACTGAATGTATACAGCTCGTACACCATCACCAACTCCAAAAATCCGTAGTGAACCATCATATATTGGGTACCTTCAGCATGGATCTATTAGTTTTAACACTTTTGATGAAGTCTGTTTAGTTTTCCAAACACAAGATTATATAATCTGCCAAGAAGAAAGACTTATTTTTTTTTCTTTCCTATTCAGATGACTTTTAGTTTTACCTCTTTCCTAATTGCTCTGGAAAAGTCTTCCAATACTATGTTGAATGGAGGTGTTAAGAATGGTCATCCTGTCTTAAAGAAAAGTCCTGGAATTTTTCACCATTTAGTGTGCCATTAGCTTCTTATATGTGATAAGGCCTTTATGGTATTAAGCTTTATTGTTTATATACTTAAATGGGTAACAATTTTTAATCATGAAAGGATGCCGACTTTTGTAAAATGCTTACCTCCATCTAATGAGACAATTGTCTGAATTTTGTCATTCAGTCTGTTAATGTGACTTGTTTCATATCTTCATTTGTATATGCCAAACCATCTTTGCATTCAAGGCATGAATCCCATTTTCTATGGTGGAAAATCTTTGAAATGTGTTGTTGAATTTGATTTGTTAGTATTTTGTTGAGGACTTCTGCATCAGAGCTCCTCAATAACATCCGCTTATGGCTTTATTTTATTTTATATCTATCTCATAATGTTCTTGTCTTGCTTGAGTAATAGGGAAATATAGGATTCATAAAAATAATTTTGAGGTGGGTAGTTTAATTTTTTGGAAGAGATTGACTAAGATTGGTGTTAGGTTTTATTTAAATGTCTGGTAGAATTAGCAGCAAAGCCATCAGATCCTAAGCTTTTTTTTTTTCCTGAGAGACTTTGTGCTCTGATTTTTCTTGCTAGTTATTGGTTTGTTCATATTTTTTATTTCTTAGTGATTCAATCTAAGAAGAATGTGTCTAAAAATCTATTTATTCTATATTTCTTGGCATGTAATTGTTTATACTAGTTTCTTATGATGCTATATCTCTCTATGGTATTAGTTGTAGTGACTACTTTTTTATGTCTGATTTTATTTACCTGAGTTAACTCTTTTTCTTAATTACTCTGCTTAAAGGTTTGTTGATTCTGTTATCTTTTTAAAATAACTCTTCATCTTCTGTTTTTCTACTTTCTACTTCCTTTTCATTTATCTCTGCTCTGGTCAATATTTCCTTTCTTCTGCTAAATTGAGACTCATTTTGTTCTTTTCCTAATTCCATGAATTGTAATGTTACTTCTGGATTTATCTACTATGCTTCTGTTTCTTTGTTTCTATCTCACATTAATATGCCAAATTCCTTCTCAAACTGACTCTTTCTCATGATAGCAAAACTGCAGAAGTAATTCAAGGTATTGCATATGAACAAACTATCATCTGAAGCAAGAGACAGATTTTCATTGTTTAGATTGCTCAGAAAACATATCTTTAATTTGTAACATACCTTCTATCATATTCACTCTTTTTAATCAATCATTTGTTCAAATGAAGAGATCTAGGCCCTCTGGTTATCAAATTTAGCTTTCCTTGAAACCTGTGAATCCCTCAGAAGAAAAACAACACCTATAGAATGAATAAAGCAAATCCTAGTAGAACAGAAGGCAAATCCAAAAGAGTCTACCATCTTAGTTAATCAATATCCACATGCATTTTTCTTTTGCTACAAAATATTAAAAATGGACATGCTTGGCCAGGTGTGGTGGTGCATGCCTGTAATCCTAGCAGGTTGAGAGGCTTAGGCAGGAGGATTGTGAGTTCGAAGTCAGTCTTAGCAACAGTGAGGCACTAAGCAACTCAGTGAGACCCTGTCTCTAAATAAAATACAAAATTGGGCTTGGAAAAATAAGAATTCATACCCTATTTGAATCAAATGTATAATATGCCAAGGTCATTGTATTGTCTTGAGCAACTAATAAAAAAAATTGGGCTTGGGATGTGTTTCAGTGGCCAAGTGCCCCTGAGTTCAATCCCCAGTACCCAGTACCCCCACCTTCCCCCCAAAATGGACATGCTTTTATGAGGTACATTCATACCCTCCATAAGGGAAAAAAATAATGCAATGACCTTATCATCATAATCTAAGTCTCCAGGGATTTTCCTGGCTCAATTCATCGTAATAGTCTCTATTGTTCATTATTTTTCTTAACATACTTGAAGTAACCATTGGAAAACTTTGAGGAGCTCCTCTGTTTAAGGCAGCTTTCTATTTATGGAAACTGTCAGAAAACCAATAATCACCATTCTTTTATTTCTGTCCATGTTTAACAATTTAAGTTCCTAAAAAGTTAACAGACCTATGGCACCAGAGCATTCTGTGGTCTGGCTTCCAAAGCCAAAATTCTTGTCAATATCTATTCAAGCCCAATGCATCATACATTAGTACTCTCATCTCTTTATAACACTAAGTTGATTCATTGTAACCCTCTATCTAACCCAATATGAAATAAGCTGGAGGCACAAATAACTTACAGCCAGTGTACAAGTTTTCCTTCTAAATTCTTCTGCAAAATTATAGTTATTTTCTCTTTTTATAGGCAGATAAAATAAGGAGCTAGGTGTGAATGTGTGTGTGGAGGGGCATATTTTCAGGATTCAATTATTTTTCACTCAGATTGCCACCTTTAGGCTTTGCTAGCATGACCTGTTTATCAATCCACATACTTTGGATCTCATCACATAAACTAGTGTAAACTAACTCTTGTTGGAGTCCAACCACTGAAAGAGCATTTTAGAAAACAGAACAATGGAATGCATTAGAATACTCAACCTTAGAGTTTTAGTCAGCTTTTCTGCTGCTGTCTCTAAAAGATCTAAAGAGAATTTGGGAAGAAAAGTTTATTTGGAGGCTTATGGTTTCCGAGGTCTTAGTTCATAGATTGCCAGATTTCGTTCCTGGGGGCCTAAGGCAAGGAGGAACATGATGACAGAAGTATGTGTTGGAGGAACATGGCTCACATGATGATCAAGAATGAGATAAACTTCACCTGCCAGATAAAAAATATATACCTCAAAGGCAGCCCCTCCTCCAATTGACAAAAGAGCATCTTTAGAAAAGAGAACCCACCTCTTCCAGCCAGACCCTATCTGCCTTCAGTTGCCATTGACGGAGATTAATTCACTAATTGGATGAAGGACCTCATAATCCAATCATTTCACCTCTGACTGTTCTTTGATTTAAATTTGTTATTTTTAGTTATATATTACAGTAGAATGTATATCAACATATCAAACATACACGGGGTATGTTTGTGGTTGTACATAATATGAAGTTACACTGGTCTTGTATTCATACACGAACACAGGAGAATTATGTCCTATTGATTCTCCTGTCTTTTGAAGTCAGTCTCAGCAACAGTGAGGCACTAAGCAACTCAGTGAGACCTTGTCTCTAAATAAAATACAAAATTGGGCTTCCCATCCTCCCTCCTTTCCCTATATTCCCTTTGAGTAATTCAATGAACTTCTCTTCCGCCCCCACCACAACCCCTCCTGCAATTCCCCTCACCCTACTCCTACTTATTGTGAGTCAGCATTCAGATTTGCATATCATAGAGAATATTTAGCCTTTTTTTGTGGGGGGGATTGGCTTAATTCAGTTGGCATGATAGTCTCCAAATCCTTCCATTTACCAGCAAATAGAATTAATTCATTCTTCTTTACGGCAAAGTAATATTACATTTTGTGTATGTACTACCTGTTCTTTATCCATTCCTCTGTTGAAGGGCACCGAGGTTGATCCCCTAGCTTGACTATTGTGAATTGAGCTGCTATAAACATTTATGTGGAAATGTAACTGTAACATGTTAATTTCAACTCTTTTGAGTATATGCTGAGGAATGAGATAATTGTTTCAAATGGTGGTTCCATTCCAAAATTTCTGTGAATTTCCACACTGTTTTCAATAATAGTTGCACCAATTTGCAGTCATGACAGCAATGTATAAGTGTACTTTCCCCCCACATCATCATCAATATTTATTGTTACTTGTATTCTTGATAATTACCATTCTGAATGGGGTGAGATGGGATTTCAATGTAGTTTTAATTTGCATTTCTCTAATTGCTAGAGATATTGAACATACTTTTCATATAGTCATGGATTGATCATATTTCTTCTTCTATAAAGTTTCAGTCTCCAAACTCAGTCTCTCTCTCCACCACCTTTTCGAATTCCCGACCTGGTGCTTCTCTCCCATCTGGTCCTGCAAGAAGCCAGATTAAAAGTGGTGAGGGAGAGCCAAGTGTGTTTCACAGACAAGTTGTTCCTGTGTAAACCTCTCTCCACGTTTGATTTTCACTTGGTCACTTAGGCACACTCTACGTCATGCAGTGTGTGTTTGTCAGGCCTGTATTTCAGAGCAGTCTTGACAGAAATCAACTCCCTTGACTGTTGGCCCCCAAGCTGTGGCCACAAAATAATTTCTTCCTCTATCCTCTACAGACTATCAGGAGAGATGTGGTTTCTTTCTCGCACAAGGATATTGTACAGAGTGCCTTTCAGTTTAATCGGGCAGTGTCTTTGATCTCAAAACTCTCAGAAACCAGACTTGCCTGAGTCCTAAAAATGTAAGTTTTTTAATTCACTTATCCCTCCCCTGTGCTTGTGGAGGGACCTCTCTGATTGGTACCTCCGACCACAGTAGTGGTATAATAATATAATACATATTATACTATATAAAATACAATAATATTTTCTTATATCCAACCTCCTTAGTCCTCAATCTGCTTTGAGTTTCCAGTTTTAAATTCCAGTAAAGGCCCCATTCTCCCTTTTTTTGTTTTTGTTCACCCACCTTACTGAGAAGCTGCCTGTCTGCTTTCCTGGTTTCAGGCCACCACAGAGCAGCCAGAAAAGTGACCTTCTCTATTCCACCCTCTTGAAACCTCCTTAATGTTCTTGCATTGCCTCGCACAAGAGCTTCTAGGGGACAACAAATATGTAAACCATAACACTTAAGAATTTCTCCTCTGTACAGGGAAGAATCAAATTATTTTGGGTGACATAAGAGCATTCAGGTACTATTGGAAAAAGCAATGAACTTCTGGTAGTAAATGACAAGTATTTACTCAAATAACCAACATTTGTTAGTTATTTCAGCAGAAAACACTTTCTGATCCTGAAACACATAGTCTTTCACTCTGTTACACTATCATCAATTTATAATCTAACTGAAGCCCATGCTTGAAAAACCAAAACTGGTTAAAACAATGTTAAAATTAAGGACTATAAAATGTATTTCACCCAATATTAGGTCATCATATGAGATAATAAGGACCAGAATTCAGTTGCTAAATAACATGCTAAAAATATTTTTGAGAAATTCTTTTCACTTGTAAATCCTGTTCATTTTATGTATCTTCTTAGCTTCTTAAAAACACAGTTTTCAAAACAAAGAAAATAAATTTAATAAAGAATTTAATGCCCCATTAATACTATAATATGGCTGAAAATTTAAGCAATGCATTTATCTAATTTGAGCCACACATTCATTATTATAAAATGAAGACTTTGAACAAACCAATTTCTAATTTCCCATAAATGTTTTGGGCAATCATTCTGTCAATTAAGTAAAAATAATTAGAACTGCAGTTTAAATTTATAGATTCAATCTGGTTTTATGAAAATGGGAAATTTCACATTCAACAATAGGCTAAAAATACTTTAATCTATTTTTTCCTGTTCGTCATAAAATCTGTGTATTGTTTCTTGATCAGAGATGATTGGCAAATCTCACCAAGACACAGACAGAGAGAGAGGTCAAGAGAAAGGGCAATCCACTTTACGCAAATGACTCTTTCTTATACCTGATACTTAATCCATGAGAAGAAAGTTGATTCCTAAGAAAAGGCGAACTCATGGAGCTTAATAGAAAGAGCTTGATCTTGTACTTGTAAGCACCAAAATTTAAATGTCTCTGGCCCTTATTTTTAACTTCAAAAGGTTAGTTCTTTCAGGGACTCTGTTTCCTTATTTGTAAAATAAATATAATACAAATTGCCTTGCTGGAATTATATAATGTAATTTCAAGGACTCAGGCTAATGATATATGACCCATATTTTATGTTTCAACATTATTCATATTGTAATAATAGTTAATATTTTAAAGAAATTGTAAGAGATGAATGCATAAGAAACTATAATATAGAATATTGGTCAAACACTGAAATGAAGAAGCATAAGCAGACAAATTAAGAAATTTGTATGGACACAGTTTTAACAAAAAAAGGGGAGAAATTCTGTGATAAGACTGTTAAAATGTCAAGTGTTCTGATTTGGGACTAGAGTACAGTTAGACTTAATTCGCATGTTTGAGGAAATCACTTCAAGTATAAAAATGAAAGCTTTCATGGGAAACTTTCCCCCATACCAGTTGATCATTCTATTAGTTTCATGGACTCCTGGGTGTAAGTACAAATGCTGCATTATTTGAAAGCTTCTTAGATCTGATCTATGGAACTCTGTTGTATTTTCTCTGAATGATTCTTTTTATTGACAAGCTTACTGTAAGTGAAGAACAATAGGAGACATTAAACAGATGTTTCAAACATGTGTTTAGCAAAATGTGTTTTTCTGGCAATATGAATAAATTTGTGACTTCTGTCAAAGTCTTATTTCCCGCTCTTCAGAATAAATTAAAATATGATATAAATATAATTGTCATTATAATAATTATAATACTTAATGTTGCTGAATTTTAAAAAATTGGTAAATACTTGATCTAATAATTCCTATGTTCTAAGAGAAACAAATATTTTGTGTAGATAAAATCATACTTTATATTGTCATACACCATATTTTTATTTTAATCATTAAAATCACATCCATCAAGCACTATGGGAATAACTTTTGAACTTGATTATGTCATAAACTCTGGCCAAAATGCATGCTCACACTGAATATTAATTAGTCAATGTCATCAGGAAAATTCTAATTTTTTTTAATAATTTACTTTTTTATCAGCACATATTAATGTGATTTCATTATGTCATATAGTATATGCATATATTTCTAACAACCTCCTTCCCCAATACCTCCTTTTCTCTTTCCTCCTCCCCAGTCCTTTTGTTTAAAAAATATTCAACAAGGCAGAGTTGCTTGTGGAAGACTTTATGAAACATTTACTGTAAACTCAGATACATGGAGATAGGCCAGCCAAAATGACACTGATATACTGAGAAAATGAATTAAGCACTGGCCAAATTTAGTAACTACACTCAAATAATCGGGATTCTTTCTCCAGTAGTAAGATAATATTTTTTTTAGAATATGCAGTTGGTGTTTCTTCCCAGGTGTGATAATAGATGACTGATTTAGTCACTCTTATGCTTGGGAATCATGATAATAATAATAATAATAATAATAATAATAATAATAATAATAATAGTAGTAATAAGTTGACAGAATAATGAAGCTGGCCTACATTAGTGATAGGACCTCTAGTGACTGCCAGAATTGTTTCTCCATTATTTTTTTTAAAACTTGACTTTATTCCTTCAAATTTTGTTTTTACTTAAAGGTATCATATTAAAACTAAACCTGGTAACCAATCCTGGTATCATACACTATGCTATCAAGGGGAAAGCAGATAGTTTGTTAGACATTGAGATTTAATCTCAGTTTTATCTTAAACAGTGAAAAAGAAAGAGAGATCATTCAATCATGAATGTTTGAATTATCCACTGAATTCATCCCAGTTTCTAGATGACATTATATTTGTTACTTTTCTAAATTAAATAATTGTTTTAAAAATCACATTTTGTATGATGATTTATCTATTATTTCCTTATATTCATTTTTATTTAATTTGAGAAAAATATTTTTAACAATTAATTTGATAAATATATTACAAGATGTAAAGAAAAGAATTTTGTCTTGCCTCCTGGTGAGGAGGTGTCTGTACCTCTTCCATTAGCAGAACCCTTTGAAGCTAAATTTTAGCCGGAATTCAGCTCTCCATCACTGTAATAAGGTAAAATAGGTCAAGCCTGCATGGGGCCAAACTAAAAGAAACCAATTTTCTAAATAGTTTCCCTAGCTGGAGGACAAACTAAAAAACAAAGTAAAACACTGCCTTCCTGGAAAGTTGCAATAGGTTGTAATTGAGTAAGGGGAAATAAGAAATGGAAGAGCTTTGATAACAAAGTGGGAGGGTGTCTTTCAGAAAAGGTAAGCATATATCACTCCTTTTATCATTTTCCTGGTCATTTAAATAGTGTGCTTCTGTCAATGTCACGTTAGGTATTGTACGATAGATAGGCACTGTATAAGTAAAATAAATGAAGGTTATATATGATGCATATATTAGGTTACAATAAATCTGTAGGTGAACAGAATGACACATTTACTTTTAAACAGGTTTTTAAGTTAGAAGTAAAAATAAGATAGTAGAATAAGGTCATAGTGCCTAAAAGCTTTTCACAGTGTTTTGGTGTTCCTATTCCTATTTAAAAGCCAAATGGCTGGTAAATTCATTTTTAAAAACTGCCTCTTTTTCTTACCATACATTTAGATTATTGGCATCTTGGGCAGTTTAATTTGATTTTGGAATATCCTTTCATTTTTAAGTTTTAATTATACATTTAGAAAATTATATTAGACCTCTTAAGATAACTAAAACTTCCCCAAGTGTCTCAAAACTAGAATTGAAAATCACTGGTTTCTTTAATCAGCAGTACAAGATCTATGACCAGTGTTTTTGGTGAATACAGTCAGCATAATTTATCTCTTCTCAGAGTGATATCTAAGTTTTGTCTGTCATCCATTCATTTGGCTTTCTTTCCTCAAGCTCTCATGGGTCCCATTTGTCTATATTTATGTTCATTTATTTATATAGTAAACATTTTTGCTTATCCAGTTCTACTTGCCCTCATAGGGCCTCTGCTGTCCCTCATTCCTCTTATCTCCACTTTCCCCTTCTTCTTCCAGCCCCTGCCTCCATCCATACTTCCCATCTGCCCTTCTGCTGTTTCATTTATCTGGAAGCCTCTTGCTCAAGTACCTCCTAGGGCTTAATTGATCATTTTGTGCAGTTCTCAAATCAAATGTCACCTCCTGAAAAAAGCTTTACCAGATTATGCTGTATAAATCAATACCTTCGTTTTTACTTGTTTTTCTGGATGTTTTTTAATAGTTCCTGTTAACTACTTGAAATTACATTATATCTTTAAAAATTTTATTTGTATTCTTTTGTGTTTCTCTCTCACAACAGATTGTAAAATCAATGAAGCCAGCTATTTTGTGATATCAAAATTGTATAGCTTAGTGGCAGAGCAGGTGCTTAGTATTCATAAAGACCTGGGTTTGATCCCTAGCCCACCCTGCAATAAGTTATATTTGCAGCATGTGTAGAGCCTTGAATATAAGAAATAGTAATTGTTGAATAAAGAAAAAATAACTTTTAATAAAGAAGTAATAATAATAGTGTATAACTTTTTAAGACATTAGATCCAAAAATTATGTTATGCTTTGTTTTGAGTGCTTTATTACTGAGCTAAATTCTTCACAAAATTCTCTTTTTATGCATTGCTTTTATACATAATCTAAGACACTAGAGTAATACAATTAAAAATAACTCCTTAGGTTTTATTCCTTGATTTAATGATAGTATTTTATATATTTATATAAACTTAAAATTTTCTCATCTGATTTTTCTTGATGACTATCTTAAGCAATTCAAATAACAGGACAGGAAACAAAAAATATTAAGACACATACCTTAAAAAATCATTGGGAAAAAGAAAAGGTCTTAGAAGAAAACTTGCCATTATGTGAAAGTGCCAAATGAAGTTACCTTAACTCCAGGTTAATATGATCAGAAGACATTGAAACAGGCCCTTAGAGTAGAATAATTACAAAAGAATCAGAAATCCCCTTCTTAAGAAAAATAGATGCATTTTTAACATTGTCAACATATGCAACTTAATGGGACAATTCTACCATATAAGGTGAACTTTTGCAATTTTCATATTATTCTAAGTAAGGAATTAGCTTAGCACAGGTATTTATTTCAGCCATCAATATGCATTTATTGGGCCTAAGTACTTTTAGCTTTAAAATATGATTACATAAGAAAGAATGATTTTATTCTTTACATGGACTTGCAGAATCTGTTCAAGTCATTTGGGCTATGAAGTAGAGGGAGCAAACAGATTGGTCTTCTATCTTCCTGTGAACATTCAGATATCTGAGATAATTTTAACTTGATAAACAGAGACATTCGAAAAACCCAGGTCTCAGGTATACCCAAATTTGTATTGTCTCCTCAAAATTTTGTTTCTTTGTTTGACTTGATGAAACTAATCTTTTATAATGGTATCAGACAATTAATTCTCTTCCTTTTTTTGAATATTTTTATCTTTAAAGTTAACATTGTGTTTAGGATGCATTTTGTTTTCAATTATTTTCGTAGTAATTATTACTCTATTAATTTTTTCCTCTAATTATATCACAAGGCTTTAAAAGCAGGATTTATATCCTCTATTCCTTCTATAGTAGGGAAACATATGTTTAAATTGATAACATATTTTGATTTGCTACTAAAGTATGTTATAAAACATAAATTCATCCAAATGTCTAGATTTGCAATGTGTTAGACATAAAACTTTACATCTTACATAAGCCCTCAAATCTCCTCCAAAAAATAATACTATGTATCCTATGTTTATGTATTTGTTACTAGTGAAATTCTTTGCTCCTTCATTCATCCTGAATATTTTATATTCACCTTTTTTCTCCTCTATTTCTACCTTAGCCTTTGAATCCAATTGCATCTAGATGTTTGCAACTGTGCTTAGTTGACTTTTCATAGTCACATTTTATTTAGATGTCAGTCTCTTGGTTCATATCCCCATGATTGTCTTTTTTTTTTTAGCTTCAAATGTCTACATGTTGTATGATACCTTTTCTTTTCCTGCTGGATTTGTTTTTCTAAAATGGATTTTAATCAAACATGGCACTGATAAAACTTACACTGAATCCCATTGTAAGTGGATTAATGTTTAAATTTCACATCCTGCATTTAAACCTAACCTACCTTTCAGTACTTATCTATAATTATTATTCTACATTATGTCATTTTCAATAAAAATACTTGTTTTTCCCCAATAAATAATTTATCTTCTTGCTTTTATGCACTAATTATTTTTATCATTCTCCATAAAATGCATGATTTCCCTTCTCAGTGAAATGAAATACTTTAAATCCAGCTCAAATACTTCCTCCCTGACTGCTTCCTTTATCCTGTTAGTCACTACCTTCATTTAATATAACATTTATGCATTATTTTTTAATAACCACATTTCCTTCAATATTTTATTGCATACTGTTCTATCTTACTTGTAGTCCTCAATTTCCTTTAAATGCTAAAAATGTCTTATTCAATTTTGCTTTTTCAGAGGCAAATAAGATAATATCTTACATGGGGTAAATACTCAATAAAAAGGAAATTAGTGAAGTAACCAATTAATAACAAAACACTGGAAGAAAGGACTGAACCTGTGTCCATGTACATGCCACCTTTAGGAAGACAGAGATTATGGAAAGTAGTCGAATACAGGAAGATCAGATTTAAGGTGTGAAATTATAGAGCAATGAAAAATAAAAGCTACATTGTTTTATTTTGTTTGTTCTTCTTCAAGCATAGTTAATTCAGCCTTCCCTATACAATTGTGAGACCCATTTATATCCTTAAATACTTTCCTCTTGAATGTTAATTCAAAACGTATGCTGTCCCTTAGCTCTAACTAAACTGTCATCGATTTAGACATGACCATGAAAGGCATTATATATTTAACTCTCTTTTTGTACATACCTATTATTTCTTGATGACAGCAATTGTATTTTTTTAACATTTATTTCTCATTCTTATAATACTTATTATTAGTTTACAATGAATTGCTTTGCTGTAATTTGATTGCCTTGGTAGACCACTGTAAATTATCTAAGCTGATAAGACATCAGTCTGTTCTGTTTAGGTGTGTAATTTTCTATTGGGGGTGGGATGGGAAATTCCATCCACAGTCCATGCTATGAAAATTGAACTGCTCTGTCTTTCCTCCAAAGACATTTATGATAGTTGTATATCTTATACATTAAAATGATGGGTAAAAAATATAAAATAACTCATAAAAGTCACACAGTAAGAAATAAAAGTTTTGAAGCTTTTCAAACCAATTTCTATGTTATCAATCAAGAGTCCATCTTGCTATGCCAATTTGACATCTATTAATGATTGGGTGTTAAAGAGCCATTTATACCACAATAACTATCAAAATATATTTAAGCTTTGTTTGCTTTCATAGAACAATCTTGTTTAATTTCAAACTGAAAAATTAGGGAGAGGAAAGTGAGGGGATTTTTTTTTTCAATGCTTCGTATACCAAACTGCTAGTTCTTTCCTAAAACCACAGGCATCTGAGTGATATTAACATGATCTATCATGGCAGGAAACGGAACTTTAATTGATCCACGATTTCAATCTGTGTTGTAGTGCTAGGAGAAAGATCTGAAGTACTAGTAGTTACTTTGAGATATATCAATTGACTTTAAAATTTGAAATATCTTTATGGTTTTGTAATGATTACTACAACCTTAAAGTTGAAAGTTTCAGAGATAAACATATCAAGTAAATTTTGATAATCTCTTAATATTTTTAAATGAAAATAATACCTAAATTGAAGCAAATGCATGAAGTCAAAAAATAAAATAAACATGTTAAATTGTAGGCTATTAAAATATCATTCATTTTCTGAACTCTTACAATTTACTGAAAACACATTTTCCAAGCCATAATTATCTAGACCAGTTTTGCCTCATTTGGTGATGATGATGATGATGATAATAATAATAATAATAATATTAATAATAACACTGTACAAAGTAATTTCTAAGCTCAGGATTTCCTCCTTACTACCACATACAGTTTACATAGTAGCAAATCTTTCCCCCATTGAGCCAACCAGCCAATACAATGAAATAAGGGGAGAGTGGAAGAAGAAAGAAATAGAGGAGAGACTTATTCTTGCCCATGATATAAGAGAACATGTAATAATGGCTACGTCATTTCATTTAGTATAAAGAATCACTGACTGTCTTTTTCTGATAGAGAGCAGTCTGTTTTCCCTCCTTCTTCCTAGCCATCATGACAAAAGATACTTCAAAGACAGCTCAGGTTTTAGCTTTTAGCATCTGTGAAAATGTTGAATTCAAAGTACACATTAATGCTTTGATTTAGCATTTTTCCCATCCTTCCTGAAATTAAAACTTAGAGGAAGTCCAGGCTCTTTTAAAAGGATTCTAAAACCACAACTAAAAGTATCCAAATGATACAACATTGTCCAGGCAAACCATTATCCCAAGCAATGTTACCTTCATCAAGGACTTCAGAGACTTCTTAGGATGCTCCTGTAAATTACCTGGTAGTGAGTATAAAATAAATACTTCCAAGGGGGGAATACGGTAATCAAAGGTGCTGAGCTCCAAGAAACAAAGAAAAATGTTTAACCTTACATGAAAGTGAACCTAACCCCAAAGGTCTGTGACCATGCAGGTGAAAACTGGATGAGAATGAAGAACATAGTATGTAAATACAACAGAATTCATATTGTCAGCTGTTTTAGAACTACCAAAATATAGGTTCAACAAGGAAATTCATTCTCAGATATTGTAAAGTTATGAATTGCACTTGAAGAGACTAATGTTTTATCAAAAAGTATCATGTGAAAGGGAAAGACTTTAGAAGCCAAGGGTATAAAAAAGAAATCACTACCATCTCAGTGCTGGGAAGTGTAGATATTTTTTTTTCCTCCACTGACTTTAATTAATCTCTTTTTCTCTCTCTGGACTTCCATGAGATGGAAAAAAAAAAAAGGTTTATTTTTGTTTTTAGCTCTTGCTTGCCAGATGGGGTTCTTTGAACTGTCGCTGTTCTAACTCTGCCAACGACAGCATTCATAGAAAAAGATTTTAATTTGTTTTACAACATGACAAAAGTAGAACAAGAAAGTGTGTGGGCAGTGGATTGGAGGGGTGAGGGTCAATCCTGAGGACACACTATTAGTAAAATCGGCGTACAGTACTTCTCTCTATTTCTTCTTTCTAATTATTATAAAAAGATCCCTGGTGGCTGAGATTGAATTTTTTTAACCGGTTATTGCTATCTTTAAAATAACAATGATCTAATCAGACACTTGATTTTCTTTCTTTTTTTTTTTTTTTACAATATGAAGTACAAGGCTTACCCATAGTTTTGATGTATGTAATTAGTCGCATGGATTTAAATTGCACAGTGGTCAATTTAAGTCAAGATATATTCCATAAGGAAATATATATTATAAAAAGCAGGTAGACAAGACAGGGATGCCCTCTCTCTCCACTTCTGTTCAACATAGTTCTCGAAACACTGGCCAGAGCAATTAGACAGATGAAAGAAATTAAAGGCATAAAAATAGGAAAAGAAGAACTTAAATTATCACTATTTGCAGATGATATGATTCTATACCTAGCAGACCCAAAAGACTCTACAAAGAAACTATTAGAGCTAATAAATGAATTCAGCAAAGTGGCAGGATATAAAATCAACACGCATAAATCAAAGGCATTCCTGTATATCAGCGACAAATCCTCTGAAATGGAAATGAGGACAACCACTCCATTCAAAATATCTTCAAAAAAAATAAAATACTTGGGAATCAACCTAACAAAAGAGGTGAAAGACTTATACAATGAAAACTACAGAACCCTAAAGAGAGAAACAGAAGAAGATCTTAGAAGATGGAAAAATATACCCTGTTCATGGATAGGCAGAACTAACATCATCAAAATGGCGATATTACCAAAAGTTCTCTATAGGTTTAATGCAATGCCAATCAAAATCACAACGGCATTTCTTGTAGAAATAGATAAAGCAATCATGAAATTCATATGAAAAAATAAAAGACCCAGAATAGCAAAAACAATGTTAAGCAGGAAGTGTGAATCAGGCGGTATAGCGATACCAGACTTCAAACTATACTACAGAGCAATAGTAACAAAAACAGCATGGTACTGGTACCAAAACAGGCGGGTGGACCAATGGTACAGAATAGAGGACACAGAAACCAATCCACAAAACTACAACTATCTTATATTTGATAAAGGGGCTAAAAGCATGCAATGGAGGAAGGATAGCATCTTCAACAAATGGTGCTGGGAAAACTGGACATCCATATGCAACAAAATGAAACTGAATCCCTTTCTCTCGCCATGCACAAAAGTGAATTCAAAATGGATCAAGGAGCTTGATATCAAATCAGAGACATGGTGTCTGATAGAAGAAAAAGTTGGCTACGATCTACATACTGTGGGGTTGGGCTCCAAATTCCTCAATAGGACACCCATAGCACAAGAGTTAATAACTAGAATCAACAAATGGGACTTACTCAAACTAAAAAGTTTTTTTCTCAGCAAAAGAAACAATAAGAGAGGTAAATAGGGAGCCTACACCCTGGGAACAAATCTTTACTCCTCACACTTCAGATAGAGCCCAAATATCCAGAGTATACAAAGAACTCAAAAAATTAGACAATAAGAGAACAAACAACCCAATCAACAAATGGGCCAAGGACCTGAACAGACACTTCTCAGAGGAGGACATACAGTCAATCAACAAGTACATGAAAAAATGCTCAACATCTCTAGCAGTCAGAGAAATGCAAATCAAAACCACCCTAAGATACCATCTCACTCCAGTAAGATTGGCAGCCATTATGAAGTCAAACAACAACAAGTGCTGGCGAGGATGTGGGGAAAAGGGTACACTTGTACATTGCTGGTGGGACTGCAAATTGGTGCAGCCAATTTGGAAAGCAGTATGGAGATTTCTTGGAAAGCTGGGAATGGAGCCACCATTTGACCCAGCTATTCCCCTTCTTGGTCTATACCCTAAAGACCTAAAAAGAGCATGCTACAGGGACACTGCTACATTGATGTTCATAGCAGCACAATTCACAATAGCAAGGCTGTGGAACCAACCTAGATGCCCTTCAATAGACGAATGGATAAAAAAAATGTGGCATTTATACACAATGGAGTATTACTCTGCATTAAAAAATGACAAAATCATAGAATTTGCAGGGAAATGGATGGCATTAGAGCAGATTATGCTAAGTGAAGCTAGCCAATCCCTAAAAAACAAATGCCAAATGTCTTCTTTGATATAAGGAGAGTAACTAAGATCAGAGTAGGGACGAAGAGCAGGAGAAGAAGATTAACATTTAACAGGGATGAGAGGTGGGAGGGAAAGGGAGAGAGAAGGGAAATTGCATGGAAATGGAAGGAGACCCTCAGGGTTATACAGTGGAGGGGGTAGAGAGAGAGGAGGGGAGGGGAGGGGAGAGGTGGGGAGGGGGGAGGGTGGAGGATGGGAAAGGCAGCGGAGCACAACAGACACTAGTATGGCAATATGTAAATCAATGGATGTGTAACTGATGTGATTCTGCAATCTGTGTATGGGGTGAAGGTGGGAGTTCATAACCCACTTGAATCAAAGTGTGGAATATGATATGTCAAGAAATTTGTAATGTTTTGAACAACCAACAATAAAAATTTTAAAAAAAGCAGGTAGAAAGCCTTTTGTGAACACTCTTAAATGTTGTAAAAATACGTAAAGAATTTAATTCTAAAATGATTTACTTCACTGAAACTTATAGCTTGTATATTAGTCAAAAAAGCAATTCAAGGGCAGGAGAAGTAGCTCAGTGGCAGAATGCTTGCTTAACATGTACAAAACCCTGACATGTACAAAACGTCCTTCCCACCATACAAAAATAAAGCAATTCATACCACAAAAGGGATTTGATTAAATTTTCCTTGCTGTGCCACCATCCCATGTTACATAAATGTTAATTCACTAATGACATTCTCTTTTCTCCTAGATCTAGAACAACAAGTAAGGAAAATATGCAAAAAAACAAAACAAAACAAAACAAAAAACAGAGACAGTTGAATGTAATTAAGGAACTATATTTGTTGGCTTTAAATTTCATTTTGAAATCAATCAATTTGATTTTGAAATCAATCTCCTTGTTGAACAGAGGGAACCAAGTAGTTTCATAGCTAGACACTGACCAAATCAAATAACAATAATCCTTCCTTTCCCCTCTCCCCCTCCTTATCTTGTTTTTCTTTCTTGCTTGCTTCTACTTCCTTTTTTCTTCTTCCTGCATCAAACATTTGCTGGCAAATCTCCTATGTCAAAAGTAATATGATAAATATTAAACATACTAACATCCTCTTAGACAACAGACCCGCTTTTCATTTACAAATTTAGATTAGATTCCAAAAATAATGAATAATAACCTGTCATGTTGCTTTCTGTGTTAAACTTTGGAGACTGACTGGCAATCAATAGAGACACACTTCTTTTGCTCATGTAATTTGGTATTTAAACCTAAACAGTTAGAATTTAAAATTCTTTCAAGTTAAGGAATGCAAGGAGTCAGTGACAAACACTGAGGTAGGAATCAGAAATCTAAATTTGCTATATGCATTATTTGCTCTATTCTAAATGTTAATAGAAACTAAGAGCAAAAAATTACTTGTCAATGATTTTGATGTTCAAGGACATACAGATATAGCAGTCAAAAGCATCCCAGGAGCCAATAATAATTAGTCTGTCTATTGTTATAGAAAATTCTATAGTTAGGTAACTATATATCTATATCAGATTTCTTCTTTCTCCAACATTTTATTATGAAAATTATAAACATATAGTAAAGTTAGAAAACAAGCAATCATATAATTGCCATCTAAATTCGACAAATATTTTGATGTTTGCTTCAGACTCTCCCTTAAAACATGACTTTAACATAAAATAAAATAGCATGATTAGAACATGGACAACTAACCACATCCAAGGTAATTCTATAGCCTTATTAGACCATAACTATTTAACAGAAAATCTAAAGGAATCAATAAAGCTTTGGTGAGAAATGAATGGTGATAGCTTCACATAAACATGACACTCAGTGTTGATGTTTATTGTAATAAAATTATTTTAAAAAATCATATTAAAGAAACAAATTCTTAAACTATCTTGACATATAAAGTTAGAAACAAAATTAATAATGCTTATTCCCATTTTGATTAAGATTTAATTACATGTAAAGGGGAAATTTGAAAAGTCAAAGTAACTTAAAATAAAATAGCTTAATGGAAATAAGTGAGTTTGTTTTATTAACACACTATGATAGTCTTCCCCAAACTCTTATCTTCATCAATACAGCAATGATATTTAAAATCACTTAATTCTTTATATGCACTTACTACTATTAGGATTTGCAAATATTAGTTCGATGTCACACAAAAGAGGTGTAAAAAGAATAGTTTTGTGTGGTAAAAGTGGCATATGTCTGGGAAGTTGCAGAACTGCAATCCAGGCAATGCTATATGAGATCCTGGTTAAGTAAACCTTGAAACATCAGATTTCTTATTGCTATCTTTTTTAAAAAGAGATTGCGTGTGTGTGTGTGTGTGTGTGTGTGTGTGAGAGAGAGAGAGAGAGAGAGAGAGAGAGAGTTGAATGCATCTCTCTTTAAGGTTCCTACAGATAAATCCACTCTATCTATAGTCTATAGTGGCACTAATGTTATCTTGGGGATTTGGATCCTTCCAGTAGATGTTGCAAAAATTGATTAGAGCACATAGTTGTCTTTATTCATTTGAGCTACTATAACGAAATACCATAAATTGGAACATAAACTGCAGAAATAAATTCCTCATAGATCTGAAGGTTGAGACATCCAAGATCAGATGCTGTCAGATTTGGTATCTGGCTAGAACCTACTTCCTATTCTGAAAACAGTTGTCATATCAATGTTTCTTCACAGGATGGAAAGAAGAAGGGAGTTCTCTAGAGCATCTTTCCTAAGGGCACTAATATCATTCACCATTCATGAAGTCTCCACTCTCAGGACCTAATAACCTCGTAGAGACCCCACCTTCTATTACCAGAGATTTGGAGATTAAAATTTCCATATATGACTTTGGTGGGAATGATGCAAACATTCAGACCACAGCAGTAGTCATTTATTATTCTTAACTTCACTAAAGAAAAATTTCCAGACTCAGAAAAAGTTCATCTCAGGTTCTTCTCCCATTTCCAGGGTTATACCTCATTAGTTTCAGGCTAATTTTTTTAATAAATAATAACCTTAACCTCAAACTTTGTCTTTTATATATTAATCACCCATACTTGTAGCCCCCATTCCTTTTATTTCAACTTAGGAAGGAAACATACTCCCCCACCCCATTTCTCAATCACTAGTTACCATGTTTTCTAAGGCAAATGTCTGCTTCACTTGTTCTCATCAATATATTACATATATTTTTCATCTAGATCCATTAGTTTATTCTAAAGCATTCATTATACAGCAATTTATGAGATTTTTCGATGATCTGAGAATAAACCAACATCACTGCAAATGTAAAACAGGATATCAATACATGGAAACTATCTTATAATTTCCAGACTGAAAATCCCATTATAGAATTACTTCAAGAGTGCTGCAGATTTGATCTTCACAGAGATTATCAGGAAGACAGGTTAGATCAAAAATTTGAAGAACAAGAAACTTAACAGTTTCCTTCACCCATGTATTTCAATGCCCAACAAATTCCATAGTTTGTAAGTAATCTCTAAAAGTAGCACAAGAATGATAGTGCAAAAGTTCAAACATGTCATAGCACTACTATGTAGCAATCCCTCTTATAATTGCTTTATATGTACTTATTTAATGTTCAAAAACTCTCAGGTAATGTGACAGTTGAGAAAACTGAGTCACAGATAGGTTACATAAGGTCATGCATTTAAGAAATTGTAGGTACCAGGATTTGAACAAAAGCCCTTTGCTTCAGAATCCTCATCCCAAATTACTTTAAGAATACATTAAAAATTCTGCTCTTGTTTTTGCACTAATAGACCAATGCTAAACTCTGTGACCTATAACACTTAAAGCCTTTCATATTTGTCTTGTCTAGTTAGCTCCATTGCTCATCTTTTGTCACTTAACTCCTTTTGGGAATGACTCCTCTTCAATGTCATCCATTTACAAATTCATTTAACAATAAGAGAACTTACAAGGCTGAACCATTATTGTTATTCCGGGAATCAGAAATTCTATTGCTTCAAAAAATGTAGATTCCTTTTTGAGGCAGATAGAATGACCCACATTAAGCACAGAGGTTACTGAACTGTTGTTTAGAGCATGTCAAATATAAAACAGCTGTCTATAATCAATGTTTAGCATTAAGCACCATGTTCCCTTCTGAAAACATTTATTTTAAAAATCAAAATAGAGCAAGAATAAAGAAATCATTTTGAAGTTTTTCATATCTGAATACTAATGTAACCATATATATATATATAAACTCCATTTTATCAGGGTGTTTTACGTATCTAGAAAGAACCTTAAATTTAGCATCCTCCTCAAATAACCCTCTAGCAATTAAAGGAAAAGAAGAAAAGAAAGAACATAAAAAGTTGTCTAACTTTTATATTTCTTCATATTCCCTGAATATCAAAATAGAGGTCAGTTATGTAACCAAAAGTATGGGGATAGCTATAAGAGAACATTTGTACAAACTTCATGATATTTCCTAGGTCCCTAAATTCACAACCAGAATATGAAGTTAAAACATCATAAAAAAATCCACACTGCAAGTGGAATCATAATTCTATGTGCGCCCTATGTGCTGGCTCCACGTTTTTCCAGTGATAACAATTCACAAGTTGATATCAAGCACCATCTCTATAATGCAGCCTCAGGAAAAAAAAATCCACTTCAAGTTAAACAAAACCTGCATGATCAAATTAGTAGTCAGCACAAATTTTATGTCCCTAATTAAATTGTATAATAATCTTTTGATAGGGTTTTACAACATGATTACAAAAAGGTACAAACTCCTGAAAGGAATTGAAGAATTATATTATGTAATGCTGACCATCCAAACAGAAAAAAATAAAGAAAAATTACTTAATTTCAATATAAGTGATGCAATGAATATAAATTATAGTAAGAATTTCTGACTAAAATTAATATTATCAAGTAAATTTTGCCCAACTTTCTGAATATAATTAATTTAGATTTTAGAGATAAAATTTATTTCATGTTCTTATTTTTGTTATCTAAATTTTCTGAGAATATTTTATAATCTCCTATATAAGATCCTATGTTAATAATAGCTAAATTTATTGAGGATTAGCATCATTTTAAGTACTTTTTATACTTCATTTAATAATTTTGATCATTCTGTGAAATAGATACCAAAATAATCCCTGATTTTGAAATGATTGAAATTGAGTACATAAAGTGAGTAAATTTGTCGCGACCCCCTCGCCAGCAAGGAAGACACGACACAGGATTCTTCTTTCAGCGGTTTATTCAGGCCTTAACTCTAGTCTTCTCTCAAGCGCGCTCTTTTCCCACGCCCCACACACAGCCTAATAAAGCTTACTCAAGTCCAATCCAAAGCTGCCACGCGGGGTTTTCTCATAGGGTGTTGAGGGACAGCGCGCCAACTTTTCCTAATAAGGAGTTGTTTACCAAGATCTACAACGGAGACCGGCGCCATCTTCTAATGGCGGCAACGGTCTACAAACACGGCTCACCACATAAATTAACTAAATTTATTCAAATAGTAAGCACCAAATCCAGTATTTGAACATCGAGAGTTAATGTCTTTCTAGTGAATACAAAACAGAATGTGTTCTAGTGTACTGTTAAAAGAGGTAAGTCACCTTTACACATTTTAAATGTTATTTCATAATTAATTAAATATTTTAATATTGATTATTTGTAATATATGCTCTTCTCTGAAGTAAAATTTGTTTTTCTTAAGTCCACATTTCTATTTTTATTATTATAATTTTGTTTTTTCCATCATAGTTAATCAGTATTTGATATGCTTTCTATAACATCAAAAAATAAATATTTATTTTATAATAATATAATAATAATCTCTTTGAAGCAAAATGGAAATAATTTGACACTTTAAAACATTATACTGTATATCCTTCTAACATTTTGTTCTGAGTACAGAATTTTTTTTCCTTCATCAATATTACATTGTACAAGCAACTTGAAATGTAATTCTACTTAACTATTAAGGCAATGTTTTTAATCATTTTGATTATCATTTTTCCTCTCATGCCTAGAACAATAGAACCTCAACAATTAATTGCTGAATGGTTTGTTCTTGAATGAACCTCATTTATAACTTATTGTAAAAACTTTCCTACAATTCTTAATTTCTCTTATTTCTTTGAACTTTACTGCCATTTATTTCTTACTCCATTGGGATTTCACTTAGTGAATAAATATCTTTATAAATAATCACATTGCATTTTTGTTTGTTTTAGTACTGGGAATTAAAACCAGGGGTGCTAGTTGCCTTGCTAAATTGCTGAGGCTGCCTTTGAACTTTGATATCCTCTTGCCTAAGCCTCCTGAGCACCTGGAATTATAGGCCTGCGCCATTGCTCTCTGCGCAATCTTCTTTTAACTTGATCCTTCATCTCTCATCAGCTTTGTAGGATGTATTTTCTGTGTCAGGGTGCAAGATTCAGCAATTCATCATTGGTTTGTTCCTTTGATTCCATTTCCATGTTCCACTCACTTCTTACCAAGAGCAAGATTTTTATGTTATTAATATATACCATTCTGTTTTTATACATTCTTATAAAATGTGTAATGTTTTAACTGTATAAATGTTTTTTTATACTGCATTATGTTTCTTATTTTTTTCATTAATTTTAATGTGTTAAAGTCCTATCCATCTTGAGACAGATATATAGATACCCTAAGAATTCTTTATTATGGTTGAATTGTACTTCATGGTGCCTTTTCTTTGCTTGTTCTTCAATGTACCTCCTCCCAGATATAGACACAAATGTAATCAGTTAATAATATCCATAAATAATGTAGCATTAGGCATTGGATACTTTATGTATATATATTAATATATTCTGTATATGGCTGTATCATCATTTGAGTAGCTGGTTTTGTAAATTTATTCTCGGTTCTTCACTGAATCTTGGTCCAGTTTATTTCTATTAGATTGTTTTAAAGTGCCTTTGGAGGGGCCACAGAGACTCAGTAATATGACTTAATATGACTTCATATTTATTAAGAATTCCATCATTCAGATAAATCCCTCTTAGTAAATCAAGTAATCAATACCAATTACCTTTGGAAAATTCAGGCTGGATGGGTAGCTCCATGGTAGAATGTGTGTTTAGTATGCTGGAGACCCTAGAAATCTATAGAAATCTCCAGAACCAAAAGGAAGGGGGAGAAAGCAAGCAATGGAAAATACAAGTGTTCTGCTTCTAAAAATTAAAAAAAAATAAATAAATAAACTATGATTGAGTCATTAGAAAGAAATAATACAACCACACCTCAACAAGTTCTTTGCATTTCCAGTGATGCCCATGTGTAGCTACAAACTCATATCCATTTCGAGAAAAGCCACTGAATATCTTTGTGTCCTTGTGTCCTATAAGCTAACCTATAAATTGGGAAAATCTTATATACCAAGGTGAAGATAATTTAAATATCAAGATACTAATACCTGTTGAAGTTCTCTTAAACTTATTCTAAAACCCCATTTAAAAGTAGTGAACCATGTGTATACAGTTGTGGTTTCTTTCATACCTTAAGTTCCATTGCATAAAGACAGGTTTCTTTTTTTTTTTTTTTTTTTTAATTTTTTATTGTGGGTTGTTCAAAACATTACAAATTTCTTGACATATCATATTCCACACTTTGATTCTAGTGGGTTATGAACTCCCACCTTCACCCCATACACAGATTGCAGATTCACATCAGTTACACATCCATTGATTTACAAATTGCCATACTAGTGTCTGTTGTGCTCCGCTGCCTTTCCCATCCTCCAACCTCCCCCCTCCCCACCTCTCCCCTCCCCTCCCCTCCTCTCTCTCTACCCCCTCCACTGTATAACCCTGAGGGTCTCCTTCCATTACCGTGCAATTTACCTTCTCTCTCCCTTTCCCTCCCACCTCTCATCCCTGTTAAATGTTAATCTTCTTCTCCTGTTCTTCGTCCCTACTCTGTTCTTAGTTACTTTCCTTATATCAAAGAAGACATTTGGCATTTGTTTTTTAGGGATTGGCTAGCTTCACTTAGCATAATCTGCTCTAATGCCATCCATTTCCCTGCAAATTCTATGATTTTGTCATTTTTTAATGCAGAGTAATACTCCATTGTGTATAAATGCCACATTTTTTTTATCCATTCATCTATTGAAGGGCATCTAGGTTGGTTCCACAGTCTTGCTATTGTGAACTGTGCTGCTATGAACATCGATGTAGCAGTGTCCCTGTAGCATGCTCTTTTTAGGTCTTTAGGGAATAGACCAAGAAGGGGAATAGCTGGGTCAAATGGTGGCTCCATTCCCAGCTTTCCAAGAAATCTCCATACTGCTTTCCAAATTGGCTGCACCAATCTGCAGTCCCACCAGCAATGTACAAGTGTACCCTTTTCCCCACATCCTCGCCAGCACTTGTTGTTGTTTGACTTCATAATGGCTGCCAATCTTACTGGAGTGAGATGGTATCTTAGGGTGGTTTTGATTTGCATTTCTCTGACAGCTAGAGATGTTGAGCATTTTTTCATGTACTTGTTGATTGACTGTATGTCCTCCTCTGTGAAGTGTCTGTTCAGGTCCTTGGCCCATTTGTTGATTGGGTTGTTTGTTCTCTTATTGTCTAATTTTTTGAGTTCTTTGTATACTCTGGATATTAGGGCTCTATCTGAAGTGTGAGGAGTAAAGATTTGTTCCCAGGATGTAGGCTCCCTTTTTACCTCTCTTATTGTTTCTTTTGCTGAGAAAAAACTTCTTAGTTTGAGTAAGTCCCATTTGTTGATTCTAGTTATTAACTTTTGTGCTATGGGTGTCCTATTGAGGAATTTGGAGCCCGACCCCACCGACTGTAGATCGTAGCCAACTTTTTCTTCTATCAGACGGCGCGTCTCTGATTTGATATCAAGTTCCTTGATCCATTTTGAATTCACTTTTGTGCATGGCGAGAGAAAGGGATTCAGTTTCATTTTGTTGCATATGGATTTCCAGTTTTCCCAGCACCATTTGTTGAAGATGCTATCCTTCCTCCATTGCATGCTTTTAGCCCCTTTATCAAATATAAGATAGTTGTAGTTTTGTGGATTGGTTTCTGTGTCCTCTATTCTGTACCATTGGTCCACACGCCTGTTTTGGTACCAGTACCATGCTGTTTTTGTTACTATTGCTCTGTAGTATAGTTTGAAGTCTGGTATCGCTATACCGCCTGATTCACACTTCTTGCTTAGCAATTTTTTTGCTATTCTGGGTCTTTTATTTTTCCATATGAATTTCATGATTGCTTTCTCTATTTCTACAAGAAATGCCATTGGGATTTTGATTGGCATTGCATTAAACCTATAGAGAACTTTTGGTAATATCGCCATTTTGATGATGTTAGTTCTGCCTATCCATGAACAGGGTATATTTTTCCATCTTCTAAGATCTTCTTCTATTTCTCTCTTTAGGGTTCTGTAGTTTTCATTGTATAAGTCTTTCACCTCTTTTGTTAGGTTGATTCCCAAGTATTTTATTTTTTTTGAAGATATTTTGAATGGAGTGGTTGTCCTCATTTCCATTTCAGAGGATTTGTCGCTGATATACAGGAATGCCTTTGATTTATGCGTGTTGATTTTAAATCCTGCCACTTTGCTGAATTCATTTATTAGCTCTAATAGTTTCTTTGTAGAGCCTTTTGGGTCTGCTAGATATAGAATCATATCATCTGCAAATAGTGATAATTTAATTTCTTCTTTTCCTATTTTTATGCCTTTAATTTCTTTCGTCTGTCTAATTGCTCTGGCCAGTGTTTCGAGAACTATGCTGAAGAGAAGTGGAGAGAGAGGGCATCCCTGTCTTGTTCCAGATTTTAGAGGGAATGCCTTCAGTTTTTCTCCATTCAGAATAATGCTAGCCTGAGGCTTAGCATAGATTGCTTTTACAATATTGAGGTATGTTCCTGTTATCCCTAGTTTTTCTAGAGTTTTGAACATAAAGGGATGCTGTACTTTGTCAAATGCTTTTTCCGCATCTATCGAGATGATCATATGGTTCTTATTTTTAAGTCTATTGATGTGGTGAATAACATTTATTGATTTCCGTATATTGAACCAGCCTTGCATCCCAGGGATGAATCCTACTTGATCATGGTGTACAATTTTTTTTATATGTTTTTGTATCCGATTCGCCAGAATTTTATTGAGGATTTTTGCATCTAGGTTCATTAGAGATATTGGTCTGTAGTTTTCTTTCTTTGAAGTGTCTTTGTCTGGTTTAGGTATCAGGGTGATGTTGGCCTCATAGAATGAATTTGGAAGTTCTCCCTCCTTTTCTATTTCCTGAAGTAGCTTGAAAAGTATTGGTATTAGTTCTTCTTTAAAGGTTTTGTAAAATTCTGCTGTATACCCATCGGGACCTGGGCTTTTCTTAGTTGGTAGTCTTTTGATGGTTTCTTCTATCTCCTCAATTGATATTGGTCTGTTTAGGTTTTCTATATCCTCCTGACTCAATCTGGGCAGATCATATGACTTAAGAAATTTATCTATGCCTTCACTATCTTCTAATTTATTGGAGTATAAGGATTCAAAATAGTTTTTGATTATCTTCTGTATTTCTGAAGTGTCTGTTGTGATATTGCCTTTTTCATCCCGTATGCTAGTAATTTGAGTTCTCTCTCTTCTTCTCTTCACTAGCATCGCTAAGGGTCTGTCGATTTTGTTTATTTTTTCAAAGAACCAACTTTTAGTTTTGTCAATTTTTTCAATTGTTTCTTTTGTTTCGATTTCATTAATTTCAGCTCTGATTTTAATTATTTCTTGCCTTCTACTTCTTTTGCTGTTGTTTTGCTCTTCTTTTTCAAGGATTTTGAGATGAAGTATGAGATCATTTATTTGTTGGTTTTTTCTTTTTTTAAGGAATGAACTCCAAGCAATGAATTTTCCTCTTAGAACTGCTTTCAATGTGTCCCATAGATTCCGATATGTTGTGTCTGTGTTTTCATTTATCTCTAAGAATTTTTTAATTTCCTCCTTGATGTCTTCTATAACCCATTGATCATTCAGTAACCTATTGTTCATTCTCCAATTGATGTATGCTTTTTCCTTCCTTCTTTTATCGTTGATTTTCAGTTTCATTCCATTATGATCAGATAAGATGCATGGTAATATCTCTACTCCTTTATATTGTCTAAGAGTTGCCCTGTGACATAATATATGATCTATTTTTGAGAAGGATCCATGTGCTGCTGAGAAAAAAGTGTAACTGCTTGATGTTGGGTGGTATACTCTATATATGTCAATTAGGTCTAGGTTATTAATAGTGTTATTGAGTTCTATAGTTTCCTTATTCAACTTTTGTTTGGAAGATCTGTCCAGTGGCGAGAGAGGTGTGTTGAAGTCTCCCATGATTATGGTGTGGTGGTCTATTAGACTCTTGAACTTGAGAAGAGTTTGTTTGACGAACATAGCTGCACCATTGTTTAGGGCATAAATATTTATGATTGTTATGTCTTGTTGGTGTATGGTTCCCTTAAGCAGTATGTAGTGTCCCTCTTTATCTCTTTTGATTAACTTTGGCTTGAAATCTATTTTATTTGATATGAGTATGGACACGCCTGCTTGTTTCCGAAGTCCATATGAGTGATATGATTTTTCCCAACCTTTCACCTTCAGCCTATGTATGTCTTTTCCTATCAAATGCGTCTCCTGTAGGCAGCATATTGTTGGGTCTTGTTTTGTGATCCATTCTACTAGCCTGTGTCTTTTAATTGGTGAGTTTAAGCCATTAACATTTAGGGTTATTATTGAGATATGGGTTGTTCTTCCAGCCATATTTGTTTATTTCTGTTACTAAACATTGTTTGTTTTCCTCTTTGATTGTTTCCCCCCCCCCCTTTACTGTCCTACCTCCCACTGTTGGTTTTCATTGTTATTTTCCATTTCCTCTTCCTGTAATACTTTGGCGAGGATGTTTTGAAGAGATGGTTTTCTAGCTGCGAATTCTTTAAACTTTTGTTTATCGTGGAAGGTTTTAATTTCATTCTCCATCCTGAAGCTTAATTTCGCTGGATACACAATTCTTGGTTGGAACCCATTATCTTTCAGTGTTTGAAATATGTTATTCCAGGATCTTCTAGCTTTCAGAGTCTGTGTTGAAAGATCAGCTGTTATCCTGATTGGCTTGCCCCTAAATGTAATCTGCTTCCTTTCTCTTGTAGCTTTTAAAATTCTCTCCTTATTCTGTATGTTGGGCATCTTCATTATAATGTGTCTAGGTGTGGATCTCTTATGATTTTGCACATTCGGCGTCCTGTAGGCTTCTAGGATTTGGGATTCTGTCTCATTCTTCAAGTCTGGGAAGTTTTCTTGTATTATTTCATTGAATAGACTGCTCATTCCTTTGGTTTGGAGCTCTGTACCTTCCTGTATCCCAATGACTCTGAAGTTTGGTCTCTTAATGTTATCCCATATTTCTTGGATGTTCTGCTCATGGTTTCTTAACAGTCTTGCTGAGCTGTCTATGTTCTTTTCCAGTTGAAATACTTTGTCTTCATTGTCTGATGTTCTATCTTCTAAGTGTTCTACTCTGTTGGTAGTATTCTCCATTGAGTTTTTAAGTTGGTTTATTGCTTCCTGCATTTCTAGGATTTCTGATTGCTTGTTTTTTATAACCTCTATCTCCCTGTATAGTTGATCCTTTGCTTCCTGGATTTGTTTGCGTAATTCGTTGTCGAAGTGATCTTTCATTGTCTGATTTTGCTGTTTAATGTCTTCCTTGATACTCCAGATCATCTGAAGCATGTATATCCTAAATTCTTTATCTGACATTCCATCTGCTGCAGCTGTTACCTCTTCTAAAGTTGCGTTGACCTGCATTGCTTGTGGTCCTTTCTTTCCTTGTCTTTTCATACTGCTTGCGTATCTTTCCTGCAGGTGCGGGCGGCGGCTCTGCTCTCTCCTTATTCCAATTGGGGTGTCGTGGCTACCACGCCGGCAGGTCACTGGGCCTGTTCTGGGAGCTGGTGGCGGCTCTGTTCTGCCCCTACTCTAATTGGGGTGACGTGTCTGTCGTACCAGCAGGCCACTGGGCCTGTCCTGCTGGTCGGTCGCAGATCTGCCCACCTTTCGGGCACGAGTGGAGGCTCTGCTTTGCCCCTACTCCAATTGGGGTGTTGTGACTACCCCGCCTGCAGGATGCTGGGTCTGTTCCTGGCAAGGGAGGCGACTCTGCTCTGTCACTACTCCAATTAGGGTGGTGTTTGTACCCCGCCAGCAGGCTCCTGGGCCTGATCCGCCGGTCTGTTGTAGGTCTGCCTACCTTGAAGGCGCGGGCGGCGGATCTGCCCTGCCCCTCCTACCACGCCTGCGGACCCCTGGGCCTGATCTGCAGGTTGATCACTGGTCTGCTCACCCTGCGGGCACGGGTGGCGGTTCCGCTCCACCCCCACTCCAATTGGGGTCACGTGACCACCACACCGGCAGGGCCTGATCCGGGCGTGGGATAAGGATCTGCTCTGCCCCTACTCGAGTTGGGGTGACGTGTGTACCACACTGGCAGGCCACTGGGCCTGGCCCGCCAGGCTGTCACAGGTCTGTTTACCTTGCAAGCGCGAAGGGCGGCTCTGCCCTGCCCCTCCTACCACGCCCATGTACTACTGGGTCGTGGGTCTGCCCACCTGGCGGGTGTGGGTGGCGGCTCCGCTCCGCCCCCTCTCCAATTGGGGTCACGCGGTCACCACGCTGGCGAGCCGCTGGGCCTGCTCCGGGGGCTGGCGGCGGCCCGGCTCCTTCCCTCTGGCTCGAGTACAAATTGAGGAGACTCGGGTGACTGAGCCTCACCCCCCTTACCAGGAGACCAACTGCTTATGTCACCGCTGGTATTGATGAAGATCTGTCCTCCACCGCTTTCTGCTGACATCAGATCTCTGCCATGTTGGTATCCTATGCGAATGGCAGCATTTCGTTCCCCTTGCCAGGCAACCCAAGCAATGGGTGAGTCCTGACCTGCCCTCAGCAGGACCCGGACCGAGACGCAGTTTCCGCGGGCTCCTAGCCCCGGGCCAGGGAAGTTCCGGGAGCCGGAACTCGGCCGCTCCGTGCTCGGTGTAAGCTCCTTTAAGTGTAGGCTCCAAGAAGCAGCCCCCGCGGGCTCAGTTCCGGGAGCCGGAATTCGGCCGCTTAGTGTTTGGTGTATGCTCTGATAGTAGCAGGGTCCAAGAAGCAGCCTCCGCGGGCTCCGCAGCCCTGAGCCAGGGCGGTTCCGGGACGGTTCCGGGAGCCGGAACTCGGCCGCTCTGTGCTCGGTGTAAGCTCCTATAAGTGTAAGCTCCAAGAAGCAGTCCCCGCGGGCTCAGTTCCGGGAGCTGGAATTCGGCTTCTTGGTGTTTCGTGTTTGCTCTGATATTAGCAGGGTCCAAGAAGCAGCCTCCGCAGGCTCCGCAGCCCGGAGCCAGGGCGGTTCCGGGACGGTTCCGGGAGCCGGGACTCGGCCGCCCCGCGCTCCGTGTTCACTCCGATAAGATCAGATTTTAAGAAGCCCCCAGGCGCTGAACCCTAGCAATCTGTCTGCAAGCCGCAGGCAAATTGCAGCCTGAAATTACCTGTTCTATGGCTGAATGAGCTGCGGTCAGTCAAAAACAGGTGTGGTGACGTCAGTTTACCAACATGGTGGCTGCTGGCCTCCTCTGTGGTCTGACCGGTGTGGAGAACCGAGATGGACCGCTTCCTTCCCCGTCTCGAACCCAGAATTCAGCCCTGAGTGCGGTGCTTGCGCGTCTGGCAGAAACTGCAGAGCTGTAACCCTGCGTCTCTATCCCAGCGCGCCTTGCAGACTCTAGCCGCGGGGCGATTTGCTGAATAAGCAGTGTTACCCTCCGTGCGACAAACCTCTCGCGTTTGAGTCCCCGTAGCCGATCCTCATGCGATGGAAATCCTTCCTCCAGGTTCCGGCGCACCCCACTATTGCTGGAAATTCCTAACAAGATATCCTTTAGCCGTCCTGACTTGTCATACTCCCACACAGTGAAGCAGCACACGGGGGTAATGCACTCCCCTCGCCGCCATCTTCCCTCCTCGTAAAATGAGGACAGGTTTCTTCAGTACTTCCACTGGCAACAATTTTGAGTGAGAATAAAGTGGTACATGGACTTGGGGGTTGGGTGTTAGTGGTTTAATGTGGGAACAAATTTCAATCTTTGTTATACTACCATTTTCAAAATATTTGTTTCTACCCTATCTGGGATATCTATGCTGAAATGTCTTATGTGATTCATTCCAGGTCAGGTTCTCAGGCAAACCCACTGGTAATCTGCCAAGGAATCACTTTCCCACACAACCTTATCTTTAATACCCTTCTCTCATACTGTGACCAAATGATACCAAAGTAGAAAAATATGTTTTGGCCAAACAATGCTGTTCATTTATATGAAAAAAAAAAAAACAGGATTCGGGAAAGAGATGTTATATAGAAGATTAAACTCAGGGGAGGAAGGAATATTGCCTTAACTTTGTTCACTCTCATACTATAGAAGTCCAAATAATAATCCAACCATAAAATTGAAAATGCACTTATTCATAAGCCAGATATGTTGATGATCAATTGTATCTGTTGTTTTTCACAGCAGTGCTCTGTTTCCATACAGAAAAAAAAATTGCATCAATTGCATCAGCTCATGTACAAACTTCAATTATCAGGTTTCTGGTTATTGAACTAAAGAGAACTGAAGGTGGGAGTTGCTAGGGGGTGGAAAATCAAGACTAAGATGTCAAATATTCTTTGAACTTTTTCAATTTATACACTCTTGTCTCAGTTTACTTATTAGACTTATTAATAAATGGTGACAGTAATAGCATCTCTATAGTGGAGATTTTATGAGTCTAAAAGAAAAATAAACAGTTACAACTTTTAAAGCAGATTAACATTTGGATAGTAGATTTTAGAATTTGAAATTTGATTTTAATTTGATGCTTTTATGCATAACTGTCCAGTTGTTTTTATTCATAAAACTGAATTATTGCCAAGATGATGATTCCAAGCAACACAATCTCCATCAAAAACCTCCTTACTTCCAATGTTGAAGTGATATCTTATATCAACATGAACATGACGGTCAAAGCATTGGTCAACATCAATTACATAGCAGTAGGGTAGAAGTACTTCTTCAGAAGGGGTTAAACTAAGAAGGCGTACACATATAACATGAATAGCAATGAGTTCCCCAGAACACCAATGCACACCAATTCAAAAGTCAGAAGTTATGACTTTCGAATAAGCCAGAATAAAGAATCCTAGTATGTGTTACAGTGCTACTAATAACTGAAACATTATTTTATGATCTTTCCAAAGAGGATGTAAGTTTAAATGCTGTGTTTTGTTTTGCACTTTTACTGAAGGCACTGAATACTTATGCTTAAAACTGTTAATGAAATATTTGGGTTTACTTAATTTTCACATTATTTACATCTGTTTAAGCAAGTGTTAATTTTGATTACATTATCAGGGTACAAATAGCAGGAAAAAATAGGCTTCTTTCAATAAAAACTGGTTAGAGAAATCCAAGAAATAGATGAAACACATAAACAAGAATTTGTTGTGTGTGATGAAGCCAAAAAATTTTTAAAATATAAAGTCAATTTTAATCCAAAAGCAAAATATGGATTTTAGAAGTGCTTTTTTTCTTTTTTTTTCACATTCAATAATAGTGCAAGTCAAAAAAAAAAAAACTGATTGCACTATATCAGGGTTTATGAGATGACTGGATTATTGGTTACATTTAGGTACTTGAGACTTAAAACAGCATAAGCTTTGACTAGGAAAATATGCATTTAATTGTATTAATTTAGTATAATGTTTTTTGATGTAAATGAATAATTTTAGTGAATTGATGGAAAGTGATTGTCATGTCAATTTAAGTTGTGATAATTCAGCTTTTCTTTCTTTACTCTTTTTCTTTTTTTGTTTTCCAAAATATTTACTTTAGCAGAAGGCATGAGCATACCAATACCAGCCAGAATGAAATTGCTAATGTCTGTAATGGTTTCAATAACATAGAAGCAGACAACAATGTTGAGAATTCAGAAGAAAAGGAACAAGGAACAAGTCCATATGTAGTGCTTAAATTTAAGCCACACCCACTTAGGGTTACTGGGACTGACAGTGAAGCTTGAAATGCACTCAGGAGACAGGTGGTGCAGATGGAAACACCCTGGGTCACTCTGTATGAGAACAAAACTGCCTGATAGCCAACCTCCATCAAAAACCACCTTACTCCCAAGGTTGAAGTGATATCTGGTATCAACATGAACACGATGGTCAACGAATTGGCCAACATTAGTTGCATAGCAATAGGATGGATGTGCTTCTTCAGACGGGGTTTAATTAAAAAGGTATACACATATATCATTAACAGCAAGGATATCCCCAGGACACCAGTGCACAGCTGAGAGATGAAAACCCCAAAGATTATGTTGCTTGGAATCACCATCTTGGCAATAATTCAGTTTTATGAATAAAACAATGGACAGTTATGCATAAAAGCATCAAATTAAAATCAACTTTTAAATTCTAAAATCTACTCAATAGCCACTTTTCAAATGTTAACCTACTTTAAAAGTTGTAACTGTTTCTTTTTTTTTTTTGCCTTATAAAAACTCCACTATAGTGATACTATTACTGTCACCATTTATTAATAAGTCTAATATGTAAACTGAGACAAGAGTGTATAAATTGGAAAAAAAAAAGCCATGCAGGTATTAAATGGCTCAGTTAGAATCAGATCTAGATAATTTAATGATACTATAGATGATATTAAATTGTTATATGGATAGATCAGGGAAGTGAAGAGGTGACATTCTGTCTTCCAGGTAGAGGAAAATTTTACAAAATGGAAGCAAACAGATTACAAAAATACTACATCTTTTTCCTGTGCTCACAGAAGAGGAGAAAGAAAAGGTTAAAGACTTCCCTTTTTCATGATCCACAGAAACTCCTATTCATTCACTTCTCCTTCTCCATCACAGCCATTTCACAATCATTCTTTGCTTCACCTCATCAGTGAAATTTTCTTCAAACTCTTAGGTCAGATATTTTTAGTTTGGGAAAAGCAATTTTCCAGTTATCAAAGTGCCTGAGAGCTTTCAGAATTTCTTTTCTGATAACACTTCCACCATTTTCTAAGTTATCACAAAGAAAAAAATTATAAAGCAGATTTTTCTCTTGCCCATCTTAGATAATGTCTTTGTTAGATATAAAGTCCAATGTGCTATTTTACACATTTGAATTCCTTAACATCTGTTTCCAAATTTTATCAGTATCAACTGCTTCCTGAGTTTTTTCATTTAAGCCAAAGTACATTGTCCTTTTGTGAGGAGCTGATCCCATACTTTGGCTTCTTCATTTTTCAAAACCATCTCTGAAGTCACTGCTGGAAGCTGTTTTTCCTTAACAGTTTCTACCCCAGTGGAAGAGGACATCTCTTCAGTAGGTGATGTTGATAAAACTGAATGGCCATATACAAAGGTATGAAATTATATCCTTATTTCATACTATATCCCAAAACGAACTGAAATGGATGAAGGACTTTAATATAAGACCTAAACCCATGTAACTTCTAGAAGAAAACACAAGGGAAAAGCTACATGACTTTGGTCTGGGTGTATTTTTTAGATTTTACCTCAAAAGTGAGAAAATATAAACAAAAGTAGGCAAATGGGATTACATCAATTACAAAAACAAAGCAAGGGCTGAGGCTGGGGCTCAGTGGCAGAGCACTTGCCTAGCATGTATAAAGCACTGGGTTCTATTCTTAGTACCGCATACAAAAATAAACAAAATAAAGGCATGCTGACCATCTACAACTACAAAAAAAATTTAAAAACAAAGCAAAAGGCTTCTGCACACCAAGGAAAGAACATGTGAAGATATGATGTACAGAATGAGAAAATATGTGCAAGCCATACATTCTTTAAAGGAGTTAATATCCAAAATAATATAAGGAACTCAACTAAGTAGCAGGAAAAAGGAAACTGATTTATAAATGGATAATGCACCTAAACAGACATTTATCAAAGAAGACATAGAAGTGGGAAAAGATATTTGAAAATATCTTTTCAACATTACCAATCATTTGGAAAATTGAAATCACAATGATGATTCTTAGGATGGCTATTATCATAAACATGAAAGAGAACCAAGTGTTACTAAGGCTGTAGGGAAAAGGGAACACTAATGAACTGCTGCTGAGAATTTAAGTTAGTGGCACCATTGTGTAAAAGAGTACAGAATTTCCATTAAATAAATAAATACAGCTAGAATTTCCATATGATCTAACAATCCCATTTCTGGGTATTTACCCAAACAATTTGAGATAAGTGTACTGAAGACATGTGTGCTTATTCTCTCAAGTATACTGTGGCACCATTCACAGTAGACAGTTATGGCATAGCCTCAGTGTCCATCAAGAGATGTGTAGACAAAGAAAGTATAGTTCATATCTACAATAGAGTACTATTAAGTCTTCAAAAAGAAATATTGTCATTTGGGACAATATAGATGGAAATGGAAAAAATTATGCTAAGTGAAATAAGCCAGGCACAAAAAGACAAATACCACATGACCTCACTAATATATGAGAATCTAAAACAATTTAACTCACATAAGTACAAAGTAGAATGGTGGTTATCAGAGGCTTAGGGATCTGGAGAAATGGTAAAATGATGCTTACAGGGTACAAATTTCAAATAAGGAGAAATAATAATTAATAATTAATTAATCAATTTAAAAGTAAAAAAATTAAATAGTAAAATTCTCAAAAAGATCATTTTAATTATAGTTTGGAAATATAACCTATTGGTTAAAAACGAGATTTGGTGACAAAAGACATTGGTTTTATCAATTCCTAGTTATTCTCTTAAATCTATCTGTTCTTAATCTATATGTGCCAGAGTTTTCTAAGGCAAAAATTAGAATAAAAAAAGATGAGAAAAAAGAAAAATAAAGCTTCTAGGTCATGGTTTTTATTGAAGTTAAAATATTTTTTTAAATACTTAAAAATTTCCCTGATCTAAATGTTTGTAATGAATATTTACTATTATTATTTAAAAAATGTGCTAGTGTATGAGTTTTATGAGAGGAATTTTGTAATTAAAAAAGTATTAATTAAAAGTTAGCAGGCTCTATTGAAAAATTAATTTGCTTAATTAACCTACTTACTTCCACTTTACCTTACTTTAATTGTGTGTTGATCCATTTAACTGTCTCTGTGTTATTTTGCTTTATAGTAAATGTTTTGTTTTTTGTTTATGATAATAAATTCATATACAAATGATTTAAGAGACTGCCAAGATAAGGAAAAGTTTTAACCTTAAATTTTAAAGGCAATAATTCAATCAAAAGTGAGCATAAAATATAATTTTAATTTAAAATACAATTAAACCAAAATTAACCATAAAAGGTGTGATAAGATCATTTAATAGCTGTTAATCTAAATAAATATGCTTTTAATTATCAACTGGCATTTAATTAACCTGCAATAACTGGCTTATTAAATTTAAATTAAATCATTATATGAGACTTCATTTAAATTGTACATGAATGCTATATTTTTCTGCTACTTTGCACTTATCTAATGTATTTCAGATGTGCTAAAAGAAGGTTAAAATAATTTTTAAATTTTAACTTTTCATATATCCTACTGCAAATCTCTATTCTTACTGAACAATAAATATTGTGTAAATTATGGGGCAAAAATCAAGAAATTGAAAACAATGCTATAACTTTTAAAAAATAGATAGAAAAAAAAAGAACAACTAGCCTAGAAGTTACATGATTAATTTATCAGCTTTATTGTTCCCAAATATATTTATAAATCTCTGAGTGCTGAGTATGCTCTTTGCTCCTGGATTTTTACTGCTTCTAGACTTTCTTAATGTTCAGTGTTAGTTATATAGTACATATATAGTTATATTTACTCCATGTCTACACAAATATCTATGTGTTTATTTCTTTGTGCATGCATGTATGTTTATATGTGTGTGAATAAACACATGCACACACATATTGTGCACAGAATATATATCTCAAAAGGCACATGAGTTCATACTAATACCTAGTACCTAGACTCCAAACCAAAATTATAAGATTTATTCTAACATTTTCTCTGTGATTTTTTTTTCAATTTCTTTCTCAGGGAAAATTTCTCTTATATTCCTTCTAATACCATGATATATTTTTTGATATTGCTAAGTTGTATAAATCATGTCAAAAACAAATTATCTATATATAACTCTCTGGCATAGATTCTTAGCATATGTTTTTAAAGACTATCACATAACTACATTCAAGTTGTTTAGTTTAATTTCTTTCTCAGACTACTGTAATGTATTTGAATGACTACTTTTTTGAAAGCACTGCATAGTATGCCTTATGAGCTCTTGCTTGCAATAAATAGTTGGCTAAATAAATATTTCTTAAGTAGCTATATTTCCCCCATGAAAATTAGATAACAGTATTCCATTCCTTTTTTACGTAATTAAAAAACAAGACTATATGTTAGTTCTAATAAATTTTAATTCATTGATAAGAAGTTAAATTTTGTTTCTAGATAATGGTGGGAACATTTCTTTATCAGAATCATCAGTAAGTGTTTTAAGTGTTATCCTTTTTTTCATTTCTCAGTGCTTTTGCAGGATAATACATTAACAATTTAATCTAAATTTCCAAATACATTTTCTGCACAAAAATTATATTAGCCAGGCAGAGTGGTGCACACCTGTAATTCCAGTGGCTTGAGAGGCTTGCAGGAAGATCATAAATTCAAAGCAAGCCTCAGTAATTTTACAGAGACCCTGTCTCAAAATAAAAGAAATAAAAAGTATTGCAGATGTGGCTAAATGGTTAAGCACCCCTGGGTTCAATCCCCAGTACCAAATAAATAAATAAATAGATTAAATAATTTTGTTTCTGTGATTATGCTTTCTTCTCACAGCAATGTACTTTTTAAGAAATATTTTTAAGTTGTAGATGGACAACATAACTTTATTTATTTTTATGTGGTGGTGAGGATTGAACCCAGTGCCTCACACGTTTGAGGAAACTGATCTACCACTGAGCTACCGCCCCAACCCCAGCAATGTTCTTTTCTTATAGAGTTTGGTTTATCCCATTCTCTCTAATTGTTATATTTTTATTCTGCAATAATTACCCTGCCTTTTTGCATGATCTAATTATAAGAAATTATGATCTCAAATTTTAATATTACAACTTATGGATTTAAAATTTCATAGTATTGTTATAGGAAAACCGCTTAAAAAACATTGAAAGAAAAAAATTTTGAAACAAATTAGAGAGCTTTATTACCTGGCCAGGGGCGCTAATGCCATGCCCAAATGGCCTTCTGAAAGAAGCGAGCCAGCCTGTCTGTGCTTCTAATACTTAAGGAAGAAAACCACATCCTATGGAATCTGCGAATTACCAGCAAGCAGGGTTGAAAAAGTAGTTAGCAGAGCAGAGTCAGAAAACCACATCCTGGGTTCTAGCACAGTTGTGGTTGAACATCCTGGGTTCGGGTACATTTGCAGATGTATGAAGCACAAAAACACATTTTTTTAGATGAATCTTAAAAACAGATTATATAACAGTTTCACATGGGAACCATAAAGATGGAGTCACTATGGCTATACTATTTTATTAATATATATTTTTCATCTATTATTTATAACTTATTAATTGTACCAATTAATTCAGACCATAACAGTATGTACTACAGTGCTGCTATTTATAGAAAAATACATGCTCTCAATTAATCAGTAGGGTTTGCTTCTTTTGGAGTCATTTCCTTTCAAATGCCCTTTCCTCCAAATTCACTCAGAGATGGATCATCTGCATATCTTGTATTAAGAAGAAGATTTTTGGTAATCCCTCTTTCCTCATAAGGGTCATTTCTGTAGCTATTCCTAACATCCCAGATGGAAGAGGAATTCCTATTCTAGTGTATTAAAGCTGGAGGTGTTCATATGCTATGCTGTATTACTGGTAAGGGCTTCTCTAACTGAAAGACAGAAGTCTAGGGACTTTCTCTCACCTTTGAACTTCAGAGTCAGATATAGGAAACTGCCAGCCAGTGGGGTCAGGTGTGTTACCTTATTCTTATTTTCCAATTTGTATAGCTGGAAAAGTGAGAGAATTCAAGACTTTCTTTTCTTTTCCATGTGCCGTTTTAGTGTTTGATTTAGGGTAGTAAATAGAAGACCAGCTTCTTGGAGTCTAAGCTCTTTCTTCAATTTACATTTATCTGAAAGCCATAAATTAGAGAATATCGGAAATTGGTTTTGATATTAATAAAATTCTATGTAATCCCCTTTTCATTTTCAGTGTGTATAGTCTTGAGGGCCCATTGACTTAGATTTGTTTCTTCACTAAAACTTATCCTATAATATTGCTAAAAGGGTGGGGCCTTCTGAGAAATTGAGGCAGTAATGGAGCCCCCCACTCTTCAAATAACAATTTTTTAAATTTACTTTTTATTCTAATTTGTTATATATGACAGCAGAATGCATTGTAATTTGTATTATATAGAGAGTACAATTTTTCATATCTCTGGTTGTATAAAAAGTATATTCACATATTCCTGTCCTTATACATGTACTGAGGATAATGATGTCCATCTCATTCCACCATCTCTTCTATCCCCTTGCCCCTCCCTTCCCCCTCTCACCTCTTAGAGTTCATGCTGCCTCTCCCAAGCCCACTAAGAATCAGCCTCCTGAAATCAGAGAAAACATTCAGCCTTTGGTTTTGGGGGGATTGGCTAAATTCACTTAGCATAATGTTCTCCAACTCCATTCATTTACCTGCAAAACCCATGGTTTTATTCTCTTTTATTACTGAGTAATATTCCATTGTGGATATACACCACATTTTCTTTATCCATTCATCTACTGAAGGGCATCTAGGTTGCTTCCACAGTTTAGCTATTGTGAATTGTTCTGCTATAAATATTGATGTGGCTGTGTCCCTGTAGTATGCTGTTTTTAAGTTTTTTGGGTTTAGACTGAAGAGTGAGATAGCTTAAATGAGGCCAGAAAATTTTCAAACATCTCCCTCAGAAAAACAGAAATGAATTTATTGGAAGGGATACAAAATGGGAGAGTGGGACATTCCCAAAGGACAGAGTAAGTCCTCTTAGAGAGGAGAGAGATGGTATGTCTCTCCCGCCCTTAAATTTTATTGGGATCTTAGGGAAGTTTTCACAGAGCCCCACCCAAGTCTACCTCTTGACTTTTGAATGACAGCAGAATGATATCAGACTTTCAAGAGCTCACGGCCATGATAACTCATGGTAACTTTGGTGCATACTGACCAGTTCTAGTTGGAACCTGTTCTTAAGAGATTTTATGACCAAGGGGAATTATCTTTTTCTTCTTGAGTTCTGGGATCTGGTCTGTGTAAGAATCTCAAAAGTTCTCACCCTCCTTCAGGATAACTTGCATTCTTTTTATCCAAATTTTGGTTCTGCAGTTCCATGCTGTTTGCTGAAAATGTAACATATCCTGTGGTCTTAAGCCAGACAGAGCTGCAAGTAAATTACCCTTTAGAAAAGAAAGCATGTGAGGGTCAGAGCAGTAGATCCAATGGATAGAATCATTCTCCTACTCTCATGTTCATTCTCTTCACAATTATCTCTTCTCCATCAATACCAAGCATGCATCCTATCAATAATCTCCTATTAATGAGCTTTGTGGAAGAATATATAAAATTTGAATATGTAAGAGTCAAAAAGGCAAAAAATATTGAACTTATTAAATTATACATTATAATATTATGAAATCGATTTTAAAAAGATCCCATACAATTTTTAAGTTTAGGAGTCTTCCCGTTTCACTTGTGAGGATGACAGAATAATATCATAACCCAAGAAAAGGGACCAATATACTTTTCCTATATGACTATTTAATTTTAGTGAATTTGACTTTCTACTATGTGTACCAGAGCCTACAAATTAATATTCCTTAAAATTAGTTGAGTATAGAAATTATAAGAGAAATCAAATTTAATCAATATTGGTTCATAATAATGCAAACAGATGCTTTACATATAAGACATTTTTATCCCTGATGCCTTATGGAAAGAATGTTGTCAACTACCAAAGTAGAAATTAAAATTTAAAGGATAGTATAATTGGGCTTTTAGATTTTCTTGGAAAGTCAATACATACCATGTAAAATATAAAGGATCATTAGTCATATTATGATTACTAGATAAACATATTTTATTTTCTATCCAAATATTTTCAAATTACTGATTTTTTTGATGGTTAAGCAATAGTAGAAAACAGAAAAATTACAGGAAAGGAATTACCATCTAACAGTAATACCTATGTATTGATTATCTGGCTGAATTTCTAGACTTTCTTTTCCAATATACTTTACATACCCTTAACATGGTTTAAGTAGAAATTCAAGAATAGCCCACCATGACTGAACTTTTGAAGAACTTCTCAATAAAAATACCTGAAAAGCAATACACAATGCTTTGTTGTTCAAAGCAACATTCATGAGTAACTACCTCAATAAAACCAAAATGACCTGCGAACATATCTGACTTAAGTCCAATTCATTCTCACAGAAGAGACTAATTTACATGAATTATGGTTTGACTGACATCACTAACATAGCAGTTTAACATGAGAAATGTGCACCTCCATCAAAAATGAAAGTAATTCAAAATACACGTTCAAAATAAATTCAAACTGTTTGTTACAAAGAATATCGAAGGAATATCAGAAGGAGACCCTGATTAATCAGAAAGTTCAGGATTGAGCCACAGCAATTAGAAGAAAGAAATTAAAGGGTAAAAATAGGAAAAGAAGAACTCAAACTATCCCTGTTTGCTGACAACATGATTTTATATTTAGAAGACTGAAAACACTCCAGCAAAAAACTTCTATAACTCATAAATGAATTCAGCAAAGTAGCAGGAATTAACACCTATAAATTAACACCTATAAATCAATTGTCTTCCTATACATCAGTGATGAATCAACTGAAAGTGAAACTATGAGAACTGTCCAATTCAGAATAGCCTCAAAAAAATATTTGGTAATCAATCTAACAAAACAGGTGAAAGACCTCAACAATGAAAGTTGCAGAACACTAAAGAAATTGAAGAACTTAGAAGATGGAAAGATCTCCCATGTTCTTAGATAGGCAGAATTAATATTGCCAAAATGGCCATACTACCAAAGGTGCTATACAGATTTGATGCAATTCCTATTCATATGTTCTTCATAGACATAGACAAAGCAGACATGAAACTCATTTGCAAAAATAAGGGGCCCAGAATAGCCAAAGCAATCTTCAGCAAGAAAAGTGAAGCAGGAGGCACCATAGTAACAGATCTTTAATTACACTAGAGAGCTATAATAACAAAAATGTCACAGTATTGGCACAAAACAGACAGGAAGACCAATTATACAGAATAGAAGACACAGAGACCAATGCACATAAAGAGTTATCTCATACTAGACAAAGGCTCCATAAATATATATTGGAGGAAAGATAGCCTCTTCAACAAATGGTGTTGAGAAAACTGGAAATCCATATATAACAAAATGAAATTGGACCCCTACCTGTCACTTGCATGAAACTCAACTTAAACTGGATCAAGGGTCTAGATATTAGATCAGAGACCATACACCTACTAGAAATAAAGTAGGCCCAGCATGCCAGCTTAGGAAGAAAATTCCTCAAGAATCCTAAAGCACAAGAAGTAAAATTAGGAATCAATAAATGGTATGGTTTCAAACTAAAAAGTTTCTTCATAGCAAAGGAAATAATCAAGAACATTAAGAGAATGCCTACAGAATGGGAGCAAATCTTTACCACCCGCATTTCAGATAGAGCATTAATCACCAGGATATATAAAGAACTCAAAACACTTAAAGCCATCAATAATAATAACAATAATAATCCAATTAATAAGTGGGCAAAGGAAATAATCAGACACTTCACAGATAAAGAAATATGATTGGTCAATAAGTATACAAAAATATTCAACATCTCTAGCAATTAGAGAAATGCAAACTAACACTACACTGAGATTTTATCTCTATTAAATTGCCAATTATCAAGAATACAAGTAACAATAAATATTGGTGATGATGTGGGGAAAAAGTTACACTCATACATTGCTGGCAGGACTGCAAATTGGTATAACCATATGGAAAGTAGTGTGGAAATTCCTCAGAAAATTTGGAATGGAACACCCATTTGAGCAAATTATCCCATTCCTTGGCATATACCCAATGGAGTTAAAATCATCAGTGATTTTAAAATCTACAGTGACGTGGTCACATCCATGTGTATAGCAACTCAATTCACAAAAGCTAAGCTATGGAACCAACTTACATGTCCTTCAACAGATATATGAATGAAGAATACATGGTACATATACACAGTGAAATATGACTCACCATAAAGAATAAGAATGAAGTGATAGCATTTGCTGGTAAATGGATACAACTGGAGACTATCACGCTAAGTGAAATAAGCCAACCCCCAAAAACAAAAACCCAGTGTTTTCTCTGATATGCAGATGCTGACTCAACAATAGGCAACAGGGCAGGGAGAAGTGGAGGTTCACCAGATTGGACAGGGTGGAGTGGGGCAAAGGGAGAGAGTATGGAAATGGGAAAGACAGTAGAATTCATGGGACATAACTTTCCTATGTTTGTACATGAATACATGAGCAGTGTAACTCCCCATCATGTATAACCACAAAAATAGAGAGTTATATTCCATGTTTGTAAGACATGTCAAAATACATTCTACTGTCATGTATAACTAAAAAGAACTTTTTTTTTAAAGAAAGTTCAGGTTTGATTCCTGTCTTTTATATGTTTGGCTTTGGGAATTTAGATAATTCTAAGGGTTCATTTAAAAAGGGCATATTAAGATTTCTAGAAGATGCTTGTTAATACTTAGAATACAGTGTACATCAAAGCCACTGGAAATTCCAAAACCATAGGTTCATACTAAATATACAAAATCCTTAATTTAATGCAGGAAAACATGGAATATTTAATGTTTTAAAGTAAATAACCTTTTTTAAACGAAATAACAAATGTTACCATTAACCATTTGCTCAAGATCCACTGACATCACAGCTAAGAGGAAAACCCTTCATTCTCATCTGACTGAAAATTGTGAGAAGCTCATTTGTCTATTTAAGTGATGAAATACATTTGGAAATTAAAGTCTTTCTTTTGTTGTTGTTGTTGTTTATGCTATCACTAGACCATACATGGGAAGGTGTTTGCCTTTGATTCACCTAACTTGGAAGTTACTGTGTGCAAAACCAGTGGGCATTTCTGGCAAACATTGTAAGGCAAATGAAAACCCCATGGTCACTTGGAGCAAAAGATTACAGTTGAAGCAAACAGAGCACCAAAATCTCAGAGGGGAAAAAAAATAGAAAATTTCTAACGGAAGTCAGAGCAAAGTAAATTTCTAAGGGAAATCAGGGCAATGAAAAGTACCTGTGTAGACTGGGTCTGGTGGCTTGGAAAGCCATACCCATTTCCAAGGTGAAACACCCCGGGGAACACTTCTTAGAAGAGATCTGAGAATTCCTCAACATTCACCAGCATATAATCACTAGGCTCAGTGGAAAAAAAAAAATGTGAGTTTTAAATGGTGTGGATCAGCAATGAAGAATGTACTCTACCATAGAAGCAATGAACAAAGACTTTTTCTTAGAATTTGTTTCTCTTCTCTCTCTCTCTCTCTCTCTCTCTCTCTCTCTCTCTCTCTGTGTGTGTGTGTCTAGCTATTCCATACCACCACCATTTCACACTCCTCAACTTCCCCCCGCCACATTTTCTCTCTCTCTTTCTCTCTTCTATTGGCATTCATGGAATTCTGCCGAACACCAAAATCACACAATTGAAAGAAAAAGAGTTCAGAGACAACACAAATAATACAGACTTTACAATAACATTTCAAAAAATCAGTAACAAACAGCTATGATCTACAGCAAGAAATAAAAACAAATCATGTGGAAGGAAAAGACTCTTATTTTCATAATTACCACATTATAGTATCCACAATGTTCAGTTTTGAATAATTAATTATAACGAATGCAAAAAAAAACCCAAGAAAATATATCCTGTCCAAGCAAAAAAAAAAAAAAAAAAAAAAACTCAATAGAAACTGACCTTATGAAAGCACAGATATTGGACTTCCTACATGAAGATTTTAAATAAATTTCCTTAAATATGCTAAAAGAGCTAAAGGAAATAATGCACAAAACTAAAGGAACTAAGAGAATGAATAAAATAATATGTAATATCAATAAGAAGACTGAAATCATAGCAAAAAATTAAATTATGCAGCTAAAAAGTACAATAACTAAAAACTCTAAAAGGATTCACTAGCGTATTCTAGCTTTAAAAAAGAAATATTAAATCTGAAGAGTAGCCAATTAAAATTATCCAGTCTAAGTAGCAGAAAGAGATAAAGCACAAAGAAAAACAAATAAGGTTTAAGCAATCTGGAGGACACCATAAAGCATACCAATATAAAAATAATAGGACAGATGACAGAGAGAATAGATCCAAATATTTGAAGAAATAATGAATAGGAACTTCCCAAATTTATAAGATACAAGTGTATGCATCTGAGAAGTTTAGAGAACTGCAGCTTAGAGTGAAGAGATCCACACCAAGACATATTATAATTAAATTTTTGAAAGGAAAAAAAGGAAAATAATCTCAAAAGTGGGCTTAGCAACTCATTATAGACAAGGGATTCCCGAAAAGATTAAGAACATATTTCTTACCAGAATCCATTGAGGCCAGGAAGGAATGAATGACATTTTTAAAGTACTTAAAGAAAAAAATAAAAAAAGAAAACTTCCCAACCAATTATTCTCAACAGTCATCCTTCAAACTGGAGAAATTAAGACCCTGTAAGATAAACAATAGCTAAGGGAGTTTTTCCTATGGAAAAAAATCCTAAAGGGAGTGCTTCATGCTGAAATGAAAGGACACTAGAAAGTATCTTGACTTATATGAAGACACTAATTTTAGTAAATGTAAGCACATAGGTATAATCTGAACAGAAAAATATAGAAGCCAGTATTAATGCACAGTTTGTCCTTAATTGTTTTTTAATTTCATATGATTTCAATGACAAATTCACAAAATTTTTAAATCTATGTTAACTGGCACACAATATAAAAATTGATATTTTTATCAATAACAACACAAAAGGTGAGGAGAAAGAAATGAATAAGAGAAAAAAGTGTGTATTTTGTATTTTATATTAAAGCTAAGTTGAAATTAATTCTAACTAGTCTCATAATTTTTAGTTGCTAGCTTTAATTCTTATAGGAATCATAATATCCCACATAATATTCCATTTAAAAAATATTATAATAATCCCCCTCACATTCTAAGATATCATATTATTTTCAACTGAGATAGTTTCAGGTTGGCATACAGTTATAAGAAATAGTACAGATAAATTCCACATACCCTTAACCTAATTTCTTACTAGTAACAACTTACAAAAGTAGAGTACATTATCACAGCCAGGAATTGGTAACCTCCCTTAGATGTTCAGCCTCCAATGAACCTCCTGCTTGGCCCCAGTACTTAAAGGTTCTACCACCTGCCAGTAGTCCCATGCTGAAGACCATGCCTCTAATAAATTGGCCCTTGGGGAACCCTCACAGATGCAAACTGTAACATGCCCCTTCCACTCCTTATTCTTGGCAACCAGTAATCTCTTCTCCATTTCTACATTTTTGTATTCAGGAAGGTTATCTAGATGTTTTCTAATCACACATTCTTATACCATATAAACTTTTTGGATTAGCAGTTTCACTAGGCACAATTCTCTATAGAGATTAATTCAGATGAATGCACTGCAGTTTAATTATTCAGTCATTAAACAACACATGGATAGTTTCCAGTTTGGAGCTATCCTACTTACAATAAAATTTGTCACAAATACATATACAAATACAACTACTTTTACATATACATGTTGGTATACAGGTTAATGGGTGAATCTAAGTTATTTCTTTGGGATAATAGTCCAAAAGTGCAACTGCTGAGTCATAGATTAGTTGCATTTTTAGTTTTGTAAGAAGCTTTCAAATTACTTTCTAAAATATTATACCATATTATGTTCCCAAGAGTAATGTATGAGTGATCCAGTTTCTCACCAGCATTATTTTTTAGCCATTCTGATAGATGTACAGCAGAATTTGCTGGTGGTTTTCAATTTCAATTCCTGAATTACTTGTGATGTTGAACAATTTTCCTTTTCATTGAGTTTTCCTATGTTCTATGGATTATTTAAAATTGTGTTGTATAATTCCCAGGTGTTTGAGTATTTTCTTTCTCTTGTTTATTTCAAGTTTGATTCCTTTATGGTCTGAGAACATAATTTGTATGGTTTTAAATTTGCTGAGGTTTCATTTAAGGGCGAATATATGAACTTGTTATATGTGTGTTGGCAGTTGAAGTCAGTGTACAATCTACTGTTGTTGAGTTAGTGTACTGTAAATTTTTATTACATCCTGTTGCATGATGATGTTCAGCACTACATTTTTGCTGATTTTCTGTCAAGCTAGTGATAAATTGTTCAGACAAATATTTTGAACTTTTCAGTTTGTGAGTTTCTCTTTATCACTTCAGTTATATGGGATTTTTCTTCTAATTCTGAGCTATATTGCTTCATGTATAAATAAATAGGATTACTATAGGTTCTGCATAGATTGACTTTTTATCATCATATACTTTCTCTGTCTCTGATCATTTTATTCTCTCCAGAGTCTCTTTCATGTGAAAATCTGGCTTCTCCTCCTATGATTCAATTACTCGTTGCATGCTAGTTCTTTTTTATGTTAACTCACTTTCAATCTGGGTATACTGTTACATTTGGAGCAAGTTCCTTATAGATATCACAGGGTCTTATTCTTTAATCATGCTGTCAGTTTATTCACCTCCAACTTTGGGATATTTAAAGCAAAAATGAAAACAATAAATTCACAAGTATTACACACAGGTGTCCTAAGGATTGATAGCAGTGTGTTCCCTCTCACCAACTTTCAGAAATGTCTTTTGTTTATTTCATAAAAAAAAAAAAAAAAAAAACATTCTCTTAAATTTTTCTTAGCAGGTGGAATTGGGAAAATTATGTCTACACTATGTTTGCAGCTTAGGAAAATATGTTGATTTAAAAATTTTTATGTGGTGATGATGGGTGAAAAAACACTGTTTGTCTTTCTTGTCTAAAAATAATTGTTGTCAGAGAACAACATAAACAGTTCTAGAAACACTGTTTGCCTGGTTGAATTTTCCTAATCTCATCATCATTGATATTAAAAGTAGCACAGATACCTAGAATATCCTTTATAAAGATCATTAGTAGTGATTCCATATGTTGCTACTTACAAAAGTCTTTCTATTGAATTCTCTTGTTAGATTCCGATACCTTTTGTCTTTTTTTAATATTAGGTCAAAATATAGACTCAAAGAAAATATATGACTATAGGCACAAAAAATGCTTGCTACTAGGTGTATAAAATACTCGATCAACCCAGACTATGCAGGACACACGCATAGGAGACTTATCTAACTCTGAAGACCTCCTTCAACCAAGTAGAAGGCACTAGTGATTGTCAGCAAGAAACTGGAGTTAGGTGGGATTTAAATCATATAGCAAGTGATTGTCAAAAACAAGTCCAAGGTGAACACTTTTTATAGCTCAACACTATCAACAAGGACGCGGCTTTTCCTGACCTTCCACTATGAATTTCTATCATATCCTCTTTTCTCTTCCCAACTGCAAAACTGATGCTTTAGCCACACCCAGTGAAGAGAGAAAATAAGAGCAAAAGTTATAAGACTATTTATCTCATGTGCCTATTGCTTTTTGTTGGGGATAAAAATCTTCAACAAAAAATTCCTAGTTAACATCACATAATGATTAATTAGCCAGAATTGAACTGAATTCCCACTGCAAAAGCTCAGGGAAAAACATGTATTTGAGAGAAAAACACTGGGAGGTAGGCTCACTGGGAATAAATAGTTGAAAAAATAAACAATCTGCAATTGCATCATTTTTGATAATCAAGAGTCTCTTACTGTGCTGTGATGTTAAAAGTCCAGTTTTACTGACACTTAAGCTCATTTCTATATTTGTATTTCTCACTGATTGTGAATTAGTACAAATTAAAGTATTAAGCAATAATTATTATTATTATTTTAATTAGTTCTAATATTTATTAATAACTTCAATGTCAGGAAGAAAATGATAAATTCCAGTTTTTAAAAAACCACTGCATTGGGCTGGGGATGTGGCTCAAGCTGTAGTGCGCTTGCCTGGCATGCATGCGGCCCGGGTTCAATCCTCAGCATCACATACAAACAAAGATGTTGTGTCCGCCGAGAATTAAAAAATAAATATTAAAAATTCTCTCTCTCTCTTTCAAAAAAAAAAAAACACCACTGCATTTGTTAGCATTTCTATAGTAGCAAAGAATCCTTACTTTTTAAAATCTCTATACTAGTGCTCATACACAGATACCAGGGTTAAAATTTTGTACCCTCATCAGAATTTCTAAAGAGCATTCCATAAAGCTTGAGTAGTGTAATAATTTTCATGAAAATAATTTTCCAAGTTTGAGAAAATTTCACTAAGTTCATCAGACTCTATTAGTTCTTAGAAATTCACTGAATGCATATTATAAGACTCTAATAAATCCTAAAAGAAATAATAATGATGATAGTTTAGACTTGTTTGACCCAGTATTTTTTAAATGTAACACTGTTCTCACAATTAAACCTGTAATTTCCTGTGTAGAAATTATGTTCTAGAAAATGTACTCTGGGAAACATTGTCTCTTTAAATATAAACAGTTCTAAAAACACTGTTTGCTTGGTTGAATTTCCCTAGTCTCATCATCATTGATATTCAAAATAGCACACCTAGAATATCCTTTATATGTATCATCAGTAGTGATTCTATACATTGCTACTCATAAAAGTCTTTCTATTGAATTCTCTTGTTAGATTCCAATAGCTTTCAGAATTAGATTTTAACTTTATTACAACCTTTTTGTTTGTTTTGCATTGCTATGAATAGAACTCAGGGCCTGTGCATACTAGGTAAGTGCTCTACCACTGAGCTGCATCCCCAGTCCATTTCCCAACTTCAGATGAAGAAAATTAGCAAGACCAAATGATTCCTTTACTTATATAGACCTCAATGATAGAGCTAGACATAGGACTTAGGTTTTAAATATTTTCCCCACAACTTGATACTAATTATTGAGCATATTATGTGATTTCTTTGAGTCAATGTTTTCTCAGCTAGAACTTAAGTGTAATGAAGAGGATTAAATAAGTGATACTTAAGCCAGGTGTGGTGGCACTCGCCTGTTATCCCAGCAACTCAGGAGGCTGAGGCAGGAGGATCACAAGTCAAAGTCAGCCTTAACAACTTTACAAGGAGGGCCTTAAGCAATTTAGCAAGATCCCCTCTCAAAATAAAAAAAAAAAAAAAATTAAAAGCTGGGGTTGTGGTTCAGTGGTTAAGTGCTCCTGGGTACAATTCCTGGTACCAAAACAAACAAACAAACAACAAAACACCTGAACACTTGGTAATCATTTAATGAAGGTACATTGGAGATGATCAATACTATTACCATATTCATGAGTGCACTGAAACTGTATCTTGAAGAGACTAAAAATCATTTGGTTCAGTGGAAAGATTTGGTTTGGGTTTCTAGTTTTTTATTCCAATTAATACCTGGATCCTTCATAATCTACATGGCCAATGGTAAATTCCAAAGAAATTTTCATAGACTTCACCTTGTCTTTTGTTTTGAGATACTATTTTTTAATGTTCTTTCTCCTCAACCTTATATTCCTTTCCATTTCTTGTGTACCTCATAGCTGTGCTAACCCTTCACAACTCATCTCAAATTCTATTTCCATTGTAAAATTTTAATTTTACTTTCTATTGGGGAGTGAGTCTCTTGACCTTTTGGGTTCATACCTACTTTTGCATGAATATTGTTTTGTGAATTTCTATTTACTCCAGTTTCCTCACTGTCGTGCAGACTTCTTGAAAGCATATCCCATGGTTTATTCATGTCTGTATTTCTGGTGTGTGACAACATACAAGGCAAGTGACATGTTTATCATATGACATATGCTGTTTTGTCTATCATAAAATTCTTAGGGGCAAACTGATAAGATTATTCTGTGTTCTTTAGGAGGATTGGTTTCAGAATAATTCATTTTAAAAAGTCATGTTAGAAACTTACTGCAAATATCTATCACTCAAAAATAGGAATTGCTCTTCTGAAAATATAACAAGTTATTCATAAAATCAATTATTCATATGGCTTAAATAAGGGTTTTGCTGCTAAGATAAACTCTCTGATATTTCTGACATCTACAAATGCGAAACAAACATTGTGTTTGTATTTTCTCCTTGTTCCTCATTTCTTCTCCTTTCTTTTTTTCTTTTTTCCTTCCCTCCCCCCTTTTTACCAGATTCATTTGGATATTCTTATTATCTTTATTCTCCCATGAAAATAATTTTACTCATTTATTCCTCCCACAAATTTGTGTGAACTTGCCCACAGGTCAAGTACATACTAATCTTATAATACTGAACAACAACAACAAAAAAGATTACTTTCAGTTATGTATGGCCAAAATTGTGTTTGCTTATATATCAGGTGCTTTTGAAAAAGTCATCTCTTTTTGTTCCATAAGTTTTATGAGGTAGCACTACATCTGTTTAAAAATAGTCATTTTCTAAATGGATTCCAACTTTTCCAATGACCATCCCATTTTAAATGATAGGTCTAAAACATGAAACACTTTTTGATCACATGGAGAAATTTGTGGTTCTGGATGGCACATAGTTGATTTTGAAGTGGCCTCTGAGATTGTTTTGTAAATTTCAAACTGGACTATAGGGGAGCTATTTCATTCCTGTCCTCTGACTTGGAGGTTTTTTGTATTTAGGTATGACACACACATTGGCATCAATATTATAATAGATCTAAATTTTTGAATTCACTATGCAGGAACTCATCTATAATTCTTTTCTGTAGAATTCAAGATCTTGCTGTTACTTCAGTATAATGAAATTAACTATCTAAAAACAAGGATGCACAGATTCTCCTGTGTATATTCTCTATACCTCTCTCAGATGATACCTTAAAGACTATGACTGATATAAATACCTAATTCTAAATTTTATTTATTGTTGTCTACATCCATTTTTAAGGCCAATGTCTATGATAATAATTCTATGTTGTTTTTGTCCCACTAACAACTAAAATCACATCGTTTGGTATTTCATTCATTATTTAATAGAGTTGCTACTTGCATGCAATTACAAGTATCAGGGACATAATTCTATTGGGGGATAATAATAATGACAGCAATAGAGTTTAAGATTGTCATTTGATTTATAACATTTTCAGTCATAACCTCAAACTTTGAAGACAGCCTTCAGTCTCAAAAAGAAATACCCTAATTCAGGAGGAAAAAAAATCTTCTTCAGACTCTATTTGCACTTTTCTGTAAGGAAACATTTGCTTTGAATGGAGAGAGACACTTCTTTTACCACTTTAACTCCTCTCCTGGCAAAAATTTCAGTTTCTAAATCCAGGATCCAAAGACTTCAAAAATATTTTGGAAATTATCTGAAGAACACTAAACAAAAATTGGATAATTTTTCATGTATTTATTGATCACTTATTTTTTATTTTATTCATATGTTCAAAATTTGCACTTAAAAAACTATTTTCTTTATATCTGCAGCAGTATTTACACTTTGATACAAGATCTTTCTGATATGCATGCAGTATAAATTCCTTTTCTATTTTGTGGCTTCCTAGTTTTAGTTTTCTAATAATATCTTTGATATGCAGAAGTTTATTTTTTCCTATGGTTTAGTATATCAATTATTTTTATATTATGTTTAGTGTGATGTCAAAGTTGAAAAACAAATTTACTTTTGCAGAATCCTGAAAATATTTTCCTATACACTAGAATCAGTATAGTTTAAAATTCATATCTGTGACTGTGATATATCTTGAGAATATTATCTGTGAATATTTTTGTATTTAGAAGGATGTGGGGTCATGGCTACTGTGTTTCCCACACAGATATTCTGTTGTTCCAGTATCATTTATTGAAAATACTTTTCAATTCCAGTCTTTTAATTCTATGTGACAGAATGAATTCTACTAGATTTTTAACTGCTTCTTGGCCATATTAAATGACAGAACTAAAAATATCATAGATACAAATTGTGGCCATGAATGTGAAGGAATTGGACCTCTCAAAAATTGCTTCTGAGTAGAGAAATTGGTCCAAATGTTATCAATGGTAGCCACTTGGTAGTTTCTTATAAAGGGTAGAACACATTTACTAGATGATCCTGTACTCTTTTGTATTTATAAATTTATGAAAAAAATTATGTGGCCACACAAAAGTTTTAATGAATGTTTATAGTAAATAAGTGCCCCAAAGTAGAAAACAAAAACTGTCAAGTATCTTTTCAGTTACAATATTTTTTTCTGACTGGAATTTCCTTCACTTTAATCTGAATAGTTCCTTTCAATTCTTAATATTAAAATCTTCTGTCAACTCCTCTACAGTGCCTCCCCCTTACCCTATCTTTCCTCACTCACAAAGGGCTAAATATCTAGCTTGTTCCCAAGAAAGTCATGTTAATGTCATCTATCACATGATATTGACACATAATAAACATCTTAATCTTCCATCAACCTGAAATTGTTGAGAATAGAAACTTTGACTTTCTATGCTTAATTTAAATAAGTTTCTGCTATCTCTTCGATATATAAATATTTAGTGATCCATACCAAATATATTAGCATGATGAAATAAAATTTGGAGATGTTTAGCTGTTGTCTTTCCCCTTATAGTTCCCTTTTCCTTTCTTGGTACTAAACAGACTCTCCACTCTGTGCATTGTCTCAAGGAAGGCATGTGTGAAGTTAGAAATAAAACACAACACAAAAATATTCCCCAGAGGTATAACAGAATCAGCACATATTTATTAAGCAGGAGGCAGGTGGAGGGGGTGGGAATTGAGAATACATTTTATTTAGCAACTTTTATCCTAAGTTTACCAGGCACTTTGACACATATGGGTATTTTCTCTAGCCTTGGGCTGGGGCTGGGGCTCATTGGTAGAGCGCTTGCCTCACACCAGGGAGGCACTGGGTTCAGTCCTCAGCACTATATAAAAAACTAATTAATTAATTAATTAGTTAATTAATTAAAAAATAATATACTCTTGAAGAACCAATAAGGGTAGGAATCAGTTCAGTTTTCTGAAAAATAAATAAAACAATCATGTTGAAAAGTACAATTTTTAGAAAAACACCACTATCCCTTTAATAAAAACAGATTAAGAAATTTAAGTACTTGAATACTTAACCAAGAAAAAATAGTTACTTCACTTATGACTATTTTAAGATGGTCAGGAATCAAGTGGTTTATTTTATGTTTGTTTAATTTTAACATATATGGGCAAATTCATCTTACTAAAGATTTTTATCTTTGAAAATATTGTTTGAATAGAACTGTTTCATAATTTGAAGACAAATAAAGGATCTAACTACTAATAAAACCAAAGATAATACTCCCCCAAAAAGATAAAGATCCTTCTTCATTTATTTCAATTGACTGAAAAGCAATAAAATCGTACAGAAATCTGAAATAATCTCAGCAAAAGAACCCTTAGCATAATGAGCATGTAGTCCAGCTATTCACTTTCAGAGGAAGTCTAATATGTCAAGAGTAAAGAAATAAAGACAGTTTCTTCAGAGCAAATGTTAGAAATATGATAATGAATATTTCTAGAAATATCTATGGAATGATAAGCTGAGACTAGGAGCTTTCTATCAAGTACTTTGAAATAATTTAGTTCCTTATAAAAGCTACACAAGTTTGTTGCGGAAACCCAGGTGTTTGAAATTAATTTTCCTTCCAATTAAATGGGATGAAGACTTCAAATAAAAAAATCAACCAATACCTTAGGCAACAAAGTTTAGTTTTTTGAATACAGATGTTTTGATATCCTTTGAACTGGCTCCAGATTAAGAGCAACTTTTCTTTCTTGTGAACCCACCACACACTGATTCTTTTCAAGGTATGTAGATAGATTCTTTCTGGGTTTGGGGAAAATTTCATTCACCTCTCTTATGTTTCAGGACACAAGACAATTAATTGAATACACATGCATGATAATCTAATATGCATACATCATTTGTCTATTTTAAAGGGAACTTTTGAGTACCATAGTAGAAAATGAAGCATGAATGACAACTTTCAGTGTGACTACAAGGTCGCTCTACATGCCACTCTCAATCAACCAGTAGCTACGGAATGTCCCAGATATCAAGTGGAAAGAGCTAAGCCTTAGGTATTTAGATGAAATATTACAGAAAATCACAGTGCAACTGTATAAACTGCCTTTTGATATTACTCATGTAAGTTTCAAAAAGCATAACCTAGCTAAGCTGAGAAACATAGTTGCAGGCTTAATATGAGAAGATCACTAAGCAATACAGGTATTGGGCAATTGTCAATCTATGAGATAGATCCCATAGCTGAGACATAATTGGTAAAATGCCTCAAGAGATGTTAGTGAGAATCTAAGTATTAAAAATAAATTAAATAGCAGTGGATCATGACTTCATTTGCTCTTCAAATATTTATCTGCAGCCTAGTTTGTCCAACTTCTTAGAGATATCACTAAATCTCTAAAATGAATGTTCAAGAACAGAATCAATGTAGTTATTAAAGTACCCTTCAGAAGCTTCTCTAATCAAGATATCACAAAGCAGAACAGAGCTGTCCAAAGGCCTTTAATAAAGATATGTCTGAAAAAAATTCAAAAAAAAAAGATATGTATGAACATTAGGAAATTTAGGCATAAGATCACCTTGGCTTACTGATACTCTTTGGGAAGCCATAATAACTAACTATTCCAATGAAGAGAATTTCTGTTCTTTCTATAAATCTAAACTTAATATGTGAAGATAACAGATTGATTAATTCATAACCTATTAATTGGAGGAAAATGTTTATTTAAAGAATGGAAAACAGCTTTCTCAAGTATAAACACTGGTTTGTCTTTGATTAAGCAAGAAGATTTATTATTGATAGAGAACAGTAATTTACAAAGAGAATGAAGTTTTTATCCATAAAACTCTTGTCTATAATCAAGAAAACTTATTTATTAAAAAAACAAGTACACAATTTGACAAGTTCTAAGCCAATAATTTTCTAGTATCTGAGCTCTGGCTCAGATATTTTAGAAAATTATATATGTGGTTGAATGTAAATGGTGTGCATACATATACATACATATATATGCGTACACACATACACATGTGTATATATATATATATATATATATATATATATATATATATATATATATATATATATATATATATATATGTTTGTATATACATGCATGTATATAAAATACAGCTACAATAATAATTAAGTTATAAGAGAATATATCATCTTTGTTACATTTAGGTATCATTGAATTTGCTCTTGCCCATTTTGCTGGAATTGCTATGTCCTCCACAAGTCCTGCTGCTTGAACAATATGTTCTCCTTTGTATGTAGCCAACTCCATTTGGCAAGCAGTGTCTCTGGCCATCTGCAATTGATGCATAGCTAGGTTTGTTAATCACTCCCAACGGTATTTACTAGATTTTTTTTTCTTTTTCAATTAATTCGTCCCAGGTCATTTCATCTTGCTGGGAGCTGCACTTACAGGTAGCTAATACAGCTAAGAGGACTGACATAAGCTGCTGGATACCTGGCCAATGAGCACATTACCAGAACGAACATGGTCTATTAAAAAGCATTGTGCTGAGATAAAATGAAATTCCAAAGCATTTACTGTGTCTTGCATTATCTACAAACAGCAGACAGAGAAAAACAAAAACTGCAACCACATCCCAACCACATTTGAAAGGTCCCTACAGTCTTGAACCTGGACAACCACCTTCCTTGTAAATAGTCTAAGAAGACCAAATATGAGAACAGGCACTCACAGAAATGTGAAAGGAAAGAAAGCAATATATTGCTTTAACTCTGGGATCATCACACAGAAAATTCATTTCTAGGTGTGTTTTTTTCTCTTTTATCATTAAGAACGACATGATTCTTGAAGAGGGCCACTTCTGTTTGTTTTCTCATAGGCCTAAAGGACATTGTAATGTAACAATAATCAGGTAACAAAAATACTGGGAAGGTAATATGTGACCAGTAAGCTGTGAGCATACAAGAAATACTCCAAATGAAACTTCATGTATTTAATATTAGAAAGAAATGTTCAATTATAAAGAAGGATCATGGACATATGGTTGGTTAGTTGCAACAATGCTTTATATGTGGATATAACCTACTTAATGTTAAAATAATTTTTAAATAAATACACTGTATAATGGTAACGAAAGAAGTGGCTTGTATGTCTAAGATGTCATGGCCAGTGAGTAAGGGATTTAGGATGAGCCATCTTGGTGCATATCCTGACCTGTGTCACTGCCTCTGCACATTGACTACACAGTCTTTCTGTAGTTATCTGTCAAAGGTCTCTTGTCAAATGTGATAAACATCAACGAATCCAGAATATACCTTTGTGAGAACAAAATATAAATGCTGTCAGTTTCCTTGTGTTCATAATATTTTTCCATTTAATTCTCACAATAATTCTGCTAATTTTTGTATTTCCATTCATTATATGAGGAATAGGCAAGAAAATAGTATAGATTAAACAGTAAGTAGTTGGGCTAGAATTCAAGCAAAATATACACATTTTAATAATCTGCGATATACTTTTCTCCTTGACTTTTCATTTTATAGTATCTATGTGAATAATTTATAAGTTGTTTTTAATGAAGTTAAAATAGTGACTGCAGTTTTCATGGTTTTTTTTAAATTTATTTTTTAGTTGTAGATGGACACAATACCTTTATTTATTTTTATGTGGTGCTGAGGATTGAACCCAGTACCTTGCATGTGTGAGGCAAGCACTCTACTGCTGAGCTGTAACTCCAGCCCCAGTTTTCATGTTTTTGATGATAATGTGGCATGTGCAAATAATATATGACTTAAGTGTCTTTATCCCACCCTACCTCACCTTGCTAACTTCTCAGAAGAAAATGGTAGAGGAGAAAACCTCAGGCAAAACTTTTATTTACTCAAGTGCAAATTAATATATAACTCAAGTATTTCCTCTTGTTCTCTTTGGTTACTTCAATCAAGATTAGAGGTGTTTGCATAGTGGGGTAGGAGGGGAACAAGGGAGGAATAGATGAATTCTAGATAGGGAAGAGGGGAGGGAGAGACAGGGAGGAGGCAAGGAATTAGCAAGGATGATGGAATATGATGGACATCATTATTCAAAGCACATGTATGGAGACAAGAATTGGTGTCAACATGCTTTATATACAGTGAGAGATATGAAAAAATATGGTATATATGTGTAATAAGAATTGTAACGCAAAAAGAAAAAAACAACATACATTTATAAAGACGTGAATTGGCGTGAATATACTTTATATACAAAGACATGAAAAATTGTGCTTTTTATATGTAATAAGAATTATAATGCATTCCACTGTCATGTATTTTAAAAAATAAAATCAATAAAAAAAAAGATTAGAGGTATTTGACTGGTGGAATGTGGGACATTATATTTCCTATCAATGCTTTGCAAAAATTCTGGAATTAAGTTAATTTTTAATTTTTATATCTTAACAATCTGTTATAGAGATTTATACAAAGCAATGAAAATGTGTCATTTACAAATAAATAATTTTAAGAACTTTTTGGAATAATAGCAAATATGTGTAACTGAAGAGAACAGAAGGTATTTTCCTGTGGACTAAAATTTATGTCACTCTTGTGAAAAATCAACTTTCTTAATCAAAAACAAAACAAAAATACCCTTCAGGGTAAAATAATAAATAAACATAAATGAATGAGTAGCTTTAGAAAAATTCATGTAACCATTCTTCAGATATTGCTTGAGGACCTAATATGTATCAGATGTTGTTCTAGCTGCATGATATGCAAAACTGAATGAAACACTCCACTATCCTTCCCTGGAGACATTTATGTTCTAAAATCTATGACAACACCGTTTAGATAACGTGGGACTGCAATGTGTACTTTTTGCTAGCTAAGACATTGCCATTTCTGTTCCAGGCAACTTGCATCTCTCTATGTGTACCTTCTGTGAGTAATTCTGCAATAAGTTTATAAACTGCTTTCACAGATCTGTTTGTAGATGCTATACATCATAAATCCTTTCCCACTTTCCTCCTGGTGACCTTTCCAAAAGAGCTCTTATTTGCAGAATTGTGATAATTTATGCTTTCTAACCTTCATGTCAAAAATAACTTGGTTCTCTTGGGTGAAAAGGAAACCTTACTAGGTTAACTTGCCTTTTAATCTTCATCAAGAGGGGTTCTGAAACAACTTGAGATTTTTTACTGTCTGCCTATCTCGGTACTAATGCAGCATTTCACAAGGTTTCTGCACTAACTATCTTTGGGTCTTCTCATAAGAGCCCTATAATAGCCATAAATATTCCTCTGGAGAGCAAGATAGAATCTGAAAGGCCTATAATAGCTATCATAAATGAATAATAAAATGTAGAAAAGACAAGCCACCATGAAAATGGCAAAGGAATGTGATGACATGTATACTGTACATGAAGTAATTATTTGAGTGTTATATTTACAGAAATTCTCTGCTGCTTTTTGTGGAGTCTGCAAAATTTAGCCAAGCCCACATATATTATGAATCTGGTGGTCTGAAAAGAGGTGGTTCAGCACTATAAAACTAAACTGTTTTTTGTGTATCCTTTATAATTAAATCAAGTACAACCACCTAACCACATTGATTTCAGAAATTTGTCTTTTCTTTATATTTTCATCTAGAAGTTTAATTGTTCTCTATGTTATATTTAGGTTTAGATCATGTATGTATACAGGTTCTGGGTACAGCGGATTTTATAAGCTACGTGAAAAAGTAGGGCTTCCTAAGACACACCTCTGCTTCTTAAGAGGGTCTGGGATGGAGACTATGAAGAGAATTCTCAGTGTGTTGGGCAACTGAATTGGGGCAGGACTCCCAGCAGCTGAAGGTCTCTACTGCTAATGGTCTTATTCCTCAGGATCTTATTCCTTGAGGTTCACCACCCTGTTGCTGTGGAAAAATTCATTATCATATCAGGAAATGAGCTTGACAAGTTGGCCATTGAGAGCAATGCCAGCCTCAAAATTAAAGGAAGCGTGTCACTGTTCAGGTTATAGGAAACAATCTTGTCCTCCACATATCCCAAGATAGCATTTAGAGGACCCTCCAGGACTATTTCACTATATTCTCAATGTCATATTTAGCAACTTTCTCCAGGTCATATTCATGAGAACACAATTATTTGGGGAGACAGACAATCATGCCAGTGAGCCTTTTATTCAAAGACAATCTCTCCCATAGCCTTGGCAATGCCAGTGCATGCAAGGATAATGTTATAGGCATCCCAATGGTCATCACACCACAATTTCCCAGAGGGGCCACACACAGTCTTTTGATTAGCCATGGTTGCTTGAAATTGTAGTTATGAGTCCATTCATGATAACAAATTTGTCATGGATGACTTCTGCTAGGACTAAGCAATTCATGATGCAGGAGGCATTGCTGACCAAATTGAGGAAGTTGGTATACTTCTCAGAGTTTATACCCATCACAAACATGGAATGTCAGCAGAAAAGGCAGAGATGATAACTTTTTTGGTTTCACCCTTCAAGTGAACCCCAGCCTTCTCCATGGTAGTGAAGACACCTGTGGACTCCACAATGTATCCATCACCAGCTTAGCCCCACTGATGGACTGGGATTTTGCCATTTAGAGCATAGATATGGGCTTCCTGTTGATGACAAGGTTTGTGTTTTAAGCTTTGAACTTGCCATGGATAGAATTGAACTGGAACATTTACATCATACAGTTAAAGTCAATGAAGGAATCATTGATGTCAATAATAACCACTTTTCCAGAGTTGAAATTTAGTGGTTAGTCACAAATTCATTTACTCTGAACTTCACCATTGTATCTCAAGTTTGGAGACACAGCTGGTACTGCAAGGAAAGATGCATCTATGTATGAAACAGAGAGGAACAATTGTTTTCATTTTTTAATATTTATTTTTTAGTTTTAGGTGGACACAATATCTTTATTTTTACATTTATGTGGTGCTGAGGATTGAACCCAGTGCCTCCTGCATGCTAGGTGACCACTCTACCACTGAGCCACAAGCCCAGCCCCCAGTTGTTTTCATTTTTAAATATTTAATTAACAAATAAAATGATATACATTCAAGTTGTACAACATGATGATTTAATGCTTGAATATATTGCATAATGGTTATCAATATCAAATTAATTAATAAAACCAACACTACTCATGTTTTACCTTAGATCCTCAAAATTTGTTCATTCTTAACCTAAAAGATTATACCTATGACCGACATGTCACTCTAAGCTTCCAATATTTATGAACATCAAAAAAGAGATGATATGCCAAATAACAAAATGTTTTAAGTATTAGAACTCATTAAGTAACATGCAAAGGAAACTTAGTTGCTAAGATGAAATCATGATTGTATGGGTGTGGGGGATGGGAGAATATACGTATTAAGAATATTACAAAAGTGAATCATAACTGCATGACTCAATTTCAAAAGAATAAAGAGAAATGCATGCAAGATTGCTTTGTACTTAGAAAAGCAATTCTCCAATTCCTCATGAAAAAGAACATGTATGTTTTATACAGAGGAAGCTTTTAATGTTTCCTGACTAAAACGTCTTTTCCCCGTCAGAAAAAAAAATAGAGAATAGATATACAAAAAAAGAAAAAAAATTCTATAAAACCTTGAGAAGAACCATTGAATAGAAAGAAAAAAAAAAACTTTTGAAATGATAAAGCAAAAGAAGTGATCTATCAATTCTTTCGAACCTACTGTATGATATGCTGAAGTCTTAGTGGCCTTTTGTCCAATTGTAAAGGTTTGCATACGGAGAAGTCACTTTTACAAATGAACAGTTGAACATGAAAAAACCCATGGGGAAACACCTGATCATAAATAACCTCTTTTTTCTTCCCAGAATTCTTTCTGTATTAATTACAGATAAAAATTTTATAGCAAGTAAATTTAGAAGCTATGTATGCTAGGGTCCTTAAAGGCAGTTCTCTTAGTCATTAACGTCCTTAGAGGAGAAAAACTATTCCTGACTTAACTCCTGTGTTCTCACTCCATGCTTATCATAGCCTGAACACCAGGCCTTATATCTCTGTGCTGCTTCTCAGCCTATTACAGGAGCTCTGTTGTCTGAATTCTTGCAAGATTTGTTCCATTTCCAATGTATTCTGCTGTACACAGACTGGAGTACCATTACCGGTCAATAGATTTCATGGAGTAGAGCTGCTCAATTCAAATCCTCCCACAATCTCAGCACAATCTATATTTTTACCTAATAAATACTAAAAAATAGTCAAAAAAAAGTTTAATCCCTGATTTGATCATAAATTTATTTGTGCCTACTCTTTATGCTTGTTCAATACCATAAAGTCAACTCAAATTGTCCATCATTTAGGAAAGCTTGATTAATTATAACTGCTGAAAGCAACTCCCATAACAATTGTCTGAACCACTTATCTACCTGGATGGTCTCATATTACATATACAAGTAATGTCTTCTTTGCAAAAATATATGGTTAATTTCTGAAATTCAATGTCTTGTTAGAAAACATTTTACACATAGTTTATTGGGTTAAATAGATTTTGCTTTTTATTTTTATTTTTCCTGTTTTATTTAATTATTTTCATTAAAAAAACTCAGTTATCTCTAATTTTTTAAGTATACAAAAAAGTGAGGCCGAGGAAGATGGTGGCGAGGGGAGTGCATTGCCCCCGTGTGCTGCTTCACTGTGTGGGAGTATGACAAGTCAGGACGGCTAAAGGCTATCTTGTTAGGAATTTCCAGCAATAGTGGGGTGCTCCGGAACCTGGAGGAAGGATTTCCATCGCAAGAGGATCAGCTACGGGGACTCAAACGCGAGAGGTTTGTCGCACGGAGGGTAACACTGCTTATTCAGCAAATCGCCCCGGGGCTAGAGTCTGCAGCGTGCGCTGGGAAATGAGGAGATAGCGACGCAGGGATACAGCGCAGCAGTTTCTGCCAGCCGTGCAAGCACCGTACTTAGGGCTGAATTCTGGGTTCGAGACGGGGGAAGGAAGCGGTCCATCTTGGTTCTCCACACCAGTCAGACCACAGAGGAGGCCAGCAGCCACCATGTTGGAAAGCTGACGTCACCATCCCTGTTTTCGACTGACCGCAGCTCATTCAGCCATAGAACAGGTAATTTCAGGCTGCCATTCGCCTGCGGCTTGCAGACAGATTGCTAGGGTTCAGTGCCTGGGTGCTTCTTAGAACCTGATCTTATCGGAGCGAACACCGAGCGCGGGGCGGCCGAGTTCCGGCTCCCAGAACCGCCCTGGCCCAGGGCTGCGGAGCCTGCGGAGGCTGCTTCTTGGACCCTGCTCCTATCAGATCATACACCAAGCACTAAGCGGCCGAATTCCGGCTCCCGGAACTGAGCCCGCAGGGACTGCTTCTTGGAGCCTACTCTTATAGGAGCTTACACCGAGCACGGAGCGGCCGAGTTCCGGCTCCCGGAACTTCCCTGGCCCGGGGCTAGGAGCCCGCGGAAACTGCTTCTCAGTCCAGGTCCTGCTGAGGGCCGGTCAGGACTCACCCGTTGCTTTGGTTGCCCGGCAAGGGGAACGAAATGCTGCCATTCGCATAGGATACCAACATGGCAGAGATCTGATGTCATCAGAAAGCGGCGGAGGAGAGAACTTCATCAATACCAGCGGCGACATAAACAGTTGGTCTCCTGGTAGGGGGGGTGAGGCACAGACACCCGAGTCTCCTCAATTTGTCGGGCAGAGCGGAGCCGCCACCCGCACCCCCAAGGTGGGCAGACCCGTGACCCAGTGGTACATGGGCGTGGTAGGAGGGGCAGGGCAGAGCCGCCGTTCGCGCTTGCAAGGTAAACAGACCTGTGACAGCCTGGCGGGTCAGGCCCAGTGGCCTGCCAGTGTGGTACACACGTCACCCCAACTGGAGTAGGGGCAGAGCAGATCCTTCTCCCACGCCCGGATCAGGCCCTGCCGGTGTGGTGGCCACTTGACCCCAATTGGAGTGGGGGCGGAGTGGAACCGCCACCTGTGCCCGCAGGGTTAGCAGACCTGTGACCAACCTGCAGATCAGGCCCAGGGGTCCGCAGGTGTGGTAGGAGGGGCAGGGCAGATCCGCCGCCCGCGCCTCCAAGGTAGGCAGACCTGCAATAGACCGGCGGATCAGGCCCAGGAGCCTGCCGGCGTGGTACACACACCACCCTAATTGGAGTAGGGGCAGAGCAGAGTCGCCGCCCATGCCAGGAACAGGCCCAGCGTCCTGCAGGCAGGGTAGGCACGACACCCCAATTGGAGTAGGGGCAGAGCAGAGCCTCCACCCGTGCCCGAAAGGTGGGCAGATCTGCGACCGACCAGCGGGACAGGCCCAGTGGCCTGCCGGTACGACAGACACGTCACCCCATTTGGAGTAGGGGCAGAGTAGAGCCGCTGCCTGCGCCTGCAGGGTAGGCAAACCTGCAACCGACCGGCGGATCAGGCCCGGTGGCCTGCCGGCGTGGTACACTCGTCACCCCAATTGGAGTAGGGGCAGAACAGAGCCGCCGCCAGCGCCCAGAACAGGCCCAGTGACCTGCCGGCGTGGTAGCCACGACACCCCAATTGGAATAAGGAGAGAGCAGAGCCGCCACCCGTGCCTGCAGGAAAGATACGCAAGCAGTATGAAAAGACAAGGAAAGAAAGGACCACAGCAATGCAGGTCAACGCAACTTTAGAAGAGGTAACAGCTGCAGCAGATGGAATGTCAGATAAAGAATTCAGGATATACATGCTTCAGATGATCTGGAGTATCAAGGAAGACATTAAACAGCAAAATCAGACAATGAAAGATCACTTTGACAATGAATTACACAAACAAATCCAGGAAGCAAAGGATCAACTATACAGGGAGATAGAGGTTATAAAAAACAAACAAACAGAAATCCTAGAAATGCAGGAAGCAATAAACCAACTTAAAAACTCAATGGAGAATACTACCAGCAGAGTAGAACACTTAGAAGATAGAACATCAGACAATGAAGACAAAGTATTTCAACTGGAAAAGAACATAGACAGCTCAGCAAGACTGTTAAGAAACCATGAGCAGAACATTCAAGAAATATGGGATAACATTAAGAGACCAAACTTCAGAGTCATTGGGATACAGGAAGGTACAGAGCTCCAAACCAAAGGAATGAGCAGTCTATTCAATGAAATAATACAAGAAAACTTCCCAGACTTGAAGAATGAGACAGAATCCCAAATCCTAGAAGCCTACAGGACGCCGAATGTGCAAAATCATAAGAGATCCACACCTAGACACATTATAATGAAGATGCCCAACATACAGAATAAGGAGAGAATTTTAAAAGCTACAAGAGAAAGGAAGCAGATTACATTTAGGGGTAAGCCAATCAGGATAACAGCTGATCTTTCAACACAGACTCTGAAAACTAGAAGATCCTGGAATAACATATTTCAAACACTGAAAGAAAATGGGTTCCAACCAAGAATTGTGTATCCAGCGAAATTAAGCTTCAGGATGGAAGATGAAATTAAAACCTTCCACGATAAACAAAAGTTTAAAGAATTTGCAGCTAGAAAACCATCTCTTCAAAACATCCTCGCCAAAGCATTACAGGAAGAGGAAATGGAAAATAACAATGAAAACCAACAGTGAGGTAGGACAGTAAAGGGGGGGAAAATAATCAAAGAGGAAAACAAACTATGTTTAGTAACAGAAATAAACAAATATGGCTGGAAGAACAACACATATCTCAATAATAACCCTAAATGTTAATGGCTTAAACTCACCAATTAAGAGACACAGGCTAGTAGAATGGATCACAAAACAAGACCCAACAATATGCTGCCTACAGGAGACGCATTTGATAGGAAAAGGCATACATAGGCTGAAGGTGAAAGGTTGGGAAAAATCATATCACTCATATGGACTTCGGAAACAAGCAGGAGTGTCCATACTCATATCAAATAAAATAGATTTCAAGCCAAAGTTAATCAAAAGGGATAAAGAGGGACGCTACATACTGCTTAAGGGAACCATACACCAACAAGACATAACAATCATAAATATTTATGCCCCAAACAATGGTGCAGCTATGTTCGTCAAACAAACTCTTCTCAAGTTCAAGAGTCTAATAGACCACCATACCATAATCATGGGAGACTTCAACACACCTCTCTCGCCACTGGACAGATCTTCCAAAAAATAGTTGAATAAGGAAACTATAGAACTCAATAACACTATTAATAACCTAGACCTAATTGACATATATAGAGTATACCACCCAACATTAAGCAGTTACACTTTTTTCTCAGCAGCACATGGATCCTTCTCAAAAATAGATCATATATTATGTCACAGGGCAACTCTTAGACAATATAAAGGAGTAGAGATAATACCATGCATCTTATCTGATCATAATGGAATGAAACTGAAAATCAATGATAAAAGAAGGAAGGAAAAAGCATATATCACTTGGAGAATGAACAATAGGTTACTGAATGATCAATGGGTTATAGAAGACATCAAGGAGGAAATTAAAAAATTTTTAGAGATAAATGAAAACACAGACACAACATATAGGAATCTATGGGACACATTGAAAGCAGTTCTAAGAGGAAAATTCATTGCTTGGAGTTCATTCCTTAAAAAAAGAAAAAACAAACAAATAAATGATCTCATACTTCATCTCAAAATCCTAGAAAAAGAAGAGCAAAACAACAGCAAAAGAAGTAGAAGGCAAGAAATAATTAAAATCAGAGCTGAAATTAATAAAATCGAAACAAAAGAAACAATTGAAAAAAATGACAAAACTAAAAGTTGGTTCTTTGAAAAAATAAACAAAATCGACAGACCCTTAGCGATGCTAGCGAAGAGAAGAAGAGAGAGAACTCAAATTACTAGCATATGGGATGAAAAAGGCAATATCACAACAGACACTTCAGAAATACAGAAGATAATCAAAAACTATTTTGAATCATTATACTCCAATAAATTAGAAGATAGTGAAGGCATAGATAAATTTCTTAAGTCATATGATCTGCCCAGATTGAGTCAGGAGGATATAGAAAACCTAAACAGACCAATATCAATTGAGGAAATAGAAGAAACCATAAAAAGACTACCAACTAAGAAAAGCCCAGGACCGGATGGGTATACAGCAGAATTTTACAAAACCTTTAAAGAAGAACTAATACCAATACTTTTCAAGCTACTTCAGGAAATAGAAAAAGAGGGAGAACTTCCAAATTCATTCTATGAGCCCAACATCACCCTGATACCTAAACCAGACAAAGACACTTCAAAGAAAGAAAACTACAGACCAATATCTCTAATGAACCTAGATGCAAAAATCCTCAATAAAATTCTGGCGAATCGGATACAAAAACATATAAAAAAAATTGTACACCATGATCAAGTAGGATTCATCCCTGGGATGCAAGGCTGGTTCAATACACGGAAATCAATAAATGTTATTCACCACATCAATAGACTTAAAAATAAGAACCATATGATCATCTCGATAGATCGGAAAAAGCATTCGACAAAGTACAGAATCCCTTTATGTTCAAAACTCTAGAAAAACTAGGGATAACAGGAACATACCTCAATATTGTAAAAGCAATCTATGCTAAGCCTCAGGCTAGCATCATTCTGAATGGAGAAAAACTGAAGGCATTCCCTCTAAAATCTGGAACAAGACAGGGATGCCCTCTCTCTCCACTTCTGTTCAACATAGTTCTCGAAACACAGGCCAGAGCAATTAGACAGACGAAAGAAATTAAAGGCATCAAAATAGGAAAAGAAGAACTTAAATTATCACTATTTGCAGATGATATGATTCTATACCTAGCAGACCCAAAAGGCTCTACAAAGAAACTATTAGAGCTAATAAATGAATTCAGCAAAGTGGCAGGATATAAAATCAACACGCATAAATCAAATGCATTCCTGTATATCAGCGACAAATCCTCTGAAATGGAAATGAGGACAACCACTCCATTCAAAATATCTTCAAAAAAAATAAAATACTTGGGAATCAACCTAACAAAAGAGGTGAAAGACTTATACAATGAAAACTACAGAACCCTAAAGAGAGAAATAGAAGAAGATCTTAGAAGATGGAAAAATATACCCTGTTCATGGATAGGTAGAACTAACATCATCAAAATGGCGATATTACCAAAAGTTCTCTATAGGTTTAATGCAATGCCAATCAAAATCCCAACGGCATTTCTTGTAGAAATAGAGAAAGCAATCATGAAATTCATATGGAAAAATAAAAGACCCAGAATAGCAAAAACAATGCTAAGCAGGAAGTGTGAATCAGGCTGTATAGCGATACCAGACTTCAAACTATACTACAGAGCAATAGTAACAAAAACAGCATGGTACTGGTACCAAAACAGGTGGGTGGACCAATGGTACAGAATAGAGGACACAGAAACCAATCCACAAAACTACAACTATCTTATATTTGATAAAGGGGCTAAAAGCATGCAATGGAGGAAGGATAGCATCTTCAACAAATGGTGCTGGGAAAACTGGAAATCCATATGCAACAAAATGAAACTGAATCCCTTTCTCTCGCCATGCACAAAAGTGAATTCAAAATGGATCAAGGAGCTTGATATCAAATCATAGATGCGCCGTCTGATAGAAGAAAAAGTTCCTACGATCTACAATCAGTGGGGTCGGGCTCCAAATTCCTCAATAGGACACCCATAGCACAAAAGTTAATAACTAGAATCAACAAATGGGACTTACTCAAACTAAAAAGTTTTTTCTCAGCAAAAGAAACAATAAGAGAGGTAAATAGGGAGCCTACACCCTGGGAACAAATCTTTACTCCTCACACTTCAGATAGAGCCCTAATATCCAGAGTATACAAAGAACTCAAAAAATTAGACAATAAGAGAACAAACAACCCAATCAACAAATGGGCCAAGGACCTGAACAGACACTTCTCAGAGGAGGACATACAGTCAGTCAACAAGTACATGAAAAAATGCTCACCATCTCTAGCTGTCAGAGAAATGCAAATCAAAACCACCCTAAGATACCATCTCACTCCAGTAAGATTGGCAGCCATTATGAAGTCAAACAACAACAAGTGCTGGCGAGGATGTGGGGAAAAGGGTACACTTGTACATTGCTGGTGGGACTGCAGATTGGTGCAGCCAATTTGGAAAGCAGTATGGAGATTTCTTGGAAAGCTGGGAATGGAGCCACCATTTGACCCAGCTATTCCCCTTCTTGGTCTATTCCCTAAAGACCTAAAAAGAGCATGCTACAGGGACACTGCTACATCGATGTTCATAGCAGCACAGTTCACAATAGCAAGACTGTGGAACCAACCTAGATACCCTTCAATAGACGAATGGATAAAAAAAATGTGGCATTTATACACAATGGAGTATTACTCTGCATTAAAAAATGACAAAATCATAGAATTTGCAGGGAAATGGATGGCATTAGAGCAGATTATGCTAAGTGAAGCTAGCCAATCCCTAAAAAACAAATGCCAAATGTCTTCTTTGATATAAAGAGAGTAACTAAGATCAGAGTAGGGACGAAGAGCAGGAGAAGAAGATTAACATTTAACAGGGATGAGAGGTGGGAGGGAAAGGGAGAGAGAAGGGAAATTGCATGGTAATGGAAGGAGACCCTCAGGGGGTAGAGAGAGAGGAGGGGAGGGGAGGGGAGAGGTGGGGAGGGGGGAGGGTGAAGGATGGGAAAGGCAGCGGAGCACAACAGACACTAGTAATGGCAATATGTAAATCAATGGATGTGTAACTGATGTGATTCTGTAATCTGTGTATGGGGTGAAGGTGGGAGTTCATAACCCACTTGAATCAAAGTGTGGAATATGATATGTCAAGAAATTTGTAATGTTTTGAACAACCCACAATAAAAAATTAAAAATAAAAAAAAAGTATACAAAAAAGTGAAGATATGATAGAAAAAGTTCACTCATAATGGACACAGCACTCAAATTTTTAAATCTGAAACTCGCTACAGAGCTCCCTTTGTTTGTTCATGCTTGTGCACCTGATATTGTGCAAAGAGTATGCCTTTCTGGGCTCCTCATTCATGAGGAAAATCACTTTATTTCTTAATAAGTTTGTCTTCTTATTTATTCAATAAGCATAAAACTTCCTGCCTATTCTACTTAAAAAAGACTATTTGGAGAAACAAATGTAAAACCAGGTGTCAACAAAATTTGGAAAGTGTCTATATATATATTTTTTTCTATGCTTTACATTCTTAGTGTGCCCTGTTGATGATGAATTAATGTGGCATTCAGTATTTTTGTATGGTACTCTTGAGCACATGCTACTGATTATCTTTTCTTTCGTGCTCTCCCTACTGGTTTTCAAAAATGCACTAGACACATGTAGGACTAAAAGATTTCCTGCTAACCTATTTGTATGCTAAAGTAGAAATTTTTTAGATTGATAAAACAGAGTGGTTTTGACAACCTTAATTTCATAAATGCACATACTTAACTATCAACAATATGATGCAGAGAGAATAAATCCAGGATATTATGCTTTTCTTTTATGATCTGTTTTTCCTCTTCTATAGTATGACCATAAAGTCTAAAAACAAACTAAAATAATTTAACCATGTTTTGTAATAGCATAATAATTTACCTTTGATTATATATTTGTGTAAGCTTCCAAACTGGGTTGTGCCATTGCGGATCAAATAATGAAAATAGTTTTCTATAGCATGTATATTTTTATATATATTGGTGAACAGACTCATAAAGGGGTCTGCAAAAGAGAGTCTGAGAGTTTATATTTTATTATTTCTGCCTAATTTGCAATTTTTCTCAATCCAGTAGCTATTCAATACATTCTGTATTTCCAAAACAATTGCACATAGTTTCTTTCCTTCAACATATATTTATATTGTCTAATGCTGTAATCAGCATTAGCAACATTCCTGATAATACCATATATAGTTAAGCTGTTGTAGCAGATTGAAAAAACAATATTTATTATTAAAATTCCAGTTATAAAATCTCATACCTTCCTTGGGACTGTCTAATTTCTCATGGAGAATTAATAATTTACCCTCCTTTACTTTCGTAGAAATATGTGTGTAGACTATGAATTTGCATTGCATTATAATTACCTAAACAATAAATATAATTTTCCCATAATACATAGTGAATTTCCTGGGGTTAGGAACTTTTTCTGATTTGTCTTTGTGTTGCCAAAGCCTAGCTTATATTCTGGGAAAAATTGTTAGCATGTAATAAATATTCTTTAAAAGAAAAATAATTCTTAGGTTGCTTGTAGGTAAATGTGAATGGTATTCACTTCATTAAAATGCAAATCTCTTAGAAAATAAATTATTAGAATTGAGGATAGCTATTAAAGCCATATCAAATTCCACCTTTTCTTTTCCCGCCATGTCTCCCAGTTAATCAAACCAAAGAAGAATATCTGTTTTGACCCATCCTCTTTTTCAAATGTTAGTTGCCATGACAATGTGAATCATGATGCCATGGCAGAGGCTAAGTGTAGAAGACAATTCAGTTTAATTTACTGAGGCCATTTCCTGTGTCTCCTCATTCTCTTTTGCATAGGCAGAATTGACTATGGTACATTTAAGCAAAGATTAGTTGATGCCGGGGAGTGAATGTGCTCAGATATTAAGCTTGCGGTAATAATACACTTGACAGTACTTGGCAATTCATGGATTTCAAAGTGTCACCATTTTACTCATTGCTCTGACAAGAATTGATTTGGGGGAAAACTCTTTCACAGATGAATCCTATTGTCCATTACCATTCATCCCACATCCCTCATTGTGCTGCTGTCGTCATTGTCCTTCAGTCAGGGTCTTCCTCCATTCCATGAGATGACTTGCTTCTACATTATTACTGTCTATATCAAACAAAATCTACTACAAAGCATTTATTTTTTGTCAGTGTAGTAAAATGGCTTTAAACATTAGTTTACATTGCCAATTTGAACTATAACAGAATCATAATATAAATGAATAAATTCTTGAAATCAGAATTTCAGGCATCAATCAGAAAAGAACAGAGGATTTTTTGAGAGTCTAAGATCCTTAGTAGTCATTTCAAAAGTTGCATTACATACACAAGAATTGATTCTACTTAAAAATTTAATAATTATCTGGCTAAATCAGACTCTCTTCATTTTCCTTCTTATAAATTAAGTCTAATTTGTTGTGCCCTAACATTATACCTGAGTTTGGGTCCTTTTAAAAAAATGGATTTATTAATTTCACAGAAAGGAGAGAGGAGAATTCAAAATCAGGCAGCTGAATTTGGCAAGGACCCCATGCTACATTGTAATGTGTCACCCATCTTATGGTGAGCACTTGTACACAAGAGGCCCTAACACATAGGTTTCACTTTATAACAACCATTCATTCTCATGATAACCATTCCAATCCTGCAAGACAGGTATTATTTTCTCCAAGGATGCGACCTCCACGACCTGAGTACCTGACTTGCCCAACCTGTTAAAGATTGTACCACCTTTCCACACCATTGCATGGAGGATAAATCTTCCAGCACACAAACTTTAAGGAACAAACCACATCCAAACCAAAACATGCACACACACTACCTACCTAGGTGAATCACGGAAGTTCAATTTGGTTCCATCACTTTGGCATACACACATCTAAGTAAAGAAACTGGTCTTCTTGTAAGTAAATTGATACATCTCAAAATATTTAATTTCTGAGAACTTTTGTAATTGATATTATTTGGCTTAGCTGGAATAATATAAATGGGATAATCTATCAGTCCAAGGATCAAGTGTTCTAAGAAGTATTTACTTAATCAGAGATAATGACAAATATGCTCTTTCACTTTTTCGTTATGAATTTTAAAATTAAGTGTCCTTTAATGTTTTGTTATATTTGCCACATTTCCAAAATGGTAATATAAGCCACTAATATTCAAAGGCTACATTAACTTTTCCTACCATATTGATTTTAAAATTGTGAAGTCTTCATAAGATCAATTCATAATTGTGTTTAGAATTTTAGACATTGACTTGAGATCATGTAGAACAAAATAAACATAGAATTTTTGTTGCCTAAAAGTCACAGGATAAATTGTGGAATTTCATAAGTTTCCCTTAAAGATCAGGTTGAAAGTTCTCTCACAGAATGAAGTTTAAGGAGCCAGTGTAGGAAATCACTATTAGTACAACTATAACTTCTAAACTTGCATTTGTATTAAAAATAATTTTAGTATATTTCATGAATTCCAATGTCAGAAGGACAGATATCATCAGTGACTTTCCCCCCTATACAACATTCACAATTTGTTTACAAATATAGTATTATTTTGGCAAAACTTTTTACTACCCATACTGGCATCATTTCTCTACAACTTGTTTCTTGGGTATAAGCACAAATTCACTCTATGGGGTAGTATGAACCATACATAATCAAATAGAAGAATAGATATTAAATAAATATTAATCAGGATAAACACATATAGATAATCATTTTTTGTATAAATAAATGTGTCTTTGGTTTTCAGTAATGGAGATGGTGGTTAAAAAAATACTATATCAGAGCTACATCCGAATTTCAAAATTGCATGAAAAATTTTGTCCATAAAAATATAAAAAGATATCAGTCTAAAACTGTTTAGATTTAGGATTTTTAAAGTTTAAACTAAAAACCAAATTCCTTTAATTACTAGGGGATTACCAGAAACAGGTAACTCTATATCTATCTAATCATTGCACCTCATATATATATATATATATATATATATATATATATATATATATATATATATATATACTTTTAATATCCATCTTGAATGATTGACCTGGAATAAAATTGAGGAAATGTTAAGAAAATTGCTGAGCAGAATCTTGGGAAATAGTTGTCTTAAATTAAAGCTTAATAGTCAGATGGTTGAAAGCCCAAAATTTGTTTGAAGAGCCTTAAAACAATCAATAGAATTAAAAATAGGGAATATATTTCAAACAATTAAGCAAACAGGAGAAGGGGAACTATTAGGAAATAAATTGGAACAAAGTGCTAATGTTGGTTGATGAACTTGTTTTGGAGAGAGAGCAGCCTAGAAGAGGGAGTCCCTCTCCAGCCAGAAGGTTGCTGGTCAACCCAGAGGAACTTGGAAGGATGGAGCTCAAGGCAGCCTGCCAGAGCAGTAGCGACAGCAGAGAGCAAAACAGGAATTCACTAAAATTCACATGTGCAATAGGTAAAAATTTCTTGGCTCTTCTCACAACATGGAATGTCAGAACTTTCTGGAGCCAGTTCTTGCCCCAGTTCAGGAGTACATCTCCACTTAATTAACTTGATCAGTTAGTTTGGCATTAGTACTTTAGTTAAACCCTTCTCATTTGGGCATTGAGGGTTTTCTACAGATAAGAACTTTGTAATGTTTATAAATGTGGTGTTGAAGAAAATAGATCCCAGTTTAAAAGAACTTCCTGTCACAGATCCAGACCATATAGTTCTATAACAAATACAAAATATAACTTTTATTGTACTTGCTGGCAGAACTTTAGACCTCTCCCCATAAATTTTCTGCACTCACTTTCAAGGAGCTTTTAAAAAGAAAAATATTCAGCTAGTTTATAAAATAATTGGTATATTCCCTTAAAGGTCTTTAAAGAACATCTTTATCAGTTGAAATCTCATACACTGCATTGTCTGCAAATGCCAAAAATCTTCCTAGGTACAATATAATTCTTACCACAACATTGAAATTATAAACACAGTAAGTAAACACTTATCTGAGACACTTCAGTAATAAGAGTATTTTAGAAAAATATAAAATCACACCGATAAATCAATTACCCAATTATTTAAAGTGTAGTTATAATGCAGACACTCTAATAAGTTCTTTTTTCAGATTACTATATACAAAATACCAAGTATCTAGAGGTCCTTTCTTAAAATTATATACTAATATTATCTTTTTTTGCATATTCTTATAATTGTTCTGTGTTTGAGAGATGCTAATTGATCCAAAGATTAAATTGTGTGCAATAAAAATGTTCTAGCATTTGATGATAGCTATACAGGTTTGTGAATATTCCTAAAATCATTTAATTGTATACTTTCAGATGTTGAATTTTATGGTATGTGAATTATATCTCAACAAAATAAAAACATTTTAAATATTTTTTTTCTTTTTCTTCCTTTTTTAATAGATACAATCTCATTCCAATCCTTTTTATTATTTCAACCGTTGATTGTTCTTTTTAGTCCAAGGTTAAATTTTCTGTGTTGACCTCAAAAATCATAGTAGGACGAGAAAGCAAGAACAAGAGAGAATAAAACAGGTATGTAGAATCATTGGATTTAAATGAGCTTAATTCATATAATTTTGAGCTTCATAAAATTTATTTGCATAATCTTCTGTCTTTCTAGCTAGAAACATGAAAAACATATTCAATAACAATATCCAAATAAAATCTCTTCTTTATACTTTAACAGTAAATGTCCCTTCATTTCTATCAAAGGACTTTTAATTAATTTTGGAACTGCAATAACCAGGAAGGTTACTTACTATGCATAGCCTGTGGGCACTTGCAATGTAGTATGTATGTAAAATATACACTGGCTTTTGAAGACACTATGAAATAAAATGGGATATAAAATCCCTACTTAGTAATTTTTAATTAAATGTGTTGAAATAATATTTTATGTATCACATTATATAAAACTTTATTAAAATAATTTATCCTTTCTGAATTGTGGCTACTAGAAAATTTAAATCTCCTATGTCATGTAGGTATACATTCCTCCATTAAAATGGAGTTATTGACAGTCATATATATTTTACTTTTATCATTCACCCATTACCTCCTCCAATTGATATACTTCATTATAATATCCAAATGAATAATAACTCTATTGAATTTTGGAATTTGGTATTAAAATAGTTTCAGGGCAGCAGGAAAAGTGGGGCACACCTGTAATTCCAGGGGCTCAGGAGGCTGAGAGAGAAAGATCCTGAGTTCAAAGCCAGCCTCGCAATGGTGAGGTGCTAAGCAATTCAGTGAGACCCTGTCTCTAAATAAAATACAAAATAGGGCTGGGGATGGGGCTCAGTGGTTGAATGCCCCTGAGTTCAATCCCCAAGTACCAAAAAAAAAAAAAAAAGAAAGAAAGAAATGAAATATAGGGGTATTTACTATATTTTGTGTAAACTTCTAATTTATGTAGTAGATTCATGACTACTTTTAAGCAGTGTGTAGGGTTGTCCCTATTTTCTCCTTCATTATGCATTTATACACCCTGTCATCACGCAGGGAACATGATTTCTACCAGGTCACTTCACTAGGATCCCTAATTCACTGGCTTCTGGTTTGGTTTGGCTTGGCCAATAAGGGATACTGGCAGTAGGTCAAAAGGAGAAGGCACAGGACTCTGGGCATTTATTTTCCCGGTTTCTCCCACTATTAACCTTATTTTGACCTTGGCCATGTTTCTCTGCCTGGAATCATAGTTGCTGAAAAGCATCCCCCGTTTTCAACCTGCATTTGCCTCTGTGGGGTTTGGTAATGACTGCAGCTGGCAAAAACTTCCTCTCTGTATTAATGCTTCATCATTCCTTGCTCCCTTGACCTTGGCTGCACCTTTGTAAATTGTCCCTGCATTAAATTCTCTTCAGTTACCCGTTTGAATACACCATCTATTTCCTGCCAAAGCCTTGATTGACAGAGAGTATCCTGTGTGTAGTATATCCATTATTTTTACAGTGAACTCTTCTGAAGGCTGAGTGTATTGGAAGATAACTCTGAGGAGATTAACCTTCCAAAGTGTAAGAGTTTAGACTTTCACTCTTAGCAATTTTTAAGAAGTACTTCTAAAGTGTTATGTCCACTTTTCCTAGGTCCCAATAAAATTTTGCACCTCCTCCTGGATGTCAGCATGAGACTTATATTTTTAAATTTTATTTTTCTAAAGAGGCTACACCTGGTCCTGGTCAAGTTGGAGAATTTTTATGTTATTTTTTGTGTACTGTAGAACATTAAGATCTCTCAGATAAGTGGTCATCAAACATTTTGGATGATGTATTCCTAAAATAATGTCCAAAAGCAACGTATTTGATCACATGTTTTTAACTTGACCTCTGGAGTTTTATGTGCAAAGTTGAAATATAGCTTGAAGGGAAGTTATTTCTATGCATTGTAAACATAGGTATTTGGTTATTTCAGCTGAAACTGCTCTCATGTTATTCAGTCATGTTCCCAATAAAATCAGAATAACATTGAAATCCAATATTACCAATTCAATTTAAAACTTGATGAAAATTTTATCAATAAATGAGAGTTTACATGGTTTTTTCTCTTCTCTTTGTACTCAATTCCATTATACTTTATGCACAGAGTTATGTCTTAATGCAGTATATTCTTTTTTTTACAATTTTTTAAGAGACAGAGAGAGAGAGAGAGAGAGAGAGAGAGAGAGAGAGAGAATTTTTTTAATATTTATTTCTTTTTTAGTTTTTGGTGGACACATCTTTGTTTGTATGTGGTGCTGAGGATTGAACCTGGTCCGCACGCATGCCAGGCAAGCGTGCTACCGCTTGAGCCACATCCCCAGCCCCAGTATATTCTTATTTTTGAAAGTATTTTATTGGCACCCTTTTAAACTTCACAGAAACAAATCTCTCTCTCTCTCTCTCTCTCTCTCTCTCTCTCTCTCTCTCTCTCTCTCACACACACACACACACACACACATAAGCAATGAAATGTTTCCTTGTAGCATAAGATATATGTGTTAAATATCTTTTCTCCTGGTTTGGGCTTTAAAATAATCATAAATCAACAAATATATTTTAAAACTTTTAACAATTATGAAAAATAAATACATTTTAGTTATGTTCCCATTCCTTAATAAAAAATGTGGTTTCCTTTTCTTAACTTTTTTATAACTACAGATGACTATTACCTGTTGCTAGATGGAGAAATAATTTAGCCTCAATTCTATGACAGTTTTGTTATGCTGTGTTTTGCTTTTATAGACTTAAATATTGAATAACATGTAAATTATTAATAAGAATAAGAGCTTTTTAAAGTAATGTCACTCAATTGTTTTTTTTTAACTCCAAAGTGTCAAGACCTCAGCTAAGCTGGGACACAGAGACCTAAGGGGCCAGGTGTTGAGTAGCCATTATAGCAACAAGCCAAAAAAGTAACTGTTAAACCTTTAATTGCTCATCACAATGTTTTGAGGAAAAGTCTGAAGCCAGGAAAAATACCAGCTCCATTTTCTCCATAGAAAAGCAAATGAATGGAAGGACCAAGGGATCAGTATACATGAAGAAAATTTCACTCTTGAAGGAGTCCTGAATGACAGACTAGCAGTTGTGTGGATGTGAGGTTTGAGAAACCAAGATCCAGAGGAGGAACTATGAATGTGAAACTACCTATTACTGAGTCAGACTAGAACAAAGTGACTTTGAGGTTTCCCACTGTTTCTCCAGTGAAGAGGTAACAGGGAAATATCTGATGAGGACTAACGCACAAGTCTGCAGATAGAGGGACTTCGCAATAAAACCACGGGGGCTAAGAAAACAAATATGTGCAAAGCAAGACTAACCTGGCAGCTGCAAATATGGCGGCAGCTCCCTCAGATACTATAATGCACCATCTCCAAATCTGGTGTAGGGAGGGCAGATTTCCCTCTTCAAGTTCTGTCTGATAAAGCCTTTGTAATTGACTATGGGTTAGGAATAAAAAAAAAAGTCACAGAATTTTAATTAGGAGCCAGACCCCTCACTAAGTCATATGCTAAATATCAGAGACTGATCTAACATTGAATGTTATTTTTAATAATATTTTACCTGAAAACTGGATCAGATCATATTTCAATTAGGGTAGCAAATGTTTGATTTGCAATAAAAACAAATGGCAGCAACTGTTTCACAGAGGTATGTTACTCATTTAGAATCACTCCTGAATAGCACTTGGAATTGTCCATGAGTTAAATGCCATAAGGATTTTATCAATGGAAACGGCAGTTGTCACTGCTGTTATCATGAATCAGAGGCTTGTATTTCTTTGGTAAAATGATGGAAACAAGGGTGGAGAAAAAGGAACAAAATTTCATCCAAACTCTCAATAAAATGCTGTTTTCATAGATACCTTTGGGGAAAATATTCACATATACATATGCAGTTTGGGCATTTGAAAATCAACAATTTGATTGTTCATCTCTGAACAATCTATGATTTTTTTTTGTCTTCCAGGGGGGCACCCAAATGAAGACAAAAGATTATCATGATGATCACATAGGTAGCAAGTGGAAGAGAAACAAATCCTGGCAATCTGCCTTGAGAATCTAAATTTATAATATGTTTACTGCCTGAGGTACAGGTTTAATGATATGATATAGCCATACAAATCTATGAACAGCAGTATAATCTACTGCTAAAGTAATTATGCTTTATTTCCCATACTTGTTTTCTCAGGAGTCACTGAACTCTATCTTAAAAATGTGGACTTAACTCAGGAGTAAAGAAGAAAGTTCACAAGTCCAGTCTGATCTTAGAGGAGAGTTGTCACCATGAACTTCACTTAGGAAGCTGTAGACAAATGATCTGGGAGAATCATTTTGTTATTCTGAAAGCAAATAAAGTGGTGTGCTTCCTTCATTCATACAGAAAAATCTCTACGGCTGGATTCAAGATAAAACAAACAACAGTTTAATTTTAGAAGAAAATAAATAAAAATTGCACTTTGAGTTGGAGGATTTCCTAAATAAAACCAAAAACATATATGAGTATAAACTTTTAAGGAAAATGGTAAATACATATTAAAAATGATTTAACACTTAATAATTAAATAGTTAACTAATGAACTACTATGCCAGTCAATCAAAAATCTACTTAAAATAAATGCAGTTAAAAATTATTCACCAAGAATGTGTATTTTGGGCATATATATGTATGAGCAAATCAATAAGAAATAAGTGACTACACTAATTTAGAAAATGACTAAATACAAAAAGATAATTACAGAGCAGAAAATCCATATGATGCTAATAATTAAGAATATGAAAGTTAGGCAACAAGAATATGCAAGTTAGAGCCTCAGCTATTTAAAAGAATTTGGAGCAATAATAAGTCAGTTGGTAGATGTCTTGGTCCATTTTCTGCTGCTATAACAATACTAAAGGCCAGATTAATTTATAAGCAGTTAAAGAAGTTTATTTGACTTATAGTTCTGGAGGCATACTGCTAGCATCTGGTGGGGGCTTATGTGCTGAATCAAAAGACAGCAGAAGGACAAGTGAGCATACACAGGACAGATGCGGTCAGCCCAACTTACCCACTCTTAGGGACCTATTCTCAGGAGAACTAACCCAGTCCTGCAATAGCAACATTAATCCATTCATAAGGTCAGAGCTCCTCTGGCCTAATCACCTCTTAAGAGTCCTACTTCTTACCACTATTAAAATGACAATTCAATTTGACAGTTTTGGAGATGACTTTCAAACCATAGCAGTGTGAACATATATAGTTGAAATCAATTTGGTAATTAATTTGACTATACCTAGTAAAATTGAAGCTTTATTCATGTGCCTACAACCCCAAAATTTGTGTATACAAAATCTTTCTTAAAACTCAAAAACATATAGTAGTCTTCCATTGCAGCATTGTCTGTAAGTGAAAAAAAAAATAATAAAATAAAATAAAACAAAAACGAAGAAAAAAGAGAAAAATGTGAAATACCCATCAACTCCAAAATGGCTAAGTAACTTGTATTTTCATGTGGTAAAGTATTACAATACAGGTATAAAAATGAATGTTCTGAAACTACATGTAGTACACGTGGATGCTCTCAAAATATCACATAAATATAAAATCAAACTGATGAATGACGCATAGATCATTTATCTTACTACATAAAAATGTGTTATGTGGTGTTGACTGATACATGCATATGTAGAGGTATGTATGTGTTTGGGTGGGGCAAGGGTTAGGAGTAGGCAAATAAAATGCAAAAGCTCTCTCTCTATTTGTACCTTTTATTTCTTAAGCCAGCAAGTGTAAAATTGTTATTCTTCATGTCATTGTTCATACAAATTTTAAAAAGAAATATTTCCAGAGGGTCATTCTTTGGGAAAACAGTAGATTGCAGGGGCTCTCCAGTATTATTAAGAATGCAGAAAAACCTAATGACATGATGAAAATACAGAGTGAAGAGTGGAACTGCATCAGAAAGTCATTATCCAAAAATAGAAAATAACCATCACCAAGAAAAGGCCACATTTGAATAGGAAGTAAAGAACTTTAAGAAAATTGGAGAGGCTTCCTAGCTAGTATGGAATTTTGTTTTCTCACTCAATTACTATCTGTGCAAACTTTCCAGAATGTGGATTTTTCTAATAAATAACTCACCAATCTATTTTCAAATGCCAGCTGGAAAACATGTTATAGAGAACTAGTCATTTGGACATATCCCTTTTCTTGTTTAACACAAAAACATGGGGGAAAAGTACCTATAGGCAATTCCCCAGTCATTTCTATGCTGTGAGATGATGTGGTAAAAGAAATTAGCAGATAATATTTTTTTCCTATGATTACTAAATTGTATATACAGATTTCAATGCAGATATCATCCATCTTAATAAGGTAAAACCTATATGTGATAAGACAGAAGGCAAGGAAAAATAGGTGAACAGAAGAAAAGCAGTACTAATGACTAACCATAAAGAGGAAAGAATAAGAAGATCATCTATAATGAATAACAGCAATTATTTTTTTAAATGAGGGCTTAAATATGTAGTTTTGTATTAAAACAGCAACCTGCCAATCCATCTAGCAGAGAATACCACTGGTGATATTTAAGTGTTATGCCAACTGTTACAACTAGGTAGGCCAATGAACACGTATATCCACTACTTTAGTGATACATCAAAGAGCTGAAAGATGCCTCTGTCCCAGGAAGGTGTATGTAGGGCTGCAGAAGGCACTCAAGGACCTTGAGATGAAATATGAATGAACTTACAGGCATATTTGAAGATCGAAGGCAGTACTGATATTTGCCAGCTGAACAAAACCCTTAAACAAATCTTTGTGGAGATAGGAGGGAAAACAACATCGACTGTAGCTAAAGGAAACCCCAAAATTTCCATTAAGATAGGAAAACAAATATCCATTTCTAAAGTCAACAAAATAAGTAATAGATAAAGCTTACTATTAGAAATATTTGATCATGTAATGAAAGCTAAAATTGAAGGTACTCCTTATTGCTATCATTTATTAACTTTCCTATCAATTCCCCATGCTAGTCAAGGAACTATGTCTCTACCATAGTGCTTGTGGTTATTCCCAGGAACACATTGTCTTGCCTGTTTATTTGCCTGTGTCTTTACTGACCTCCTCCCCTTCTCAATTATACACTCCCAAGCTTACCAGTTTCAAAGTATCTAATGCCAACATATTAAATCCCAGTCAGATGTCCCAATCTTATCTGCTTTCAGCTTATGTTTTCAAGTAAATTCTCTTCTTAATCTTCAAAATATTAAACTCACCATTCTCTCCCTACCTATAAACACCCTTCTGTTCTTCCTTACATCCAGTTTAGATTTCATGATTCATAAAAATAAGTGATCCTTAGCAAAAGTATTTAACTCCCACTTCATTCACCTTCTGCCCTGCTCTGCTAAAAGAACCTCAGTATTATAAGGTATATAGAAGGCAAATGTGGAGATCTGCAGATGAAAGTCACACAACCAATGAGGTTGGCCAAAGTGGAATTTTAAATTAAACCTGTGATGTCAAATGTTAAGTAGACACTAAACTTCCTCTTACAGTTCAAACACATTTCTGCAGAAAGTTTATGTATTTATCCTAAAGCAATTGTTTCATAAGTTATCTTTATTTCTCAACCACCTTAGTGTGTTCCTCAACTATACCTGCTTAATCACTTTTAGATGTTAAACTCGCTTCCAACTTCACTGAAAATACAGAAATTACCAGAATTCCTTCCAATTTTACTTAAATTTCTGATCTCCCTTCACGTGTATCCATATTATTCATCTTCCCTTGTATTACAAAGTTTATCTGTCCTTCTTACTCCATAACTGCATCCCATCTCACTTAACTAACTTAAAATAGTTTGCCTCTTACTTACTCATTCTTTTTCACTCCTAAACCATCTTTCTCACCTTCTCTAGTAGAATATTTGTATCAGGATACAAATTCCTCTTCCTGATTCATATTATAAACACCAAATTACTTTTTCCTCTGCAGTTCTTTTCAACCACTGCTGCAATTTGTGGTCACATTTATAGAAAAACTAGGAAAAAAAAAACAGTTACATTCACTCCCATTTTTCCACCTCCTGCTCCCTCCTCAGTGCTCTATAATTTAGCTTCTTTCTTCATTACTGAAAGAAAATCCTTTCTGCCAAAATCTGTAGCAGCTTTACTTTGGCTAAGTTCAGTGATCAGGTTCTGTTCTCATTTACTTCTCCACATCCTTTATCACAGCTAAGTATTCCCTTCTTCTGAAAGCCATCTCCTCTTTTAGCTGCAAGAACATCGATTTTATCTTGGTTTTTCTAAAAACCTTTCCAATAACCTTCCTGACAGCTTCATGCTGAAATCTGCAAGGCTTATGCTTTGGCCTTTGCTCTTCTCTCTCTACACTCCATCCCTATGGCTGCTAGTGACCCTGAATTTTCTTGTACTGCTTTTTTTTTTTAAGGCAAATTTTCTTATACTATATACAAATCTCAAAACTAGTATATCCATAGTACACACAATAATTTACCTTTATCCACATAAAACCTAAGTCTATTTCTTATCTGAATAAATGATAAAATCATTCACAGAGATTTTCAAGAGAAATGCCTCTGGGGGCTTTCATTATTTTTCGCTCTCCTTTGCCCCCCTCTATACAAATACCACCAAGTATATGTGTGTGTGTATGTGTGTGTGTGTGTATGTGTGTGTGAATGTATATATACACACACATTATATACATATATATAATTATTGGTTCCATTTTAGTCACACATATCTATAGAATTCATTTTGATATGATTATGAAAGAATGAAATATAATTTGTTCTAAGTCAGTACCATTACTTTCCCTTTCTCTCTTCCTCCCTCCCCCTGTTTCATTTCCTCTACTAATCTGTCTGATATTTACTTATGGTTTTCTTTTAATTTTTTAATTTGAGTCTTATGGATGTACACAATAGTGAGGCTCACTGTGGCATATTTATATATGTACATAGGAAAGTTAGGTCAGATTCATTTCACTGTCTTTTCCTACCACATCATTACTCCCTTCCCTTCACACCCCTGTGTCTACTCCAGTAATCTTTCTTCTATTATTTTTTTAATCTCCCCCTCCTTGTTTTGAATTACTTTCTGTGTATAAGAGAAAAAAAATGACCTATGACATTTTGGGATTGGCTTATTTCACTTAGCTTAATAGTCTCCAATTTTATCCATTTAGCAGAAAATGTCATAAAGTCAATTAAGTTATTCTTCTTTATGGCCAGATAATATTCCATCATGTATATATGTCACACTTTCTTTATCCATCCATATGTTGAAGGGTCCCTAGGTTCCACCAAGTGTTCTTACTAACATCATCAAAATAAATCATGTTTGCCTCATCTTTCTCCCTAGTACTACCATTATAATTTAGACCACCTGTTGCCTAAACTATAGCCATAGTCTTTTTTTGTTCTCCTGATTTCCATTCCTGTTCTCCATACTTTCAACATTTAGTCAACAATCAGTCTATTCTGGATCATCTTCTTTTTTAAAGTCATAAACTTAGAATGTGCCATGCCTCATAACTCTTTTCCAATGACTTCTTGTGGAACTTTGAATCTATTATACATCCTGTATATGGCCTACAAATCTTGGTCCCTACATGTACATTATAGTTTTGTGGTAGAACATCCCCCAAAGGTCACTTTGTTGAAGAATGGCCCCCAGGATGGAGTAATTGGGAAGTAGTAGAAATTTTAGGAGTTGAGGCCTGTGGGAGGTTCCTAGGCCACTGGGGAAAAGCCCTATTTCTCTCTTTTGCTTCTGACCATGAGGTGAGTAGTTTATCTCTCCATGTGCTCCTGCCATTGCCATGTGGTAGAGCCACCAAAGGCACAAAGTAATGAGTTTACCCAATCTTGGACTGAAACCTCCAAAATCATAAACCAAAATAAAACATTTATCTTTATAAGTTAATTATCTCAGGTATTTTGTGATAGTAATGTGCAGCTAATACAGTATGTTTCAACCACAATTTAAACAACTCTTACAATGATGTGAAAAGTTCTGATTACATCAGACTCTGTATCCTATAAGTACACCCAAGTCCTTCCCTTTCCCAGCAAAAGCCATTTGGGCTGCCTGGAATTCATTATTTGTGTTCTTTACACAGTTTTATCTTCTTGACTCATGAGTCATGACTTAGTAACTCATCTTAAATGGTATACATGTTCCTCCCTATGCAATCATCTGGCCCCTATCTATTCACTTCTACAACTGAATTTTTCTCATTGCTACAGAGAGTGCATTTATAATTGCAAAGCTTTTAGTTTGTTTGCATATTTATGTTTTATCTTCCTCATTATATGGTAAATTCCATGATGACAGAAAATGTCTTTTCTGTCAGGACCCAGGATATATTAGAATTTATTCAATGGAGAGATAAATGAATGATAGATTATTATGTGTTTCAAATAACTCTATAAACAACTGACTATTGTAAGTATCTAGAGTCTAACATAACTGTTTGATTCTCCATATCTGTATGTGGCATATAGCTGTGATATAAAATAAACATTGTATCTATATGTTTACTGACTATTCTAAATTCACATTCCTACATAGAATTAGCAATACCTGCTATTTCATATCAATTTTTCTCACTTATTTCTCTTTATCAAGTATTTTCGGTCATGTAGTCAGCACTCATGTTTACTATCTGGGCTAAAGAGGACGATATAGAACTAATAAATGTAACAAGCTGATTAATTTAATTCCCCCTCTGTCACTGCCAATTTGGAAGCAAAATATAAATTCTAATTTCATTGAACTTTTAGAGGAAAAATAAATTAGTAACATTCCCTTCAAGCAAACTAAAGAAAGCCACATAGTTGCTATTTTTACATTGCCTTTCATCATAATTTTAAACTACCACAACAATTCAGTCAAACAATCTATGTGCTTTTTCCTCTGGGGAACTTGCTAAATTTGCAATTGAGATAAGCAATCAATGCTCACCTCTGCTAAACTGTACATAAATATTATTTCAAAAGGAAATTCCTTGGAGGAACTCCTTTATGGAATGTAACTTCATTAGTAAGTAATGGATTGCCCTATTGTAAGTTTTCTCCCATCAAGCTAATTTGGAAACTCTTAATTGTCTTACATTTCTTTTATATGGCAAAATAAATGATACCCCTGTGTGAGAATTGACCTGATTATAATTACGCTTTCCATGAGTTAATAGTATCGACTTCATTCGACTTTTATGTTCACATTAATCTATTTATTATAGAATATTTACAGAATTGAATAAGAATGGAATTCATCCTCACCTCTACTTTGTTCTTTAAGCTTCCATGGGCCTAACAGCAGATAAAAAATAAATCTAGTATTAAAGAAAAGAGCTAAACATTATTCTGACTTTTCAACATTCAAACAAAGACCTTTCACTATTGCTATCATTGTCTACTGAGTTTATAAAGAGGTGGATATATTATTTTTTGTTCCTTTGTTTGCTTTGTATTGTTGCATTTTTGTTTTTTAGTTTTTTTGTTTGTTTGTTTGATATATGGGATTGAATCCAGGATGCCTTCGCTAAGAGATACATCCCCAGCATTTTTTATTTTTTGTTTATTTATTTTTTTTATTCTGAAGGTATCACTAACTTGTTGAGGCTAGCCTCAAACCTATGATCTTCCTGCCTCAGCCTCTCAAGTTCTTCGGATTATAGGTGTGTACCACCACACCTGAATTATTTTTAAAGAGAATTGCAAGATTTAGCCACTGATGCCCATATGAAAATTTGTGGGTTTTTTTAGTAAAAAAATCTTCTACTACTAATATTTTATTTACTTATTTTATTAATAGAGATGAAACTCTGTTTTTTCCTCAAAATGCATTAACTTCATTTTCACAAAATTATCGGAATTATGTAGAATTTAGAATATAAAAGATATTTTGAAAGGATATAATCTAACAAATCAGTTCTAGAGATAATAAAACTGAGGCATGGAAAACTTGAACTTATTTTAGCCTGCATCACTAAGATCACAGAATCATGATCTTATAAGACTGCCAAGAGGAAGACCTTTTCTTTAAATTTATCTGGGGGGTGGGGGGAAACTCAGACAAATGATAATGTTACTATTTGGAAATAATCTCTTTGGTATTTTCTGCCAGTGCTTTTGATAATTTTTTTCTCCTTCATTTGTCTGTGTATTAATTTTTTTTTTACTTTATTCAGTAGCTTATCAATTCTCATAAGTTTCAAACAAAGAATGTTATTTCTTTTCCTTATTTGCTTTGATCCTTTGTATAATTTTCTCTTCCTTGTACATATCTTCAAGCTTGTTGCTTCTTAAACATTTCTTTAAAAATGATTTGGTGGTGAGGGAAGATGGCGGCGAGGGGAGTGCATTACCCCCGTGTGCTGCTTCACTGTGTGGGAGTATGACAAGTCAGGACGGCTAAAGGATATCTTGTTAGGAATTTCCAGCAATAGTGGGGTGCGCCGGAACCTGGAGGAAGGATTTCCATCGCATGAGGATCGGCTACGGGGACTCAAACGCGAGAGGTTTGTCGCATGGAGGGTAACACTGCTTATTAAGCAAATCGCCCCACGGCTAGAGTCTGCAAGGCGCGCTGGGATAGAGACGCAGGGTTACAGCGCTGCAGTTTCTGCCAGACGCGCAAGCACCGCACTCAGGGCTGAATTCTGGGTTCGAGACGGGGAAGGAAGCGGTCCATCTCGGCTCTCCACACCGGTCAGACCACAGAGGAGGCCAGCAGCCACCATGTTGGTAAACTGACGTCACCACACCTGTTTTTGACTGACCGCAGCTCATTCAGCCATAGAACAGGTAATTTCAGGCTGCAATTCGCCTGCGGCTTGCAGACAGATTGCTAGGGTTCAGCGCCTGGGGGCTTCTTAAAATCTGATCTTATCGGAGTGAACACGGAGCGCGGGGCGGCCGAGTCCCGGCTCCCGGAACCGTCCCGGAACCGCCCTGGCTCCGGGCTGCGGAGCCTGCGGAGGCTGCTTCTTGGACCCTGCTAATATCAGAGCAAACACGAAGCACCAAGAAGCCGAATTCCAGCTCCCGGAACTGAGCCCGCGGGGACTGCTTCTTGGAGCTTACACTTATAGGAGCTTACACCGAGCACAGAGCGGCCAAGTTCCGGCTCCCGGAACTGTCCCGGAACCGCCCTGGCTCAGGGCTGCAGAGCCCGCGGAGGCTGCTTCTTGGACCCTGCTACTATCAGAGCATACACCAAGCACTAAGCGGCCGAATTCCGGCTCCCGGAACTGAGCCTGCGGGGGCTGCTTCTTGGAGCTTACACTTATAGGAGCTTACACCGAGCACGGAGCGGCCGAGTTCCGGCTCCCGGAACTTCCCTGGACCGGGGCTAGGAGCCCGCGGAAACTGTGTCTCGGTCCGGGTCCTGCTGAGGGCAGGTCAGGACTCACCCATTGCTTGGGTTGCCTGGCAAGGGGAACGAAATGCTGCCATTCGCATAGGATACCAACATGGCAGAGATCTGATGTCAGCAGAAAGCGGTGGAGGAGAGATCTTCATCAATACCAGCGGTGACATAAGCAGTTGGTCTCCTGGTAAGGGGGGTGAGGCTCAGTCACCCGAGTCTCCTCAATTTGTCCTCGAGCCAGAGGGAAGGAGCCGGGCCGCCGCCAGCCCCCGGAGCAGGCCCAGCGGCTCGCCAGCGTGGTGACCGCGTGACCCCAATTGGAGAGGGGGCGGAGCGGAGCCGCCACCCACACCCGCCAGGTGGGCAGACCCACGACCCAGTAGTACATGGGCGTGGTAGGAGGGGCAGGGCAGAGCCGCCCTTCGCGCTTGCAAGGTAAACAGACCTGTGACAGCCTGGCGGGTCAGGCCCAGTGGCCTGCCAGTGTGGTACACACGTCACCCCAACTCGAGTAGGGGCAGAGCAGATCCTTATCCCACGCCCGGATCAGGCCCTGCCGGTGTGGTGGTCACGTGACCCCAATTGGAGTGGGGGTGGAGCGGAACCGCCACCCGTGCCCGCAGGGTGAGCAGACCAGTGATCAACCTGCAGATCAGGCCCAGGGGTCCGCAGGCGTGGTAGGAGGGGCAGGGCAGATCCGCCGCCCGCGCCTTCAAGGTAGGCAGACCTACAACAGACCGGCGGATCAGGCCCAGGAGCCTGCCGGCAGGGTACAAACACCACCCTAATTGGAGTAGTGACAGAGCAGAGTCGCCTCCCTTGCCAGGAACAGACCCAGCATCCTGCAGGCGGGGTAGTCACGACACCCCAATTGGAGTAGGGGCAAAGCAGAGCCTCCACCCGTGCCCGAAAGGTGGGCAGATCTGCGACCGACCAGCGGGACAGGCCCAGTGGCCTGCTGGTACGACAGACACGTCACCCCAATTGGAGTAGGGGCAGAACAGAGCCGCCACCAGCTCCCAGAACAGGCCCAGTGACCTGCCGGCGTGGTAGCCACGACACCCCAATTGGAATAAGGAGAGAGCAGAGCCGCCGCCCGCACCTGCAGGAAAGATACGCAAGCAGTATGAAAAGACAAGGAAAGAAAGGACCACAAGCAATGCAGGTCAACGCAACGTTAGAAGAGGTAACAGCTGCAGCAGATGGAATGTCAGATAAAGAATTCAGGATATACATGCTTCAGATGATCTGGAGTATCAAGGAAGACATTAAACAGCAAAATCAGACAATGAAAGATCACTTCGACAACGAATTACGCAAACAAATCCAGGAAGCAAAGGATCAACTATACAGGGAGATAGAGGTTATAAAAAACAAGCAATCAGAAATCCTAGAAATGCAGGAAGCAATAAACCAACTTAAAAACTCAATGGAGAATACTACCAACAGAGTAGAACACTTAGAAGATAGAACATCAGACAATGAAGACAAAGTATTTCAACTGGAAAAGAACATAGACAGCTCAGCAAGACTGTTAAGAAACCATGAGCAGAACATCCAAGAAATATGGGATAACATTAAGAGACCAAACTTAAGAGTCATTGGGATACAGGAAGGTATAGAACTCCATACCAAAGGAATGAGCAATTTATTCAATGAAATAATACGAGAAAACTTCCCAGACTTGAAGAATGAGACAGAATCCCAAATCCTAGAAGCCTACAGGACGCCGAATGTGCAAAATCATAAGAGATCCACACCTAGACACATTATAATGAAGATGCCCAACATACAGAATAAGGAGAGAATTTTAAAAGCTACAAGAGAAAGGAAGCAGATTACATTTAGGGGCAAGCCAATCAGGATAACAGCTGATCTTTCAACACAGACTCTGAAAGCTAGAAGATCCTGGAATAACATATTTCAAACACTGAAAGATAATGGGTTCCAACCAAGAATTGTGTATCCAGCGAAATTAAGCTTCAGGATGGAGAATGAAATTAAAACCTTCCACGATAAACAAAAGTTTAAAGAATTCGCAGCTAGAAAACCATCTCTTCAAAACATCCTAGCCAAAGTATTACAGGAAGAGGAAATGGAAAATAACAATGAAAACCAACAGTGGGAGGTAGGACAGTAAAGGGGGGGGGGAAACAATCAAAGAGGAAAACAAACAATGTTTAGTAACATAAATAAACAAATATGGCTGGAAGAACAACCCATATCTCAATAATAACCCTAAATGTTAATGGCTTAAACTCACCAATTAAGAGACACAGGCTAGTAGAATGGATCACAAAACAAGACCCAACAATATGCTGCCTACAGGAGACGCATTTGATAGGAAAAGGCATACATAGGCTGAAGGTGAAAGGTTGGGAAAAATCATATCACTCATATGGACTTCGGAAACAAGCAGGCGTGTCCATACTCATATCAAATAAAATAGATTTCAAGCCAAAGTTAATCAAAAGAGATAAAGAGGGACACTACATACTGCTTAAGGGAACCATACACCAACAAGACATAACAATCATAAATATTTATGCCCCAAACAATGGTGCAGCTATGTTCGTCAAACAAACTCTTCTCAAGTTCAAGAGTCTAATAGACCACCACACCATAATCATGGGAGACTTCAACACACCTCTCTCGCCACTGGACAGATCTTCCAAACAAAAGTTGAATAAGGAAACTATAGAACTCAATAACACTATTAATAACCTAGACCTAATTGACATATATAGAGTATACCACCCAACATCAAGCAGTTACACTTTTTTCTCAGCAGCACATGGATCCTTCTCAAAAATAGATCATATATTATGTCACAGGGCAACTCTTAGACAATATAAAGGAGTAGAGATATTACCATGCATCTTATCTGATCATAATGGAATGAAACTGAAAATCAACGATAAAAGAAGGAAGGAAAAAGCATACATCAATTGGAGAATGAACAATAGGTTACTGAATGATCAATGGGTTATAGAAGACATCAAGGAAGAAATTAAAAAATTCTTAGAGATAAATGAAAACACAGACACAACATATCGGAATCTATGGGACACATTGAAAGCAGTTCTAAGAGGAAAATTCATTGCTTGGAGTGCATTCCTTAAAAAAAGAAAAAACCAACAAATAAATGATCTCATACTTCATCTCAAAATCCTTGAAAAAGAAGAGCAAAACAACAGCAAAAGAAGTAGAAGGCAAGAAATAATTAAAATCAGAGCTGAAATTAATGAAATCGAAACAAAAGAAACAATTGAAAAAATTGACAAAACTAAAAGTTGGTTCTTTGAAAAAATAAACAAAATCGACAGACCCTTAGCGATGCTAGTGAAGAGAAGAAGAGAGAGAACTCAAATTACTAGCATACGGGATGAAAAAGGCAATATCACAACAGACACTTCAGAAATACAGAAGATAATCAAAAACTATTTTGAATCCTTATACTCCAATAAATTAGAAGATAGTGAAGGCATAGATAAATTTCTTAAGTCATATGATCTGCCCAGATTGAGTCAGGAGGATATAGAAAACCTAAACAGACCAATATCAATTGAGGAGATAGAAGAAACCATCAAAAGACTACCAACTAAGAAAAGCCCAGGTCCCGATGGGTATACAGCAGAATTTTACAAAACCTTTAAAGAAGAACTAATACCAATACTTTTCAAGCTACTTCAGGAAATAGAAAAGGAGGGAGAACTTCCAAATTCATTCTATGAGCCCAACATCACCCTGATACCTAAACCAGACAAAGACACTTCAAAGAAAGAAAACTACAGACCAATATCTCTAATGAACCTAGATGCAAAAATCCTCAATAAAATTCTGGCGAATCGGATACAAAAACATATAAAAAAAATTGTACACCATGATCAAGTAGGATTCATCCCTGGGATGCAAGGCTGGTTCAATACACGGAAATCAATAAATGTTATTCACCACATCAATAGACTTAAAAATAAGAACCATATGATCATCTCGATAGATGCGGAAAAAGCATTTGACAAAGTACAGCATCCCTTTATGTTCAAAACTCTAGAAAAACTAGGGATAACAGGAACATACCTCAATATTGTAAAAGCAATCTATGCTAAGCCTCAGGCTAGCATTATTCTGAATGGAGAAAAACTGAAGGCATTCCCTCTAAAATCTGGAACAAGACAGGGATGCCCTCTCTCTCCACTTCTCTTCAACATAGTTCTCGAAACACTGGCCAGAGCAATTAGACAGACGAAAGAAATTAAAGGCATAAAAATAGGAAAAGAAGAAATTAAATTATCACTATTTGCAGATGATATGATTCTATATCTAGCAGACCCAAAAGGCTCTACAAAGAAACTATTAGAGCTAATAAATGAATTCAGCAAAGTGGCAGGATTTAAAATCAACACGCATAAATCAAAGGCATTCCTGTATATCAGCGACAAATCCTCTGAAATGGAAATGAGGACAACCACTCCATTCAAAATATCTTCAAAAAAAATAAAATACTTGGGAATCAACCTAACAAAAGAGGTGAAAGACTTATACAATGAAAACTACAGAACCCTAAAGAGAGAAATAGAAGAAGATCTTAGAAGATGGAAAAATATACCCTGTTCATGGATAGGCAGAACTAACATCATCAAAATGGCGATATTACCAAAAGTTCTCTATAGGTTTAATGCAATGCCAATCAAAATCCCAATGGCATTTCTTGTAGAAATAGAGAAAGCAATCATGAAATTCATATGGAAAAATAAAAGACCCAGAATAGCAAAAAAATTGCTAAGCAAGAAGTGTGAATCAGGCGGTATAGCGATACCAGACTTCAAACTATACTACAGAGCAATAGTAACAAAAACAGCATGGTATTGGTACCAAAACAGGCGTGTGGACCAGTGGTACAGAATAGAGGACACAGAAACCAATCCACAAAACTACAACTATCTTATATTTGATAAAGGGGCTAAAAGCATGCAATGGAGGAAGGATAGCATCTTCAACAAATGGTGCTGGGAAAACTGGAAATCCATATGCAACAAAATGAAACTGAATCCCTTTCTCTCGCCATGCACAAAAGTGAATTCAAAATGGATCAAGGAACTTGATATCAAATCAGAGACGCGCCGTCTGATAGAAGAAAAAGTTGGCTACGATCTACAGTCGGTGGGGTCGGGCTCCAAATTCCTCAATAGGACACCCATAGCACAAAAGTTAATAACTAGAATCAACAAATGGGACTTACTCAAACTAAGAAGTTTTTTCTCAGCAAAAGAAACAATAAGAGAGGTAAATAGGGAGCCTACATCCTGGGAACAAATCTTTACTCCTCACACTTCAGATAGAGCCCTAATATCCAGAGTATTCAAAGAACTCAAAAAATTAGACAATAAGAGAACAAACAACCCAATCAACAAATGGGCCAAGGACCTGAACAGACACTTCACAGAGGAGGACATACAGTCAATCAACAAGTACATGAAAAAATGCTCAACATCTCTAGCTGTCAGAGAAATGCAAATCAAAACCACCCTAAGATACCATCTCACTCCAGTAAGATTGGCAGCCATTATGAAGTCAAACAACAACAAGTGCTGGCGAGGATGTGGGGAAAAGGGTACACTTGTACATTGCTGGTGGGACTGCAGATTGGTGCAGCCAATTTGGAAAGCAGTATGGAGATTTCTTGGAAAGCTGGGAATGGAGCCACCATTTGACCCAGCTATTCCCCTTCTTGGTCTATTCCCTAAAGACCTAAAAAGAGCATGCTACAGGGACACTGCTACATCGATGTTCATAGCAGCACAGTTCACAATAGCAAGACTGTGGAACCAACCTAGATGCCCTTCAATAGACGAATGGATAAAAAAAATGTGGCATTTATACACAATGGAGTATTACTCTGCATTAAAAAATGACAAAATCATAGAATTTACAGGGAAATGGATGGCATTAGAGCAGATTATGCTAAGTGAAGCTAGCCAATCCCTAAAAAACAAATGCCAAATGTCTTCTTTGATATAAGGAGAGTAACTAAGAACAGAGTAGGGACGAAGAACAGGAGAAGAAGATTAACATTTAACAGGGATGAGAGGTGGGATGGAAAGGGAGAGAGAAGGTAAATTGCACGGTAATGGAAGGAGACCCTCAGGGTTATACAGTGGAGGGGGTAGAGAGATAGGAGGGGAGGGGAGGGGAGCGGTGGGGAGGGGGGAGGGTGGATGATGGGAAAGGCAGCGGAGCACAACAGACACTAGTATGGCAATTTGTAAATCAATGGATGTGTAACTGATGTGATTCTGCAATCTGTGTATGGGGTGAAGGTGGGAGTTCATAACCCACTTGAATCAAAGTGTGGAATATGATATGTCAAGAAATTTGTAATGTTTTGAACAACCCACAATAAAAAATTTAAAAAAAAAAAAAATGATTTGGTTTTTACTCTGGTAGCTGGTGTTTTCCATGATCTTTTGTTGTTGTGGCTTTCATTTCTACTGAAGTTGTCACACCATGAGAGTTTCATTTGTACCTCATTATAATTGACTAACTGAACATGAACTTGAACTTGCTTGAACTCAAAGCACTGAACTTGAAATGTTACCTAGGAATAATTTCCTGTCTGAACTAAAGTTTCCTCTCATTCAGAATGTATGGGAACTTAATCTTGCCAACCACCTGCAAACAATACTGAGCTAGGACCAACTTAAATCAGTCTCACAACATTAAGGTTTTCCAGTATATCTAAGCAAACTTCTATGAAAGAGGGATGGTCTAATTTTCAATCTTACACTGGGTATCCCAATATATTGGGATCAAAGATTGTTTTGTGTTGTTGTTGTTGTTTTCTTTTCCTGTTTTCAGATGTTGTATGATTTAAACTTAATTCCCCTTAGAAAATGTGAATTTTCTGAAATCTAGAAATCAGATTTAGAATTCCTTTATTTCTGTGTTTCTTTTCCTTCTCATATGTCTTCACTTCTTTCTTAGTTCTTCAAATGCTTAAGAATATTTTAATAATGAATTCATCTGATGTTGTTACTCTCCTCAGAGACAGTTTTAGTCCCAATGTCCTAGCTTACTATTAACAGAAACAGAAAATCAGAAATAAACTTAAAACTATAACAAATTCAATTAATTCTGAAAGATTCTTATGTTCAGAATTATTATATTCCTAAACATAAACTACATAATGTAAATATGATGATTTTGAAAAAAAGAGCTATTTTAACCTAATTATAAGGACACTTAACTACCATCTAAAAAATAACATTTCTTTTAATTTTCCTTTTTATGAATTCCTTAAATTATTAAATTTGAAATTAAGTAGCTATGGTGGCACATATATCATCTATGAAAAAATGTTCAATTTATAAACAGATTGTTGTATTCTACACTTGATCTTAGCCAAAAGGCCGAGAAGCGATGCAGATTGTTGTATTCTAAAAAGCATTATATAAATGGACGTGTACTTAGCTCTTCCACTGATAAATTCATGCAGGTGTCCGGATTCTTGACAACTTAGGGACTTACAGAAGAAAAGGGGAAAAAAATCAAAAAACAAACAAAACCCTCCCAGTTCAGGTCTTTAGGAAAACATGATAGCTCCTGTGTTCCTTTAAAATCAAGATGAAATGTCCTGGTGATGAATAAAGTCTTTTTTTCTTACTTTTATGTGGGCAACTTGACAGTTAGACATCATGAGTTCCAGAATGTGCAACAGATTCTACAAATAAGAATACCTTTCTCCCACAGGTGACAGAACCTGTCAAGGAGAAGACAGGGTACAGTATTCTTTTCACATGACACATCATGATTTAAAAGCTTTCCTTGGATAATTTCTATAAGTTTTCTAGAAGTTGTTTTGCTCTTTTATTCATTTTAATAAAATAGTCAAGGCAGACAGGTTTTCAAATTTAGTATATGATCACTTGCTGGTACAATACAATTCTATGTTTAGTAACCACTTTTGAAATATTGTACATTGAAATTTGAAGTTCCAAAATGATTTACTTTTCATTTTTTTTAATTAATAATGAAGTAACTTTTTAAGCCACAAAATATCTGTTGTATATGGTACTCATTTAGCAGAAGTCTATTCATTTTGGCCGACTGAGTTTGATCAACAAATATAACTGGGTAACTGAGGTAAAATGACAATATGCAGCCTTTGGGAAGGGAAAAAAAATTAAAATAGAAAGAAATGGATATTTGTGGTTTTTTAAATTAACCAATTTTAAGGCTTGGAGAGATAAATATCATAAACAATTTTAAGATCATTTTTATTAACAGTTTTCATTTTTGAATACTTAAGGCACTTGACATTTAAACATTTAGCAAGTGTGGTGAGTGAAGTTCTAAGATTAGCACCCCTGGTGTGAACAACTTGAATCATTCCTTCCCTTTGTGTATGTCAATAGCTATGGACACAGTAGGATGAGTTGAGTATTTAACAGAGTAAAGAAGAAGCAGAAGAGAATCTTTTATTAGTCTTGAAGGAGCAAATTGAAAATAAAGGAGAAGGTCGTGCATCTGGGAATGTTAGGTAACTTGTAAGAGCTGAGAACTCCAGGAGTAGATTTATAAAAAGTATAACATCAGGAACCTCAGTCCTACAACCACAGGGAACTGAATTCTTCTGGAAAATAAATGAGTGCATTTGGAGGAGGCCCATAAGCTGCAGGTGGGATTGTGGTATCACCAACACTTCAATTTCCAACCAAGTGAGACAAAGAGCAACAAATCAATATTAGTTCAGTAAGTGATTGTGATTTTAAGCTAGTAAGTTGTTGGTAATTTGTTACACAGTAAGAAAAATACTATGAGCAAGTCAAAAGAAGAGCTGGAGATATAATTTTACAACTTCTGTTGCTCATTATTTATCTGTAGTAAGCATATTACAATGGATAAATTGTCCTTGGGAAGTTTTTAATATCAGTTTAACATGCAGATTGTAACCATATTGGTTAAATTTTAGTTTCATAATTTAGGTCACTTTTCCTATGATTATTTTCCGTATAATAGCATTGATATCCAGCCAAAGGAGAATGAAATAGAAAATACCAAAAGAAAGTCTAGTGCATAAGAATATCAGGTTAATCTGCATGCCTGCCACCCTTACCTTATATTCTCTTTCCACAGATAAGAAACACACAGACAAATTGGGTAGAGAGAAAATTAATTCACACTATTTTTATTTTAACACAACACTGAGTTATAAGTGTCATTGTGATTGATATCATGCAAGTATTTGAAACATGGAGAGTTGTCAGCAATTGTGCCCTGGACGACATAAAAGTTGAGCTGAACCATAAAAAATGGGGGAGATTGAGATTGCAGAAGGTGACTATTAAGAGATGGCTTTTATAATAAGAAAAACAAAAACAATCTCCAAAACATTCAACCATTTATTTATTAAAATATGTATGGCTCACCTACAAAATGTCAGGTACCTAAAGTAATAAAGCTACATTTCTCTTTCAATGATTAAAAAAGAAAAGTCAGGCAGTATTTTCACTTCTGAAAATAGAAGGAAATTGAAGATGACCTCATTCTTTAGGAATTTAAGTTTATCTAGAAAAATTGATACTTTTAATTCTCAGTGACAGGTGAAATTATGGACATGTGGACAAGGAAGGAAAAGAGCTGGGAAATTGAGTTTGGGTGACAAAGAAGTCCTCAAAGAGTTATAAAATTTGATCTGGGCTTTGAAAAAAACAAATGTATAAAGAAATTCCAAGGAGACAGATGTTCCCGGGAAAACGTAAAAGGATGTTTTCCCCTGGAAGAAAATGAAAATTTTGGATGTTTTAAATCATGTTATATGCACAATAGAAAATAGAAAAAGTGACAGTATGCAAAAGAATCAAAAAAAGATAATCATCAGTACCACAAAAAAGGAAGGAAGGAAGGAAGGAAGGAGAGAAGAAGAAAGAAAAAAAGGAAAGAAAAGAAAAGAAGGCAAGAGAAGAATGGGAATTTTTTTTTAAATTGTAATTTATTCTGTAAAAATCAGCAAACATTAAGAGAATGCCTGACAAGAAAGACTCATGATCAGATTTCAGTTTCAAAAAGATTGCTTCCAAAGTACAGTGGTCAAAGATCAGAAGAAATTAAAATAGGATTAGGGAAACTAGTGAGGATATAGTGCTACCAAAATTATAAATAGAAGGTGCGCACCATTTCAGCAACTCTGAAGGCTGAAGCAAAAGGATCACCAAGTTCAAGGCCAGCCTCAAGCAACTTAGCGAGACCCTGTCTCAAAATTTTTAAAAATTAAATTAAAAGGAACTAATGATGCGGCTCAGTGGTAAAAACACCCTTTAGTTCAATCCCAAGAACCAATAAATAACTAAATAAACAGGACAGAAGAACAACCTAAAGTGAGGCAATAGCAAAGGGAATAAAGGGAAGAAGCATGTGTGACACACGTAAAAGGTAGCATAGCCAAACACTCTTTACATCTAAGGGAAATAAAGAACATTCACAGGCTTCAGTTAGAAACACTGCCTGGACTGTGGGATTCTTCGTCAAAATAAGGCAAGAAAGGAAGTAGAAGGAAAGAATTTATTCAGAATTTATTTTTTATAGTAATTTCAGGTGTCACATAAAGAATTCATGAAGTGCTGATCAGTAAGCAGCATATGATTCTGGGTCTAGAAATTTATTTTTAGAAATTACCATTACCTGATAACAGAAGGCATGAGTGAATTGTAGTACCCATGAGAACATATGGATTACATGGTTAAAAAAAAAAAAATCAGTGGAACAACCTGAAATAATTTAATGGTAGAGAGAGGAAGAAATGCCTGCTCCTTTCATTATCTTGCAAATACCGATTGTAGGGACTGTAATACCACTATTCCACAGCCTTTAAAATGAGATTATTGATAAATATAAAAATGATTTAACAGATTTTAAAAATATCAAAACATACTTCTAGAAATGGGGGAAGGTACTGGTATAAAATTCAGTAGTTTAGCCAGCCAAGGTGAGGCTGAGGCCGGAGGATCACGAGTTCAAAGACAGCCTCAGCAAAAAGCAAGGTGCTAAGCAACTCAGTGAGACCCTGTCTCTAAATAAAATACAAAAAAGAGCTGGGGATGTGACTCAGTGGTTGAGTGCCCCTGAGTTCAATGCCCAGTGCCCCCCAAAATAAAAAAAAATCGTGGTTTATTTAACAACATATTAAACACTGCTTAGCAAAGAATTAATTAAGTGAAAAATATATCTGAGGCAATTATCCAGAATATAACAGAAAAATAATTTCATGGAAACATATAAGGAGTTAAAATTATAAAGGTAAAGAAATGTTAGAAAATATAAAGATCTAATAAAAGAGGTAATAAACAGGAGGTAAAAACTGTATAAAAAGTGATTGAATAAAAATACTCTAGAACTGAACTAAAATACCAGATTCAGTAAAGCATATATTTAACCAAACCACATGTTCAAAAAACAGCTACACAAATCTCAAGCAGGGTAGGTGTAATAAACTTATAAAAGCATATGAAACTTCAGAACACAAGAAGCAATCAAAGACACAGAGAGGCAAGTTGATGTCAAATTAGACTTTTAAGTGACACTGTCTTCTCAACAAAAATAGAAGAAAAAATAATTTTTTATGAATGGATCAATAAATTTGTAAAACAGAAAAAAATTGTTTCATTTAACTATCTCAGTATTTCATATTACCTAGAAGAATTATAGGAGACACCAAATGGCTTATTTAGTTTACAGATATTTTCCCTTCACTTATTACACCTGAGTCGCTATTTTGTACTGTATCAATCAGTCTTTATCTTCCATAATGTGAATGATCAGTTCTTTTCTTTCAGAAATGAAATTTCCATAAAGATATATAGAGATGGTGAGTCACTGATGAAAGTAGCCCAGTGAGAGAAGACTCTGGGCTTAGTTTGCTTCCGACTATATAAAAACATCTAATAAAACTCTTTATTAAAACTTTCTGAGCCTTAGAGAGTAAAATATTCAAAATATGTAGGCTTTTTAAGTATCAATTAAAAAATTAAATTGAATAGTAACGTGATAATTTCAGGAGTTGAAAAAGATTTCTTTGAAGAGATTATATTTCAAGTCAGCTTCAGGGTGAAGCAATATTTCCATACTCAAGAACACTACTGGAGTTAATATAAAAGTTAGTGTTAGCAGAATGAACAGTGTAGAAGGCTGAAGCTTAAGGAAACTAGGAATTGTAGTAGAAGTGGTATGGGAATTGTTAGCTTCTCAGTCTGGGTAAAGGAGGATGTGAAATTAGGTGGAAGTTTATATAACAAAGTACCACTCTATAGTAGTGGTCAACACTATAATAATCACTTGGAAAATTTCTTTTGATTACATGCTCCTCTTACTGAAATATGCCCCAAACAATAAATTATACATTCATTACATGCATCAATGAAAATCTATGAGAAAAAAAATGCTTTTTTTAAATGCAGGACATTCCACAAAATGATTGAAAGGAAAATTAAACTTTTGACATGTGATGTTCCCCAAAATATCATGTGTCAGATAATCTAAGAGACTTCAGAGGTGAAATGATTGGGTCATGAGAGTTGTAACCTGATCAGTGTATTGATCCACTGGTATGGATTAACAGGGTGGTAACTTTAAAAATGGGAAGGGTCTAGAGAAAGTAGGTTGCTGGGGGCATGCTTTTGGGTTTTATATTTTGTTCCTGGTGAGGACAGTTCTCTCTACTTCCTGGTGTCATATTCCTGAGCTGGTTTCCTCCACCATAACCTTCTGTCATGATGTACTTCCTCACCTTGGTCCCAAAACAATGGAGTTGGCTGTCTAAGGACTTGGACCACTGAAACTGTGAGCCAAATAAACATTTCCTCCTCTAATTTTTCTTGTCAGATATTTGAGTCACAGCAAAGGAAAAGCTAAATAAAACAATATTTTAAATCTTTTTTTTTAAGAGACAGAGAGAGAGAGAATTTTTTAATATTTATTTTTTAGTTTTCGGCGGACACAACATCTTTGTTTTGCATGTGGTGCTGAGGCCGCAAGTATACCAGGCGAGCATGCTACCGCTTGAGCCACATCCCCAGCCCAAAACAATATTTTAAATGAGTACTATCCAACCAGGTCAATCAGTCATAATATATATTAAAAACATATATTTTAAAAATAACTAGAGTTAGAACTTTGATAGAAACTTCATAAATTTTCCAAAGATAAACATTAAATATTATACTATTAACATCAATCTACTATTATTATTTAAATCTGAAACTTTCATTACAAATCATTTAAATTTTTTGAAGGTTGATCAGAAAGATGATTGATAATGCAGTAAATTTTGCAAATTATCATCAAAATGCATTAATATAATTTAAGTATCTCAGGATGGATCACCACTTGCCAAACAGAAACTGTAATTCATATTCAGAAAACCATCGGTAGTGAAAGTTCCACCATGGTTAGAGGAGAACACAGAGGCAATATTGAGAGCTTTCTGGGAACAAGAAGCTGCTTATCACAGGTACTTTGTAAATCAATATTATATGATCTGGGCCATATTCATTCCTAATTTTTAATAATTCTTTAAAAATTAAACATGTTAACATTTTATGAAAAGAACATTCATTCATCAAATAAATCATTCAAACAAGATTATTAAGGAGGATTAAATATGTTTATGATAACAATGTGTTTTCCAACTATAAAGTAACTTTTCATACTCTTAGAGATGAAAACATTTGTCCCAAACTTGGTTTTGAAGAAAAGTGATTTTTTCTCTAGCAGTATTTTAGGCAGATCCTTGGCTTTTCACTGATATCATTTTGAAGAAGATCATTTGCTGATTGGGAAATTTGGGGAGGAATAACAGTTGAGTGCAAGATAGACCCAGGAATGCTATCAGCTGCTATTGCCCAGGGCCTCAGCCTAGGAAAGAGGTCTGCTTCCCTCTAGTCCCAAACTGAGGTAATCTGGCATTCAGGAAGCAGCCCCACTTGGCTGTCACATCATGCTATATCCTCAATGAAGACAGTATAAGTAATAACAAAACAAACAAACAATATATAATATATATAAAAATATACACACACAGACACATACACACATTATATATATATATATATATATATATATATATATATATATATATATATATATATATATATATATATATTGTCTTTTGGTACTGGGGAAGGAACTCAGGGATGCTTTATCACAGAGCTACATCTCCAAACTTTTTACTCTTTTTTTTTTCTTTTCTTTTGAGATAGGGTCTCACATAGAGGTTGGCTTTGAACTTACAATCCACCTGCCTCGGGTTCCAGAGTAGCTGTGATTATAGGAATGTGTCATTATGCTTGTCAAACAATGCTATTTTGTTGACCTTATTTATTATTTTCTATTCTTTTTTTTTAATTTTTATTTGTTCTAATTAGTTATATATGACAGCAGAATGCATTTTGACTCATTTAACACAAGTGGTACATAACTTTTTATTTCTCTGGTTGTACACAATGTGGAGTCACACCATTAATGCAATTAGTGCAATTATACATGTAACTAGAGTAATGATGTTTGACTTATTCCACCATCTTTCACACCCCCATGCCCCTTCCTCTCCCCTCACTCCCCTCTGCCCAATCCAAAGTTCTCCAATCTTCCCTGGCCCCGCCCCCATTATGGATCAGCATCCACATATCAGAGAAAACACTGAACTTTGCTTCTTGGAGATTGGCTTACTTCACTTAGCATGATATTCTCCAACTCCATCCATTTACCTGCAAATGCCATAATTTTATTCTCCTTTAAGTATGAGTAATATTCCATTGTGTCCGTATACCACATTTTCTTTATCCATTCATTCATTGAAAGGCATCTAGGTTGGTTCCACCATTTAGCTGTTGTGATTTGAGCTACTATAAACATTGATGTGGCTGCATCACTTAGTATGCTGATTTAAAGTCCTTTGGGGATAGATGGAGGAGTGGGCTAGCTGGGTCAAATGGTGGTTCCATTCTAAGTTTTCTAAGGAATTTCCATACTGCTTTCCCGAGTAAACAGCTTTCAAATGGTAAAGAAAAATGCTGTTGCTTGAAACTTGACTAGGGCAAATCAACTCAGAGATAAGATGCTAATCACCAGAATTTTACTGCACATTGAAAGAAGTGCTGGGAAATATTTCAATACTTGGTTAGTTAATAGTGTGCATTATTATTGTGTATAACTTACAATACAAAAATGTTCTTTCTGCTATCTTGCATCCAAATTATTATGCTTCCTTGAGCTAGAGTGAGCTAAGAGGTGTTTGGCAGTTTTATAATTTTTATGTATTTCTATGATCTGAGAAATTAAGAAAATGCTGCTGCTGCAAGTCTCCATCTTTCTGAACTATGGGTGCAATTTTAGAATATATTGCTAAAGAGAATGTCTGAACAAAGGTTGAATTTCAAAGTGAATAATGGATCAAAAGCAGGTTTGAAACCAAATAACAGATTAAAGACAGAGCTTGTTTTCCAAAAAATGATATGAATGGCTACAGACTATGCTGTCAGATTTTTCTCTAAGGTTTCAGAGGAACAATTATTGGTTGTTGTTTTTTTCCTCAGACCTGTGATTAGCTGATTCAATTCTGTTTTTCCCAGGAACTACAAAGATAATGTGTGTAGCTGCAAATGAAAAGGTCCAAAATAAACCTTAAATATAGTGTATAGGGCATATGTTAAAAAGGATAATTGGGGTAGAAGGTGGTAACTGACTGAGAACCTTAGAACTGCACATTTCAAGTTTATCTGTACGAACTTGTGAAAGAACCTGTGTGTACACACACACACACACACACACACGTACACATACAGGAAAGATAATATGGAGAAAGAAAATAGATTCTTTATGGAGTTTTAAGTAATTTCTACTTAATATGATCAGTAAATCTATTAAAAACCCTGTCTGTGTACAAATACCAAGAATATCAGATTTTTATCCTTTTTTCTACTACAGTCTATAATATTATAAAAGGCCAAAGCCAAGAGTCAAAGCAAAGACAACAGAAAAATACAAGGATATGACTAATACTATAGGTTAATGAGGAACATAAAAAAAAATCATACACAGTGTGGGGTGTTTTATACATTTTCAGGAAAAATGTACTTGCCCAGACAAAAATAATGAGAGTTAAAATCTGTGAACTCAATGTAGAGTCTGTTCTCATTGTGCCATGTAACCAGATGCAGAATCAGGAAGATATGGCCAATTTCTTTCTTGTAATCATGCCAATCATGAAAAAAAGACACATTACCAGAATTAACGTGCTGTATGACTTTGTGAATGCCCCTTCAAGCTGTCAGTCTTCTTGCCAGTACTACAGCAGTAGCTTTAACCAACAGGAATGTGGACCTATTTCAAGCCCAGGTGTCGAGTAATTTGAAATGCATGAGTTCCTTGTTGTGAAACAATCATTCCCTCTGAGGCTCATATTGTCCTCATCACTCTATGAACTATGCACATGGCGAATATGCATTTACTTGCTTTCCTACATGCAAATTTCCAAGAAGAGTAGAATATTGTTGTCTGATCTTCTCTCTACTAGTTCTTGCAGCAGGAATCAGGGAGGCAAGCTACAAGAAAGGAGGAAGGCATTAGATTTGAAGACTGTATTAAAACATTCTATAATTGCAACATTACCAATTAGCAACATCAGTGCACAAGATGGCCTCTGATTTAAAACAGACAAGTATGCAACTGAGTATTCTTTAAGAAATGCCTTACAATGGAAATAAACGAAAATCTTTTAAACTGTAAACATGACCAGTATTCCTAGATTGTTATTTCTAGATTTCTTTTTTTACTCTTTCTGAGCCAATTGGCATTTTTAGGTGCTTTTTCCTCCAGCACAGAAAACCAAAGGTAATTATGAACAAAGCTTTTAATGTGTTTCACTTGGATTTATCTGAAAAAAGGTTTGTAAAACAACTTCTGCTTTTCTCTACATCTGCTAGGAGATTCTAATACCTTCTCTCTGGGACAAGTTAAAATGATAATATATAGATATCAGTCCCCAAAATGTTGGATTTGTGATTTTTATACATATTGTGTCAATATAAAAAAAAAATTAGAAATCTAATTTTAGCATTATTGCAATCTATAGTGATAAATATATTTATAAAATATAAATTGGCCATTCACAATCTATTGGAATATCATAGAGAAAAACTCTATAGCTGAAAATCATATTTTCATTTTAATGAATATGCAATTTATGGTTGGGGTAAAAATTATATTAGCCCAATAAGAATTAGTAATGTAACTATTTTTTTTTCTATAGGAAACTAAGGTCTGTATTCAACAGCCTAGGATACAATATTGATTCTATCACTCATTAGCTGTAGAGCAATGAGCAAGTAAATAATATTTGCCTCACTTTTCTTATGTTTAATGTGGATATAATAATATAATTCTTTATATATAATCATATCTTATGGTGTTATTAGAATAATTAGACTTGTTAGTTGAGTGAGGTGGTGCATGCCTGTAATCCCAGCAACTTGGGAGGCTGAGGCAGGAGGATTGCAAGTTCAAAGCCAGACTCAGCAACTTAGCAAAGCCCTATGCAATTGTGAGCTGCTGTCTCAAAACAAAACATTAAAAGGTCTGGGATATGGCTCAATGATAAAGTTCCCCTGGGTTAATTCCCCAATACCAAAAAAAAAAAAAAAAAGAATAATTGGACTTGTTAGTATTGTTAAAGTAAAAAGGTTAGTGCCTGGAATATTATAAATGATCAAATAAATTTGAGTATTATAATTAATATTATTTGGTTCATTTCAGTGATATCAATAACTACCACATTTTGAAAAATCTAAAACAAAATTATTTATAAATTGTCCCTCTAAAATTCTCTATATGATATATAATTTTATTGAAAAAGTCCATCCATAAAAATATAAGGATATTTTAGGAATAAAAAGTAATATAAAAAATTTAAATACTCCATCAACAACATACATTTAAAGTTTTCTGATGCTGTTCATTTAAATATTTGTCTGAAAAGCAACTTGAAAAATGCCTTATGACTTCCAGGAAGAAGATGTTTTAAAAAATATGTTGAACACATTTCCGTACGCATGGATATATAAATAAAATATGCCCCAAAGCTTCTTTTGCATAGCTGTAAGCCAAAGATTTGCCCATGAGATGAGACTCTGGAGTGAATATTTTTATGGTTAGGTATAAGCCCTGTACCTTAATTATAGCAGCAGAAATAGTGCTGGTCTCATGAATTTAGTAAACGCTTTCCCTGGAACAGCATTCACCAATGGGGAAAAAATAGATCCATGTTAAAAGGTACATAGTCCTATGAAAATATGATGCAAACAGAATTTTCAGTGCAAATTAAGGTTGCTCATAAACAAGGAACAATGAGCAACATATTTACAAGCACAAAAAGAACTTCAAATTGTATCTGCAACTTCCTTTGCAATTAAAATACAAGAGTCATTCATCCCAATATAAAGGAGTTTATGATCTCTGTGTGCTGCTTATTGGTGTTTGGAGGCAAACAAAAAAAATCGCATATTGTATGTTAATCCTGTTCATAAAGTATCTGACTCCCCCCTCCCCAATTCATGCTGTGCATTAAATGATCCAGATAGTAGAAGGAAATTGTTCTCTCCAAGCACATCCTGGGTATTTCCATGAATCACTTCTTAGACTTATGTAGAATTATAACAAAAAGGAAAATGATAACTCTCCATCACAGGTAATTTTTTCAACTTTAAAAAATATATATTTATTTTTTAGTTGTAGTTGGACACAATAACTTTTATTTATTTATTTTTATGTGGTGCTGAGGATCAAACATAGGACTCCCACACATGCTAGGTGAGCGCTCTATCACTGAGCCACAATCCCAGCCCTCCCCCCACTTTTTTTAGTGAAAGAATTTCTTCTGAACATGCTTTGAAAAATGAAAAAAGTATGTGTTTTATAAAAGTGTGGTATTGCAGAGTCAGGAAGTTTTTGTATTTGTTTGTTTTTAATATTTCGATATTATCCATTCTCTTCTAATGCAAATTCTGCAAAGATCGGTTTTTTTACTGACATTTATTTAATGAGAGAAATGAACATGCACAACAAACACTGGGATTGATGGCTGTCGCTTTCTACAAATTTAGAGTCTTTCTGTCAAACATACTTAGAGTTTTTGCACATTTCATTTTCTGTCATGAGTCTTCATTCATGTTATATGAAGTCCAGCCTTGATGGAAAGTTACCATTTTCCACTTGTGCTCATTCTTACTGACAGATTATAGAAGTTGCACAGTAGGACACTGAAGACACAGGCAGTGTTCCTGTTACCCTGGGCCCCAAGGTCTTTGCCATGTTTGCTTCTTCCTTCCTGGCCTTACTTTCCTCAGCCAGTGCTGGCTCCCTCGGTTTCTCTGATTTGAGGAGACAGTATGGTGAACAGTCCTCCTTGGACTCCAGAAGAAGAAAGCCAGGATGCGCCCCACAGTTCTTCCCTCAAGCTGCTATCTAATCCATCCATCACCTCCTAGTCAGTTTCAGGGGAACACAGTCCCTTCCTAAGTATCAACTGAGGAAATTCTCAGAAACAGCCATCTATTAGACAATAGATGAGAAAGAGAAAGAAAGTAACCTGAAATCAATATTTGCCAGTTAATCATTTCATTAAAAATCTTAACAGTACAGTAGAAGAGTTTGACATAGTAAGCTAAAAATAAACCTGCTGAAACATCACCTCAAAAATGGACCGGGGTTTTACCTGAAAGGTGATCATAGCTTTACCACGAAGAGGAAACACCTAATATCAAAATATTGAATGTGAAAATTTGATAAAAGCTCAGAGAGAAATTGAGAACATAGGTCACAGCCTTACATTTCTTACCTATTCAGAAATACCCCCAAAATTTCAAATGTTTATCAAAAAGTAAAATATGAGTTTTCACTCCACTGATGATTCTATAATTGCATCAGACCTTCTGCCTTCCAGGGGTTGATGAACTGGTTTGTTCTTATGGACCTAAGAGATCATCTGGCATTGTGTGAGTCTTCTGTTCATTTGGCATTTCATCCCATGGTCACTTATATTATTTTAATTATCCTGATTAAATGAAAATCAAGCAAGGAAAAAATTGTATAATGATATTCCAAAGAAAAAATTTTAGAAAGCTTATCCAGTCAACAAATTGTAGTTATTGGTAATAGATCAGGAATCATGAAATACTTTATCTCATAAAAAGAATTCTAGGGTAAAAATATTACTATTACAAACATAGGTTATTATATACTTTCTAATCTAGAATCTTGCAAAAAAATTTAAAATTCATGAAAATAGCCAATGAAATTGAGAGAATATATGAAGTTCAAGTCAATGCAATAATTAGGGCAATAGTTTTTTACATGTTTGGGATATAGTATTATTTAAATTTGACTTCTGTTACTTTGCTGAAGTACCATAAATAGGGAGCTAAGGGAAGAAATTTTTTCCCAATATAAATATGTTCCTAAAATATTCATTTGGGGCAAACCAGAGAACAACTTCATGTATTGTATGGCTGCACAAAATTAATCTCTTTTGCTGCTTGTTTTTAAAAATATTTATAGTAATATTTTTTCCTATCTCCATTTTCATATAGTAATTATATTTGGCCTCACAACAAGAGATATATCTGTGCATCTGGGTATCCATATGCATGTATTTAATATAAATATCTAAAAGTAATAATACTTCACTGCTAGTTAAAAAATTAAAAGGAAAGAAAATAAATCTCTTTTAAATCTTTTTCATAGGAATTGAGTTGTCAGCTTTCTATCTCTACAATAAAATACTTGAGATACCCAACTTATATAAGGAAAATATTTACATTGGCTTATGGTTTGGGAGGTTCCAGACTCTGATTGGTTAATTGTGTTTCTTTGGGCCTGAGGCAAGGTAGCACATCATAGCAAAAGCATTTGATGGATCAGAATGCCTTCCATCATCAGTCAGGAAGGAAGGAGGGACAAAGAGGAAGGGGCTGGGGGACCAATTATTGCCCTCATAGACATGCTCTCAATGACCTAAGAACATCTTAAAAATCCCTACCTTCTAATGTTTCCACTACATCCCAATAGTACCACTATAGAGACCAAATCTTTAATCCAAAGGCCTTTGGGGGAAGGGCTGGGGATATAGCTCAGGTGGTAGAGGGCTTTCCTTCATGCACAAGGTCCTGGGTTGTAATCCCCAGCAGCACACAAAGGCCTTTAGGAGATATTGAATATCCAAACTATAGCATTCTTTTCCTGGCCCCATGCAAAATGCATTTAGTCCCCCTTAAAGAGTCCCAAAAGTCTTAACATTTCTAGCATTGCTTAAAAGTCCAAGTCTAAAGTCTTCTCTGTGATTCACGGGAAAGAGTTCTGGGCCTCTCTAAGAATGCAAAAAAAAAAAAAAAAAACAAGTTGCCTACATCAAAGACAAGATAGTGGGATAGCACAAGGTAAACATTCCTAGTCAGGACAAAATGAGGAACAGAAAGGATGGGTTAGTCCAAAGCAAAACCAAAGGTCAGCAGGGCAAACATTAAATCCTTCCATTCCATGCCCACCATCTGGGGCAACTACGGAGAAAGATGGACTCTTCAGGTCTTGGGCAACCACACTACTACATGCTGGTTGCAGCCCACACAACCACTCTCTCAGACCCCTTTTCATGATGGGTGTAGCTTTCTGCAATGAATGTTGATTGTTGCTAATACATTTATTGTTCCGGGTATCTTCACTGTAGCTTCAGCTTCACTTCTACAGCGCTACACATGAGCTGGTCACGGGCTGCTTGCAGAGACTTCAGTCCTGCAACACACTGCCTTACCTCCTGGGTATTCCCTTGAAATCTCAGTGGAAGTCCCCATGACTGCTTAAGTCCTGTATTCTTCATGGCTGCAAAACCAGTATCACACAGATCATGCCAAAGACTACCACCAGCATGAGCTGTACCTGGGGCCACTTGAACCAGGGTTTTCATGGCATTTGAGTGCCTTTCCAGCTGAACAACAGGAAATAAATTCCAGATAAATTATTCTTAAGGTGGTCCTGGGTGGGTAGGTGCTGGTAGACCCAGGGCCCTTTATTGAAAAAATTCTGTCCTCCAAAATCTTTGAAAATATTTTTCATTTCTACATCTCTGAACCTGGGATAGCCAAGGTAGCATAGCGGATTTCTAAGATGCCCCAAAGCATTTTTTTTAACTGTCCCAGTACAAAGCACTTGACTTCTTTTTATAAGCAATACCAACTACACAATTCTCGGCCAAGTTGCAAATTTGCCAAGTTGCAAATTTTCCAAATGTTTAAACTCAGCTTGCTATCACTATAATGAAATAACTGAGATAATCTACTTATAAAGATAAAAAGGTTATTTTGGCTCAGAATTTTAGAGCCTACAGTCTGTGATCAGTTGGCCCCTCTGATTTGAGTCTGTTGCAAAGCAGCATATCACGGTGAGAGTGTGTGACTGAGCAAAACCATTTATATCACAAGCCAGGAAGCAGAGAGACAGAATGGCCAGGTCTCACTGTCCTTTGAGGGTATGCTCCCAGTGACCTAAGGACCACCCACAGGCTTCACCTCTCAAAGAATTTACCACTTCTCAAAAGCATTACCCTGGAGACGAATCTTTTAAATTATGACTCTTTCAGGAATAAAATTTCAAATGAATTTGAAGATTTTATTTCTTCTCCTGAAGTGGGCCTGAGCCAAAATGTGATTGAAATAGAAAAAATAAGTGGCAATTGTATCTCTAGTTTTATACTTGTAAGCTAAGTTAATTAAAAATTAATGTGCTTTCGATTGAAAGTAGTAATGATGAACAGTTAAGAATTCAGATTCTTCTGAGCCAAGGAGCAAGTTGCTAATCAGAACAAAAAGAATAAAATGCCTGATGGATAAATTAAATATATATCCAGGAAATAGAAATAAATGGATAACCATAAAACATTTACTAAGGCATAACTTAATGGTGACTTTAAAATGTTACTCTGAAATCATGAAACTAGATCTTACCATAATCTCTAACCCTCTGAAATCAATCAAAATGTGAATTCTTCGAGTTTCTCCCAAATTCTATTCCTTTTTTAATATATTTGTATATGGTAACCAAAAAAGAAGGGAAATGTGGATAAAGGAGTTGTTTTTCTTGGGCTATCATGATACTGTAATTTCCTGGTTCTCATTGTGATAAGATCTCTGTATAAAAATACTCCATTGGCTTCTTTTTCTCCTGGGTGAGGGATATTTTAGTTTCAAGTTAAAGAAACAATTTAAATTCCTTAAGAAAAGGGGGAAATTACAGTATCATACAATTATAACTACTCAACAGTCTCAAACAAATGTCATTCAAACATCTTTTAAGGTTTTTTTTCTCTGTGTGTTTTTGTTTTGTTTTGTTTTTCTGCAAGAGAGAAAGAATATGAAATGAATTCAAATTAAACAAGGAAATAAATTGTTTAGTTGAAACAATTCTCCTGCTAAAGTAACCTGTTCGGGATTTAGTGGATTTTATTCATTCTGATATTTCAAAAAAGTTAAAAGAAATCATGAAATAATTAGATAATTATTTTTTTAGGACTGTATGTTCAAGGTTTGGACTTAGTCCCTTTTTACCTAGGATATGTAAGCATTATTATTGAGTCATTAGTAAAAATGATTTGTCTGTCTTCAGCAACAGATCTGAAGTCCCAATCCAAATCTTGGTCAAATTTCACCTCAGCCAACTGAACAGGTAAACCAAATTCAACAGATACAGTAATGCCAATTCTGTTAGTGTAATCTAATTGCTGTCTTCATGGTGAAAATCTTTAATCCCAGAAAAAGTATTTTTCTATTTAGTTAAAACACTAAACACAAGATCAACCCTCTTAATTTTGAAGTATACTGTACAGTTTTGTTAACTAAACACAAGATTTTACAGCAGCTCTATATAATCTAATTGCCTTGCATAAATGAAACACAATACTTTTTAAATAGCAACTCTCTAATTTTGCTTCCCCCTGCACTTGGCAATCACTATTCTATCCTCTATTTGAAGTTCCTGTCTCTTCCATGTATGTCACACAGATGGAACCATGCTGTGTCTGTCCTTCTGTGACTGGTTGATTTCACTTGGTACAATGTCTGACAAAGTTCACCTAAGCTGTCACATATGGCAGGATTTCAATCTTAAGACTGAACAATATTCCATTGTATGTATAGACAGCATTATCAGTTCATTCATCTGTTAATGGACATTTATGTGTTTCCACTTCTTAGCGATTGAGAATATCACTGAAATGAATGCAGGAGTGCAAAAATCAATGAGCAACCCTGATTTCTGATATAAGCATAGACAATTTCATTTTGGGGGGTTACCTTTCACATAATGTTACCTTTATCATGCTTTCAGTTACAGTTTATGTTCTTAAATCTAAATTGAGTCTATTACAAACAACACACAGGTAGAAATTTTCTTTTTTAACCCATTCATTCAGATACTCTATGTCTTTGAGGAATTTAATCTGCCTAGTGCTGGGGAAATTTAAATTAATGTTCAGAGTGAGAAAAATAAAAGCAAACCAATAGTAATAATATTTTTGCATAAATGAAAGAAAAGTCTGGGTATATTTGACATTTAAAATAATGTTTAAGATAATTTGACATAATATCTAATCAGATTACTAGGTTGGTGATTTCATGTTAATCATTAGAGTAATTGATTTATGCCTGTACTCCTAATTTAAAAATAATGAAAATAATTTTATATTATAAGCAGTAAAATAATGTCTGAGTTCATATTCAGTGTTTAAATTTGTTAAATTCTTAAAACTAACAGTTCAGTGATGGTTTGTTAGATAATTAAAATATCTTAAAAGGCAATCAGATATCTTAAATGCATAAATATTGTTCCAATATTTAAGGAAATTTTTTCAACTGTGTTGAAAACAGAATGTAGAGTGTTGAATATTATAGAATTATAAATAAAATATAAAGGTAGGGATGTTGAACTATATAATCTTAATGATATATTATGTAATTAAAATTAACATTTTAACAAATTGGTGACGAACAGTTTTCTTTGCATAGAAACTGAATTCAGGGTCACCTGAAACCTCATTTTGATAATGTGCAAAGATAGAAAGAGAGTGGGGTGGCTCTAGAACTCAAGAAATTGTGGCAGAAGAATTCAAACCATCTTGAGCATCACTCATATTGTACATGGTCAGGCTTTTCTGAGTAGTTTTCTTTTACCTTGATTATTGTTGAGATTAACCAAACCATATCAATAGGAAGTAATGGAGATTGGTGAGACATTATTACAAAGACCATACTGCACTTTAAAAAGATTAAATAAAGTTGATGTATTTGTTAATGACATTGAGCTACTTGAAGTTTTCCTAACACCAAAACTCTAGGATCATACTGGTATTAGTCTTATATTCTTCCAAATGTAACCAGTATATTAGTGGATATATCTTTCAATTTAAATAGGAAATTATTAGAAAATTGTTCTATTTTGCTCTAATTAATTTTTAAAGCATATAAATTTAAAATCAAGATTGAATTATCCAATCCTTATTATTTGCAATTAGCCATATTTCCTCTGATAAATGAAATGAGATGATAAAGAAGTTAGAAGTAACATTTTATATTTTAAGTGTATGTAAACCTATATATAGTTATGAATTTAAATACATTCAAATATATATATACATATATATATATATATATACACACACACTTTCTTTAAAATGAGAAAAAAATTCAAGTATTTTTACATAATTTTTACATTTTCTTCCAATTTTTTTAGTGAAATCATTATGTTTCCAGAGTATCCTCTATTTCACAATTTTCTTCTTCAGCCTCCAGACTAGCTGAGATCACAGGCATGAGCCACTTTGTCTGATTCTGCAATATATTGCTTCCAATGTATATATCATGTAGCTGATAATTTGGAAATCTTAACCCAAAAATCATATTTAATGCTGGGATTCTATTTGAATTGCCAGTCTTAAGAGAAATATTTGGTTTATCAGATTTGAGTAACAGCAAAATTGAACATGCAAAACTTATTTAGAATGAGATATAGATACTTGCATTTTAAAGAATTGTTTGTAAGACAAATCAGGCAAATTCTACTATGTACTCTATATTGTATAATATTGAAGATGTATTGTTAACTTTGTTAGGTTTGGCAGTGACATTGTTGTCACATTTTTAAACTTGTTTTCTTTGCACAGCCCATCCCACCTCCACTACTTGATCCTTAGCCCCCACTGCTGTTTCTGCAGTTTGTACTTGAGGTGAGTCATTTCATCCTTTCACAATATACAGAATGTATTTAAGTTGCTATGAAGGCTTCAAGAAAGGTAAGGGGAAGAAAAACGTGGAAATAGAGGTGAAAAAGATAAACTAAATTGGGCTATTATCTTCCACCTTGGGTGGGTGAGCTGCGATGCTCTTTGGTACATGGGTTTATTTCCTGCATATCAGAACATAATTCTTTACTAATATTATTACAAATAATGTAGAAGGCACTCTTTGATTTTCCATGTATATACCATATACCTCTTTGAGTTTCTATCTCTGAAATTCCTTTTCCTTTTATAGCTTTCTCTTATTAAGCATTTTAACTGTATTTCTATAGTAGAGGGGGCTTAAGAAGATATGCCGTAAATCCTGACATAAATCTAAGTGAGCTTCTCCCTCCAGACCTTGATGTTTCTGAATGGGAAATTCATCAGAACTGTTCTTCTCTTCTTCATATCTCAGAGTGATAGTTAACAACTTGCCCTTCCATATGTACAGGAAAGTCTTTCAGTATCTTCTGCTCTAGGCAAGGCTTTGTCTGCCAGGAGTGGCTCTGGACTCAGCACCTGGCAAGAATAACTTTTTGGCCACACATAACAGCCGGCCGACTAGCCTCCAATGCACACATTTCTCTGTGCATCATCCCACAAAGCATTTATGAGTTGCCAATTTGCTCAGGCAGGGCGACATTGAGAAGCAGATCAGCTTGATCTTTGGCACCTCTCTTTCATCAAATACTCAATCCCATCCTTTGACCAGACTACCACATAATCATTTAAAAAGATGAGTTTCATGTTTAAAAGCTGAAAATTATTTTCTTATAATTTAATAAACACATATAACATCTGAACCGAAAACTAACAATAGTGTATATGACCTAAATTTGCCATGCAGAAAATAATCTTCCTTATCATGATCATATATTGATTATCATGAAGTTTATCCTTTCATCCTTTTTCAAAATATAACCAAAATAAAGCTTGAGAATTTGCATGAAATGAAACAAAAGTGAACCACAGAAAGGAAGTAGAAAGATTAGTGGTGGAGAGACAGTAAAGTCTAAGGATATTTAAGGAAAGAGGTAAGAGAATAAGTAGAGGAGAGAGATGGGGAGCAATGATAATAAAGTGAGACTAGAGAAAGGAGAAAGATGAAATGAGTGCAGTGATAGAGGAGAGAGAATAAGTATGTTTTAGGGCTGAAGAAAATTCCCCATCCATACTGAGATGTTAATCCTGGAATTGCCTTGGTTGAGTTATCAGTTGGTTCTGTGAAAAACACATTCATACTTGACTTCTCATACTTCAATCTCAAAAGTTTGTTTATTAAAATGCATACTTATAGTAAGAATCACATATGTAAGTCAGTCACTAAAGATATAAGGTGCAATGTATCAGAAATGTGTCTGGAGTTATTATTTAGCAGAGCTTCAGTTTTAAAGGATGCTTGTGTGGTACCCTAGCTTCTACGAAGAATGAAGTTGAGTGGTTGGTTTTATATTCTACAGTGAGGGAAGGCACATTAGTATGATTCATTTCTTTTCTTTGAAATGCTTGCATTCTCCTACTAACCCTGCATAGATCATTGTTCTTAGATGATGTCAAAAAAAGAGTTTTTGTTTATGCCAAAGAACTGACCTCTTGAATGACATTATTTCTTTTATTCTCTAAACTGAAGCAATAATTTCCTTTTATGATTTTAATCATTAACCAGAGACATGGTTTTGCCTCGTGCACATTTATCTCAAGAACAAATAAAATGTTATACTGAATAATCTATATATTCAAAGGACTACTCAGATGATGGCTTTCTCTTCAAACTTCCCAAATTCATTCTGTTTGAAAAGCCTCACAGTGTCATGCATAATGAGGTTTTTAGCATAGGAAAATATGGTTCCTCAAATTTAAAATATACTGCTTATGACACATTACTTTTCTGTATAAACACTCTTTGGTTTAAGAGACTTCACAAATTAAATTTTTTTTGCCAAACATAAATTTGCTTAGGTTACAAATCTCTGAATAACAACATGCTCTGCAGTGTTGCCCAAACATTGAGCAGGCTAACATTCTTTCTGGGATAGCTGTTAATATGAAATCCTGATCCTTATGATTAATGTGTGCAATTAAAAAGTAGGAACCTAGAATCATGGAAAGAACTTAGAAATGTGAGATTATCCCAGGTGTAGGGCTTCACAAATGAAGAAACCAACAAAAAATCATAAATTATGTGTGTATGTTTAGTAAATGGCAGATGACAGTGATCTTACTTCCTTTAGCTCCAGTGTTTGTTTTGCTGTTAATATCACTTTCCTTATTAATGATAACTTTGTCCCTCAGATTTATTTGTATAATTTCTGATTATGTATTTCAAAAAACTCAAATAATCAGACTACATCCATGTTTATCCTACCAGGCAAATCTATGCTAATTCTTCAGTTTTACGAATAGGGCTCTCTATAACTAAACATATATTGCATGGTCAACTAATGAAAGATATAAAATAAATGAATCACAAAAAGAAATAATGGGAGAAGACAGAAAAGCAGAAGAAGAGCCTCCAAAATAGGCATAAATTCTAATATTTTAAGTAATGATATGGAGACAGTTTGGGAATATAAAAAAAATGAAAAAAAAAATGTTACCAAATTCAGAATATAGAAGAAGATTTTTGTACATGGATTACTAAAATGTGTGTCAGTGAGTCTCCTGGCTTCAAAAGTTTGTCTTCTTTGGCCCATTTTGCAGTAGCCACCTGTTATGGTTCAGCTATGAAGTGTTCCCCAAAAGCTCATGTGAGACAAAAAGCTTTAGAGGTAAAATGAATGGGTGGTGAGATCCTTAACCCAATCAGTGCATTAGTCCTCTAATAGGGATTACTTTGGTGCTAACTGCAGGCAGGTAGGGTGTGGATGGAGGAGGTGCGTCGCTGGGAATGTGTCTTAGGGTTTTATATTTTGTCCTTGTTGAGAAGAGCTCTCTGTCAGCTTCCTGATTGTCATGTCCTGAGTTGCTTTCCCCCACCACACTCTTCTTCCATTATGTTCTGCCTCACCTGAAACCCTGAGGAATGGATCCAGCAGTATATGGACTAAGACCTCTGAAACCATGGGCTCACAAATAAACTTTTCCTCCCTCTAAATTTGTTCTTGTCATGCCTTTTTGCTGAAGCAATAAAAAAGCTGTGTGATCTCCCTAGGACAACTGTGATAATTTGCCACTCTCAGATCAATAGCCTCCTTTTCTGTTTTGACTGTGCTGCCCCAAGAAACTCCAGGCAGTTTTAGTTTCCAATTAAGTGGAACTTTGAATATGCTACCTGGTGGAGGCATTCTCCTCCAAGACCACCAAACTTGCTGCTCCTAAGGTTATGAACAAAGAAAAGGCAAATCCCTGTGTCCTATGTTGGGTATATATAGAGAGGGTGTACACTATCACTTTTTTTCCCAGACTTCTGCTTCCTGGCTAAGAATGATGTAATATGACTGTTATTTTTAATTAAAAATTCATGCTGAATCTCACAGGACAGCTTCCCTTCCTAACAAGGTGTTTTCCCTCATTGACACCACAACCAAGCACTTAGTAGCCATTTCTCCACTATATCATGCTAGAACTTATTTTAATTTTTTTTTTTAGTTTTTGATGGAAACAGTACTTTTATTTTATTTATTTATTTTTTACGTTGTGCTGAAGATTAAATCCAGTGCCTCCTACTTGTGAGGCAAGTGCTCTGCGACTGAGCCACGATCCAAGCCCATGCCAGAAATTTTTGAGTGATAAGATAAATCATAAGACTGGTGATTTCTGTGAAATTTAGCCTATTGCTGTAATCCACCACAAATTAAAATTTTTCCTAAGAAAACTTGGAATGGAACCACCATTTGACCCAGTTACCCCACTTCTTGGTCTAGACCTAAAGGACTTAAAAACAGCATACTACACTGACACAGCCCCAACCACGTTTATAATAGCTCAACACACAATGGCCAAGGTATGGAAACAAGTTAGGTGTACTTCAGTGGATTAATGGATAAAGAAAATGTGTAATGTAATATTACTCGGACATAAAGAAGAATGAAATTATGGCATTTACCAGTAAATGTGTGGAACTGGAAAATATTATGCTAAATGAAATAAGCCAATCCCCTCAAAAATCAATGACCAAATGTTCTCTATGATTTGTGGATGCTAACCCAAAACAGTAGATTGGGGAGGGAATTATAGAAATCCAATGGACTGGAGAAAAGGAATTGAAGGGAACAGGGGAGGGAATGGGAAAGAAGTGGAATTATTTGGACATAACTTTCCTAGCTTTGTATTTGTATGCACAACCATTGCAACCCTACATCATGAATAATGTGAATCTAAATAGAATAAGTTATAGTTTATAGTTTATGTATATATATATATTTTTTCTGCCAAAATACATTCTACTGTCATTTATAAATAAAAATATTTTTAAAAGATTTTTTGTGAGAGTCACAGTTATATCTCTACTTGGTTGTTGAAAGTTCCTATTTTATGAGGTAAAATAGTAATACTGTGTACTTTTCTTAGACAGTCACTTGCATTTCTTCATCAGAATTAAGGGAATCCTTTGCTATAAAGATGTAAGAGGCTGTGTTCATTTTTCAGTAAACAAACTTAAAGAGAGTTTAAAAATTCAAAATCATGTTAAGCAAGTTCTCTTTGAATAAAAGAAATAAGGTAAATAATATATGATGAAGAAATTATTAGTTATTCTATGTTCATTAAGCTTACACAATTAATGCCAAATCTCCTTTGAATATAGCCATATATAATAGATATACTAAATGAATGTTATATTTAATCCTCTTCCATGGAGTTCATGACAATACAAGATCTTTTGGGTACTACCATAGAGATCAGCAATATCTTATTATTTTTTTTTCTGTAGTCTCTTACCAGAAAAGATACTTCAATTCTCTCTGAAAAGTTCTGACTTTTAATTCTCACTGTGAGTTTGAAAGTAACCAAGTGTAGTGGATATAGGTCTTATGAAGAAGAACAGTCACTGAAAGAACTCCAATATTTATTTTCTCAAAAGAGTTGTTGGAAACAGTCAGCAATGAAGAGTGGGAAATACATGGGTTTAGGCTTCCTATGTATCAGACTACAGTCCCAGTTCACATGTGAGGAACCATTGCATTCACATTGGCACGAAGGACTTGGTGAACTGCGTATTTAATTGGAGTTGCTTTACTGTCATCTGTTTTTGTTAGGGTCCATAAACAAGTCAAGATGGCGCCTGGCATTTTGCCAGAGGGAGTGGTTTGTAAAGTAATGCCAGCGAGCCATTAAGATAATGGAGATTCCTTAATGACTGACTGCTGTATCTAGTTTATGTTAATTGAATTAAGTTGTGTGTAATCATTAAGATGATGAGAATTCCTTATTGGTTGACTGCTGCATCTAGTTTATGTTAATTAAGATAAGCTGTGTGTAATTAGTTAGGTATATATACTTCTCTGTCCCGTAATAAAGCGGCTCCTGTTGTATCAATCTTCACAAGTTGCTTGTCACCCCCTGGTTAGTTTGCCCAGCCAGACTACGGCATGTTTTATGGTCACAAGAGGACTATGCTTGAGATAACTACAGCAGATGCTATCAGGGTGCTACCTAGTTGCTCTCACCATGTTTTAGGGATTATTTTGAATTTCACTACAAATTCCTCTATCTGCCAATGTTTTCTGACTCAAGACCCAGTGTAAGGGGCAAACTAGAAGTGACAGGAAATTAATACCCTAGAAATGTTGAACTAATATTTGATAGGAACTTGTAGATCAAATATCCTGACTTTCTCCTCCCTGAGATGGATAATTCCTTAAAGACTAATGGATAATGCCCTATGTAGCCCCCTATGGGATTGAGAAAGGGTAACCTGCTCATTAATGTACATTTAATGCTTTCCATAATTGTTTGCTTTAATTCCACACTTTCACTGTAATACTTAGGATTGTCTGTAAGAGAATTTACTTAAAACCCAAATTCTTCTCTGAGCCTTCTTTTGAAAAAGCCCAAAATAAAACACCAAATCAAAGACTGCAAAAATTTTATGATTCTTAATCCATGCTATAAATTGGAATTTTAAGGCGACGATCTTCTGTTTTTGTAATTTAACTTCAATCAATAGCTGTTCTCCCCTAATACAGTAATTGTTCTCACTCTGTCTATAATATGGATCACAGTTACTGTCTAGTTCTTTGCTAATACTACATTCCATGCCAGAGATGTTTTTATATAAAATTTGGATAATGCAATGTCACTCTTTACTATGAATTCCAACATCCAATTCTTCATCCACCAGTAAGAAAGTCACTTTTGTGTCCATTGGATATATCCCAGAAACCCCTCTGTTCCTTGGAAACAGTTCTGGTACCATTTATTGTGCAAATAATCATCTCAATAGGAAAGACATTTCCACATAAAGCATTTAAATGAAGAAATTTTAATGATGGGACCATTTAGAAATTTGTGTCCCAGTTTAAAGGAATCATGAAAAGAGTTTGAGAAGCCCAGAGACTCATGATAACATTAATCCTTGCTTTGCCTACAGGCCTTATATTATTCTTAGAGACTTAGAGCTGAAGCTTTCTACATTCTTGTCTTAGAAGAATGCAGGCACTGTTGTTTTGCTAAACTAAAGAAGACATGGTGCAGGTTCTTCCCCCTGACTTCTTACTTATTCCCCCTATTAGCTATAGTCAACAGCCAGAGACCAACCAGGACATAGAACAGGGGGAAATGGACCTATTTGAGTAGATGGAGACTAATTGGTATATATGTTAGGTATTGTTGCTATTTTCATTTTCAATCTGCCTTTAATCTTATTCTACTGTTCCTGAGTCATTGATGAATCTAGTCATGATCAAACCTTCAAACAAATAGACAAAGGGAGGGGGGAATCTGTCATGAGTTGTAACAGAGAACTTTTTTTTGACTAAATGCTATGATTTGCTATTAATTTCTTTGGGATGTTTAAAGAGTCAGATTTCAAGTTTTTATTTTAATATGATAGTACTGTTTTTTTATGAAGCATTAATAGCAAAGTAAATTATAAATAATCAATTGGAGTTATCAGATAATATTTACAAATAATGATCTAATATTCTGCTGAGGGAAATACAGGTTTAAAAATAAGTAGTCCACATACCTGAAAAAGTAAAGAGAAAAATATACATATTGGAAGAAAAGGGCAATACAATGTAACACAAAACAGTAAGAAAAGTCATGCTAGATGGAGGAAGAAGTTAAGACTCTGCAAAGTGTTTTTTTTTTTTCTAATTTTCAAACTCTTTTTGCACATACAGTCTTAGAATTATCTAGTAAATTAGTTTCCTTAATTTTTAAATAATTTTAGTTAATTACAAAATACTTAAAGGGGCTGTGGCTTTTATTTAAGTGAGTAAATTTTAAAATTAGTCCAATATGTATGTCCATCTGTACAATTCAACACTAAATTTCTTCCATAGTGACAAAAAAAATTCAAATGGTCATGGGTTGATAACTAATGCTATAAAATGAACACACTTAGTTCATCAAGGTTAACACTTTCAATGTCTCTTGCATATACATCCGAATTTCTTCATTTAGAAATGAATTTAGGAAAGCACATCTGTTTCATGATTCTGAAATTTCGATAATAAGACACAAGCAGAAGTATCATGTTTAGAAATGATGAAGAGTGCTTTGGCAACTTTCATTAGTGTAGGATGATGATTCCGCCATGGCTAGGCTGGGAGACTGCACTGAAGCATGTGCCAATGAACCCTTAGAAAGTGCTCTTATGTTTGATACAGACAGTTGCTTTGGGAAGTAAGTGGTTGTATCCTGAGAGGTTGACAACTGTTAACATATTCTTAAATAAAACTTGAACCTTACAGTATCAGGATGCACACTAATCACTGCATCACTATGAGGCTTATTAAAAATCAATGAAACTCAAGTGACTAGCTTTTCATCAAAATATTCATAAGATATCCCCCTTCCACACAGTGGAGAAGTACTCTGCAGGCTCGGATCAGTGCTTTAAAGGCTCCCTCAGTATGCATTGGCACAGTGGACCATAGCAACTGTGAAAGAGCCATTATAGTCTATCATGTCAATGGTCTGTGCATGAGGACTCCCTTAGTGTGCATTGGCACGATGCACCATGATGGCTTCAGAACACATGATTTTGATTTCAATGGAAGAACCATAATGGCTGTATTAAGATTTCAGTGAAATTTCAATGGAAGCATCTCATACACTTCTCATGAGATCATAATGACTCATAGCTTTGTTATTATCTCTGTAGATGTTTAGGGGGTGGGGAGAATGTAACAGTAAGATGACTTTCAGAGTCATGCATTTATTCCTCCTTTATAAAAGCATTTTTTAATTTCCAACAAAAAATAAATAATCGGGAATGAATTCACTAACTGGTTTATAAAAGAAATGCAAATAAAAATAACCATAAAAACAATAAAGAAGCATTTGTTGAGCACAATATGTACTTGCCATACAAGGCATAGAAGAAAGTGTCTTCACAGTTATGATGCCATTGTATATTCAAAACCACACCTGAGGTTAATAGTATGGTTTTCCCTTCATCACAAAAGGAAATTAAAGGTTTGGAAAAGGTAACTTGCTCATGTAACTCCATGGTCAAATGCTATCACAGAATGATCCAAACAACTTTACTAATCTCACTTTGTCAGTTATGAAGTATTCAGTTATATTACAATATCATTTACATTATTTTTCAAATTTCTGCATTTCAGGATTTCACAAATGATTGCCACACAATTTGAGTTTGTTATAAGCAATCAATCACCATACTTAAAGAATCATGAGTAAGCTTTTCCAAAGGTTTTCCAAACTTTTCTTATTCAGTCCTACTAACAACATTCAGAGCAAGATGGTAATTATACTTGCATTTTTTATAGTAAAAGCACAGTGATGAAACAGAGTTCTCATGTAGGATTCCAATTTATTTAATCTGCCTTAATGAAGGAAAAGCTGCTCAGGCTAAGACTAAGGGAGCTAAACTTAGAAATTTTTGCTCTCCATATTCGTAAACCCCTTTCTTCAAATGAAATCTTTTTTTTTTCTTTTTCTTTTTTAGTTGCACATGACAATACAATGATCTTGACATATCATACATTTGAATCAAATGGGGTATAATTTCTCATTTTTCCAAGTGTACAGGTTGCAGAATCACATTGGTTAGTATGAAAAGAAGTAAGAGTAAAGCTGTTCTTCCTAAAGGGAGGGAATGAGATATTCATTTGGCTTATCCCCACATCGACCCTCATATCTGTTTCTAAGAGGACTCCTCAGAGTCAAGTTATAAACACAATGCTTTAAAAATATTCAGTATTTAACTAGTCATGCCTTTGTTCTAAGTACAAGCTGAATCCCACAGAAACAGGCTTCTGCGCCCCCATACATTCTATTTATCCTATTGGAACTCTGGAAAAAATAAGAAAACTTTAAACAGATCTCAGTAGAAAATTCCAGATGAATCTTTCCTCTGGACCAGATTTTACCAAGCTCAACGGAATGGTATTCTTAGTTTAGGAGGGGTTATAAATAATGAGTTTTAGCAAGAGTTAAAAATAATGATACTCGGGCTGTGGTTGTGGCTCAGTGGTAGAGTGCTCGCCTAGCATGTGTGTAGCACTGGGTTTAATCTTCAGCATCACATAAAAATAAATAAAATAAAATATATTGTATCTATCTACAACTAAAATATTTTGAAAAAAATAATAATACTGTATAAGTGGAATTTTTGTCAGTACTCTGTTTTGATATAGACAAGGTTTAGACTGGTAAGAATTAATTTTTATTTACCTCATATTGCTATAGCAGAGACCTTGAACCAGCCAATGATCCGTGTCATTTTACTGAACATGTTACATTAGAACAGCAGATTAATTCACAGACAACAATAAACACTCGGGGCAGCTAAGCAGCCTTCACTATAATGTCCAAACAACCACATGTGACATTATACATTAATATTGCTAACCCTGGTAGTAACCTTTTTCATAATAAAAGAGCCCTTTTACCTAGAAAACAAATCACATGGAAATGTCATAATGTACCAGAAGAAAAAAAGACTGTATATGATTTCAGGTATACATTGAGGGTGGCCAAACTAAAGCAAAATAATTTGTCATGTGTTGTCACAGTGGAGTCAGAAAGAGAACGGGTTTTGAAAAATAAAACTCAAGCAAAAATATAGTCAATGTTATTTTTGTTTGTTCATTTGGGCTGTGAGCAGCTTCAATTTAAGTGAGGAATCTAAGCATGCAAATGAAATTCACATTCATTGTAAGGGTATCACTAGAGGAATTACGTACCTTTTTAAAATTATAAATGTTCCATCCCTCACACCCCCCTAGAAAAGGAAAAGGACATTCAACTCAACTGAGGCAACAGTTTGAACCCTAGTAGTGAGAACACTCTGCCCTAGGTTGTAATTGTCATGCTATATTCTCTGTGTGATTTGAGCCTGGTATTTCCATGTTTCAGTGATTCAGCCTAAGATCTCAGATTCTTATTCGTAAGAAGAATTCCACTTGCTGTTTTTTTTCCCTTTACAGGAATATTTTGATGCTTTGAGATACGATGTCTATTAAGTGCTTGCTTAGAAAGTAAGTGATTTATAAACATGGATCATATGGAAGAAAATGTAGGCTTTTGACAGTCACAAGAAAATGCAATGATAGATCCTGCATTTTTTCAAAGTGCAATACAGTACGTTTCTCTTTAATCAGGAAATAAAAAGCTTGTAATTTTTAAAGGAGTGTACATTCAAAAATGAATAAAGAGAACAAATTCTGTAAAAATCATAAGCACCTTACTTCCACCTTTAGCAAAGCTGAACTATTTGAGATGTATATATTATTAATGTGTGGTGCAATTATTTCTCAATTTGCTCCACCATTACATGTACATATATTCATACATAGACATATATAGGAATATAAATATATAGAAACACAAATGCATACATACATATATGACTATATTAAATATAACTTCTCAATATGAGTAAATGTGGAGGATAGGATTTTTTATGCCATTATGATTTTGACAATTTTGTAATTCAATACCCTTTGATAGGTGGTCAATGTTTTTGTTGAAAATTGTATTTCTAGCTAAGCAGTCACATATCCCAGCATCAAAGCAAATATTAATGTATAAAATCCAATGCTGTTGCACAATAATGCATATTAATTTTTCTTTAAAATGTGCATATGGATTTATATTTAATTATTTTACTTAGGACTTTTGATAAAGTAGCAGTCTTTCTCGTAAGTGGAATTCATGACAGTACTTCATCAAGGTTTGGGACACTCCTTATGCCTTTTAGCTTCTACAGATATAGGTAGATAGTCAGCAACTGTAGTTCCAGAGAGCTCCTCGTTTCCTTATTAAGTTGTTCTCAAAGTCTGGTTTTTGTTCTCTTTTCCCCCAGGGGCCTCAGCATCTCCAGTTTATCATTGGGTTGGTTTCTACAGTCAGAATGTTATGTAATTAAGAAAAAAAAATCATGTATATTAAAACACAAAATGCTACTTAATATCATTCAAAAGTCAACATGCCATTCAGAAAAAATGGCAGTCATCTTGATCTGTTTTGTCTCATTTGAGCTTCATCCCTTCCAAATCCACTTTTATACTAGGTTATCGAAAAGTCTAGACCTCATGTGTTTTCAATTGCATGTTCTATTGATTGGAGTATGTTAGGAAGAGACGCAGAGTATATTGATTTCCTCCACCCCTATACAGATTGTTTATTTATTGAAATGCTTAAAACAGTCCCAGGAAAACTGAAAAAAAAAAAAAAAGTCAAAGTATTAGTGCTCCTATTTCAGCCTCAAAACTCAGATGACCAGTAGTAGCTGTCTATAACCTGACCCAGCTTTCTTCTGCCATAAAGGTAAAGGTAAGGGGCATTCTTCTGCAGCAGCTGAAAAGGCAGACTCCACAAATGTTGAGACAAATAATGGAACAATTTTATCTCCTCTGTCCTGAGAGGGGTAGGATATTCTAAAGAGTAAAGGACCAACTGAGAAGCCCTATTTATTTTCATAGAAAGTTCTAAGAAGTTCAGAGCACTCAATACATCATCAAATCAATGCTTCCAAGCAAACTGCATTACCAGAATTCCACTGCCCAAAATCCTGTTTTCAGTAAGGCCATGGGAGTTAGTTAGGTACCTAAGAATGTGCAATTAACTTTCTCAAAACACTGGGGTATCATTGAGCCCATTGCAGCATCAATTTGTTGAATGGTACTCTAGTGAACAGACAGAGCGAGTGCAGTACCCCACATGCTAACATATTCCCAGGAAGCCATTAGCACCCTGGAAGAATCCCACTGATAAAAGCCCATTTATCCCTCAATGTACTAGACATGGCAGAACACATATTGTCGGTTCAGTGGCTCAAATTTCAAGTTAGATGAACACAGCAGAGACGTACAAGTTGGAAGGCAGATGCCAGAGAGAGTCAGGAAACTTTGGTTTGAGGATTTTTGTGATAATCTGTGTTCTTTCCAATGTATTAGGCATCAGATTGCCTGTGATGTGGAATTTTAAGTTTCCTGATGTTTGAGAAACTTATCCAGAAGTCTAACTAATACATATAATTCAAGGCATAAAAAAGAACAAGCTTTATAACATTAGTCCTCCATACACTTGATAATTATAGGAGTTCAATGGAGCTTTTAAAACTCAGAAATAATCCCACATAATGCATTTGTAGAACATTTCAAAGGGATTAAATATAGCACTGATGTTCTAAAACCAGAAAGGGAGCATTTATAAATTTACTTCCCTGTTCTATTTTCTTGTTTTCCATGTTTAAATTAATATTATACGATTCTATTTATTATTTATGGCAAACACATTATTTTTAGAATATATGTGGCTACATTTGAAAAATATTTTCTTTAAACCTATTATAAAGGAAAAGGGTATGGAGATAACTAATTCTAAACTATGTGTAGCTTCTTAAAGAGTCCTTATATAATATGTAATGCGAAATTTATTCCATTCATTTTGTTACATACAGTGCTCATAAAAACTGGACATTATTGATTCTCAATAGAACCACTATTTAAGATATTTATTTTATGCTTTTTGATTCAGAATTAGCTACAAGCTTGAAAATGACATTTATTTAAATTGTATTACCTGCCACAGCAGAGGAAATGCTACTGAGTGTAGCATTTTGTAACTGCCCAAGAATTCCACCCACCCCCAAAAGGCTGAAAAACAGCTCAGACTCCCCTAAGTATATATAAATATATATATTTATACTTCTGATCAGTATAAAACATCTATTCTTGTAAAGAATTTATATATGATTGTCCCTGGGTAAGAACACTAACACTGATATAGGTCTAGGGTCATTCTTCATGTTTCCTTGTCATATCGAACAATATAAATGGAATTTCAACATAAAGTTGGAAGTAGGTAATTTTGCTGTCTTTCAATTTGTGACAAAACATCACTGAAGTTGAATGTGTAAACGGACAGTAAAACTTTTAATTGAAATAAATACTACAGGTTTTTAAAAATAGTTTAACTATAGTAAGTGGAAGTAAATATGAAAATAGGAAAGACAAGGGGGAAATGGAGATAAGTCTTGGTTACAGCTAACAAAATAGCCTCAAGGAAAGAGTTGACACACCTAATTATAGTATGGTTTTCTTCTCATGATTTGAAAGTGAGGGTCAATCTTTGGGAAGAAGGACACATTCTGTCTTTTGAAATCTGCCAGTAGATAAATGGTCTTTGTAACACTGTTGACTGAGGGGCTGAGCCTAGGGTCTCAGACTAGATAGTGATGAGCCTTTATGGAAAAATGTAATACTGAGATATATTCCAAAGAGAATTCATCAAGCAAATTTACATAATTTTTCAAAGATGACTCCACAATATGAAATTTATATTTAGAGCTAACAAAAGTTGTAAGTCTAAGATTATGTGTATATATATGTATGCGTATTGTGTGTATATATGTGTGTATGCATATATATATATATATACATATATACATTATATATATATTACTATCTTATTTTTATTAAATACTGAGAACCTACTATGTTTCAGGTAATTTCTAGTTTATAATATACAGATCTAAATGTTGATAAGACACAAACGTTAAGAAATCTGCAAAGTTACAGGATAAATTTCCAAATACAAATTTAAAGAGTCATTGTAATACAAGACGCAGTTGGCAGCAAATTTAAAGCTAGAAAATGTTTCTGTACACAAATTAAAAGGGATTAGCATAAAACCAAGTAACAGTACCTAACACAGTGGGAATGACATGCATGGTGTTTAAAGTCAGCAAGAGCTATGTTAAATCTTGGCTCTCCAAGTGATAATAGTTAATGATGATGGTGATGAAGAAGAAGAAGAAGAAGAAGAAGAAGAAGAAGAAGAAGAAGAAGAAGAAGAAGAAGAAGAAATAATAAGCTTGCTATTTGCTATTATGGACTAATATAATGTCAGAATAGAAACAAGAACAAGCCAAAAAGAAAAGGGATTATGCAAATTGTGTGCTACAGGACACTTACAATTTTGTGTTCTAACTCATTGTGTTGTTGTATAGAGAAAAGTCCAACCTCAGAAAGGACAACTAGAAGTCTACTTGACACAACTCCCTGGGTGCCAAAAGTAGACAATTAGACTTGGTAGATCAGTTTATTACCCAGAGCTAAGCAAATAGTTTAAATCAGTATGCTAATGCTAATTACTCTTGTCCTCAAGACCCCATGGGGCAACATTATGGGCCCTCATGAAGGGTATGCATGCAATACATTTCACCTTAGGTTAGGGCCAGGCTCTCTAGTAGACAACAACAAAGCTGTCTCCTCCCCTGAGGATCAAGCTGTCACACTGTTAACATGTTTGGTCACTTTGGCCTAAGTAGTTACTTGACTGAGAAGCTGCTAAACAGCAAGGTATCTGGGGATGATAACCCTTGTCATTGGGCACATTCAGCTATAAAGTTCATGGATGTTCATGGTCTATGCTGGACTGCATCTATCCACACCAGGGTCAAAACAGTGTGGATCATTTTTTCACAGAAATATTTCAAAGACACAAAATGTAAAACAAAATGTAAGGTTTAACCTTTACTTAAACATTATTATGAGAGGACAGAGACAGAAATGCAATAAAAATAAGAATAGAAAATACGTGGCAGTGGAAGAATAAGAATGCCTTGAATAAACTGGGAAAAGGGGACATAGATTAGCTTAGTGCAGGGTTTCTCAACATTGTCATGGTCGTATTTTGAACATGGGCTCAATAGTATTTGGTGCCAGATTATTCTTACCAGAGGTGGCTGTCCAGGGCATTGTAGGATGCTTAGCACTTGCTGGCTGCCAGTAGCCCTCTCCAAGTAATGATAACCAAAATTGTGTTCAGATATTTTCAAATGTTCCAGGGGGGTAAGTGTTTCCTAGTTGAGTGCAAATGCATGGGGATGGGAGTGAGGGAATTAATAGGAAAAAATAATTGGAGAAGATTTTAGAAGATAATTGCCAATTCCTTAATCTATGCCTGGTATTGTACTATGTCCATTAAATATATTATTTCACTTAAAACTCACTGTACCAATTAGGTAGATGAACTGTTATTATTATAGCTGTTTTAAATCTAAGAAAACAAAAACTCTTGTAATTGAAATAATTTTTGCATGATGTTGTGTTACACTAGTAGAGTTTACTAACAGTTTGAAAATTTGACTAGACATAATAGTTTGCAAACTGGTTGCAGCTAGGTCACCAATTGTGGTAGAACATAGGACTTCCCCACATGAAAAAGTTAAGTTTGCAAAGTGTGAGACAGGAATCTTCCTTTCTCTCTCACCACCAGGAGAGACTCATTCAATGAAAGGGATGTTTTCATGAGACATCAAAATCATCACATCCTCATTTTTTTGTAAAATACTTATCATTATGAAAGATAACAATTTTAAAATAAAAACAGAAGTAGAGGTACATTTCTTTTTGACTGTTTTCTTTTGGAGCCCAATTGAGAAATGCTAACATAGAAAGAAACTACCTAGAACAATTTTTGCAACATGTCTCTCAAACATGTAGACTTTAAAAAAATTAAGACATTAAATTTTCTACAGACACATTTGCTAAAAATGACAAGCACTTAAGTAATTGAGTCCACACCCAATGTGATGAAGTTGGATCCACCTTTCAGTTGAAAGAATATTCATTTGTAAGAACCATCATGCAGTACATTCTGCAGGAAACTAAGGACTTGAAGTGACTCATAGACTTGAGCAAATTTGTTCTGTAATAAACCAATCCAAATTTATTTTTTAACCACTCTGATCAATGCCAGGCTTATCTATAAGGTATCAGCAGTACTTATTAACTATCTCTTCATTACATTGCTAGACTCTGACATCCAATCAGAAATATATTAAAGAAGCCTTATTTTTGGTAGTCTTCTGGCATGCTACATGTATATTAATACATCCTCAGCCCAATAAGATCAAGAAATTTTTCAGAATCAAAGGACTGATTACCAATTGTGGTAGCCTATGTATATTTAAATGATTTATTTCAAATGATTCTTAGAGGAAAAACATATTATTGTATGTAATTAATTTTTTAAAAGACCAATTTAAAATGAATTGTAGTATAATGCTGTTCTGTGCCTGCAATGAATCGGATGTCCTAAACTTCATTCATTATACATCAGCATACAATTATTGCCCCTTATTGTGGTGAGCCGCTTCTGCCGTTTCTGCAGACTATGGTCGCCATTACAGGATGACGCTGGCTCCACTGTGGTCTGTGACAAACAACTCCTTATCTGGGAGAGTTGGCACATGATTTTTCACCACCCTGTGAGAAAGCTCCACGCGGCAGCTTTGCATTGGGGCTTGGGATGCTTTATTAAGGCTGGGAGGGGCATCAGAGAGAGAGAAGAAGAAATATCAAGGGCCTGAATAAACTGCTGAAAGAAGATTCCCGAGTTGTGTCTTCCTTGCGGGCAAGGGGTCGCGACACCTTATGACATATTTATCTTAACACTGAGATAACAATGAGGTATTTTTACAGATACAAAAAGAAAATATATTATCTCCACCTTCAAACATTGCACAAACTATCTGAAGAGGGGCAGGAGAGTCACAAATAACTATAATACAGGGTACAAAGCAATGTGTATTATCAGGTAAATGCAATACCATAGGAACATGAAGTGGATAAATAGATAATCTGTTAGAGCAAGAAGTGACTTGCAAATACTGAGAGGAAATGAAACCAGAGAGATAGCAGGGTCACATCCTTCTACTCCATAGGCTCTTGTGAGTACTTGGTTTTGCTCTGAATAAAAATGATTGTCATTGGAAGGTTCAAAGCAAGAGTGAAATCAATGGATTTATATTTTATCAGGATTAATTGTGGCTATGCCAAGAAAAAAAATCTAAAGACCTAGGGATGTAGCTCAATGGCAGAGGGCTTACTTTGTATGTGCAAAAGGATGAACTTGGTTCCTTAGCACACACCATACATAAGGATCAAGTCATGGATAAAATACCTAAATGTAAAACCAGAACCTATAAAACTCCTAGGAGAGAACAGACAGGAACACTCCTGAACATTGGTTTTGACAGTCAATTTTTGAATATTACACCGAAAGCACAGGCCACAGAAGCCAAAATAAATAAATGGAACTTCACTAAACTAAAAAGTTCCATGATAAAGAAAACGATTAACAATATGAAAGGGAAACGTTCAGATTGGAAAGCAAAAATTGCCAAACTATGTATCTAATAATATCTAAAAATTTATAATGATCATATACAACTCAAATAAAAATAAACAACCTGATTTTAAAAATGGACTAAAGACCTGAATAGACATTTCTCAAAAAAAAAAAAAAATGACATAAAAATCAACAAGCATTTGGAAAATTTGGAAAGGCAATCGACATCATTTATTATCAGGCAAAAACAAACAAAAACAAGTATGGCATACTACCTCAACCTATTAGGATGACTATTATTGAAAAGGCAAAAGATAAATGTCAGCAAAAATTTGGAGAAAAGACAACTGTACACTCTGGGTGAGAATGAAGCTTAGTGCAAACATTATGGAAAACAGTATGGAGGTTTCTTAAGAAATAGAAGTTGGAACTGCCGTCTACTCAGCACTTAGTCTTCTTGGAATACATCCAAAGGCCATGAAATCATTACCTCAGAAAGATATCTGCACTCCTATGTTTATTGCAAGATTATTCACAATTGCCACTAAATGGAAGAAACTGAATTGTCCTTCTGCAGAAGAATGGATAAAGAAAACTGTGACATACAGAAAAATGTTCATCCCTAATCAAAGAATTAATTGCCTTTTGCCACAATATAGGAACATGGAGGACATTATACTAAATGTTACAAAAAAAGAAAGAAAGAAAAATACTGAATTATCTCATATATAAATGGTATCTAAACAACAAAATTTAAATATACAGAGATTGGGAACAAAACAGTGAATGCCCTGGGTTGGGGATGGTAGAAAAAACAGGAAGACTTAGGTTAGATGATACAAAGTTTCAGATAATGTAGAATAATGAAATCTAGTCATCCTAATGTACAATATGAGGACTAGAGGAAATAAAATTATGTTTGGGATTTTGCTCCTCTTGTCACAAAAAAAGAAAAAAATGAGTAACTATCCCAGATGACAGATATATTAGTATGCTTCACTTTAATAGTCTCTTATATATATGATATAACATTATATTATATGCCATAAATATACACAATAAAATATATTTTAAAAAACAATACAAATAGGCAGAAATTGTAGTTCAATGGTAGAGCTCTTGCCTAGCATGTGGAAGGTCATGGGTTGATTCCCAGGACCACATACACACACACACACACACAAAAAAAAAAAAATACAGACTATTATAAACAAAAAATAGTAATTTATAATATATTTTACTTGATGATATTCATTTCAAATATTTTATATAAAATGTTATTCTCACCACTCACAATTTTCAGTTTGGAAATTAACAGAGTACATATAATATATGAATGATCATTCCAAACTACTTGTCAATCTAGTAATTTCATGAACTGCCTATATCTCTATTTTTTTTCCTTTTTAATTTGCAGTATTATTAAAGAAAATCTCTTTTAATAAAGATGTTCTTGTCTTTCCTAACATTAGGAAAATGAATGGGTGTATATAATGATAAAGAAAGTTATGAGGCAGTGAGAGGATCATGTTTTATTCCTAGTTTGATTATGATTGACATCTTTGACTATTTTCTGTCTCATATAAAAACTTTAAAATGTTCTCCTTAAGAAATTGAACACTAAAGATCTTGTGTTGTTAGGCCACAATAGGTCTATTAAGAAAAGATGGTTCAAGATTTTCCTATATTCATAGTAATGGTATTTTTAGTAATGATTAAACACACACAGCATATATGGTATAAAAGTTGCTCTTGTTGTTTGTCGAGTGCTCAGTGCCATTCTCTTTTTGTCAAAAAGTAAGTGAAATTGCTCAAAGAGGCTTTGTGCAGAAATGTTTGCTCCTTTATTATAATTGTAGAAAGTTGGAAATACAGACACCCCCTTTCTTTGCAGAAGGCAGTAAGACTTCAACAAGAGTATAAGCAGAGCTGTTAGCAAAGACTAAATGCAAATAATATGGTTGAAGTCCTGGCTGGGAATAACTAGCACAAGAGTGATCCATTATGACATCAGTTTAAGGTTTTATTTATATTACTGTCACTCAAGGAATGGTATTTGATAAAACTTGAAATTTAAAATAAACTCTTCCATTTATCCTCTCCACTGTTTGAAACTGAATGAGCAAACCAGCTTTCTTTCACTTCTTAAACCCTGTTTAATGATTTTTCAATGGCTTAAC